>NC_044008.1:1786190-2102059 GCF_900496995.4 Aquila chrysaetos chrysaetos
TGATATATGTGCATGAGCATTCATGTTTTGAAAACAACCCCATGTCTTTGCATCTTACTGAAAGCTGAAAAAATTTAAGAATATGGGTAGTTTGCAAGCCTGAGTTCTTCACCATGATAAATAACTTGGTCCTACCATATAAACTGTTCCAATATATTTTTTCTAGAATGATTACTCCATGGCTCAGATTTTAATCTATCTTGCCTACTTACACTATAATCGCATCTGTGTGGAATTAACTGCAGAAGAAATGCCCGCTCTTTTAAAAATTTTATTAATTTATAATGAATGTTAGCATATTCTTTTTTATCCATCGATTGTAAATGGCCTTTGGCTTCAAACAGGACATCTCATTCCAGAAAGTCCAGATTCATGAAAAATTAGTCCAGCCTGGGGCTTTTCCCAAACTACCGTTCTTTTCTGCTACTGTTTTCAGAAATCCATGTCATTCCTTGTCCGAAACCTAGTGCTTTGCACCAGTTCATCGCTTCATGTTGGAATTTAATACATTAATATGACCTTGCTACTTTAAGCTACTTTCGGTCCTAACTCTGAATAATTCATTACTGGGGGTGGTGAGGGTCTTAATTTCATCCTCTTTGGCTAACTCTAGTGGCAGGAGTCCTCAGCTGTCATGCAGGTGTTAAAGTTCCACAGATGTGTTTGAGATGCTGTGCAAGCCCTTCCCTCGTTCTGTTCACTGTCTCCCCAACTCTCTCGAGCTCCCCTGCTCTTGGATCCTTTGCCCCATCCCAAAATCCCAGCAGCGGCCGCAGGGAGACTTTTCTCCTGCAGGAAGGACACACTTCTCAGTTGCATGTTTTCCTGTGCTTTATGCAAAGAGAGGGGTTTTTTTATACCTTGGCAATACTAAAAGGATCAAGAAGAAAAGGGGGAAGCTGTAAACAAGATATACAGAGACACAAACCCAGCAGGCAAACATAATGACACCAAAGATGAGAGAGAAACATCGTCACTGATGCTAATTGATGGGCTGTCAAGATACTGCAGGTGACCTGGGACTTTGTGACTGATGTGGAGGCGAACGCTCAGGTCCTGGATATTGGGGGGGGGGTTGGTGAAACTGCAAACTGGTGAAGGAGTATGCAGGGGAAGAGGATCGGGGAGGAAAAAAGGAGGAATAGCCAGAAAAGGGTACACAAAGGGCCATCTGGGTGTAAACCAGGGCTGGTCAGTATGCTTGTCTGACCCAACCCTGCGCCTGGTCACGGCAGTCTGTCTGTCTTCTTATCAAACCCTTTCTTAACTACACTCTCTGCGTAATCTCACATCTCGGGGATGAAACGTGTCTAACCAGGAACAAGTTTGCCCTTTCAGAAGAAATTCCTTGCTTTAACCCCTCCAGCTTTATGCTTTCTTTTGCTGTTGACTCTGGTGGCAGCTTTTTAATCTGATATTTGCTTGTTGGGATCTATGCAGAAGCCCCTGACCCTGTTTGGCTGCTCAGGTTTAGCATCCTGGAAACGCACTTCACCAATACTTTATATCCTTGTTGCTATATGTATACGTTACTGAAGTTGTTACGTGCTGAATGCAAGTCTGATGAGGTCACGGTTACACCTCTGATAACCTTCAGGAGCAGCAGCAGCTGCTTAATCCTCTTCTGAACCCTGGCATGGAGGAATGATGAGAATATACTGTACGAGAAACAGGGTGTTGCTGCCGTGCTCCCCACGCTGGGCTTCTCCCCCAAACTCAACATTAAGCCAAGCCAAAGCTTTCACAGTCTCAGCCACCTGCAGACAGGAGAAGATTTGCAAAATAAAAACCAATCCGCTCACAAACATGGTTTTCCCCCCCCAGCTTTTAGTCTGCTATAACAAGCTATTTCTTTTGTGCGTTTGTAGAGGTCAATGAGAATTTCCCTACTTTCATTACAAGGGGGAAAATGTGGTTTCTTTCAAGCCTTTCCAGTGATGCAGCACCATTTGCTCTGCACAGGGCTTTTAAAGTCAAGATTTCTAACTTACCCTAATTTACAGCTTTTGATATCAAATGGAGGCAAGCTTAATTTTACAAATATCAGCTTTAAAGATGAATGTACAGAAAGTATTTTCCCTACAACATGAAACAACCTGCCTATAATTTGTTACGCTCTCTAGCAGCAGACAAATGACATTATGCACAATTTTTTTTACCCTGGGGAAAGGAAAAAGGAAACAACCCCCATATGATAAGACATTTATGTGCTCCTAGAAAGTGACAGTAGAAAGAGCCATACAAATCTTCCATCCTCCTTTTCATTATCAGAGAATTAAAAAGTGTGAGCGGAATTAATTTTGCTTCAAGAGAAATCCTCTGGGGATGTTATTTGCAAGCAAAAGGGGTTGTGGCCAAGCCTCCAGATGGAAATTTTACGTCATGTTTCATCAGTGGCTGCAATTGTGGTTATTTATTCCAGTATAAGTAACTCTTGCCTCCTAAGATCTGATTTAATAGCATAAAATAAAGGCTTGTGGCAAAAATCCACTAGTTCTCTTTGAGAAAAGGCTGCAATGCTTCTCACCAATGACCTTACAAACTGAGAACTGAAATTACCAAAAGTTAGGAAACCCAGAAGTTAAGACCCAAAGCAACCCTGAGGCAGAAAGCCCCTTTTGTGGTTTCATCAGTGCTTCCCCCTCCACCCCATCACTCCAAATGGAAAAGGAGCTGAATCTTCAAAAAATCCCATCGGAGATCCCCTGTGAAGCCCTGAGCTGTTCACACCCCACCCGGCCTCTCGCCTGGCTCCAGCTGGATTCCTCAGCAGCAAAGTCACACTTCCAGATACCACAAATGCAACATGGGCTCATTCCCATCATTGGGGTGTCCCACTGGGCAGCAAAACCACTCCATTTTGACCAATTCTACCAATTTACATCCAAAAAAATGAAGTTTTCAACGTGCATCAACATGTAAAAGCTATAGCAAGCATAAATGTGGTGTATTTTTGCTTTTACCAGAAAATGGCTTTGCCTACAATGCTAAGCACTTCTTCTTCATCTTCATCATCTTCTTCTTTTCCTCTTCCTCTTCTTCGTTATCTTCATCATCTTCTTCTTCTTCATCTTTTTTCTCTTCTTTGTCTTTATCTTCTTTGAATAATAATAATAATATTATCATATAATAATGATAATAATGATGACGATAATAATAATAATATTATTATCGTCATCATTATTATCATTATTATTCAGCATATTTAGCTTTTAAAACTCATCTGTAACACCAGTAGGATAAGGTCTTTTGCATTTATAGTCTCCTGGGTGGGAAGCAGTGTCAGGTCAACCTCATTTCAGCTGTCAGCTGTCCTGGCTGTGTCCCCTCCCAACTCCTTGTGCCCCTCCAGCCTTCTCGCTGGCTGGGCAGGAGAAGCTGAAAAATCCTTGACTTAGGCTAAACACTACTTAGCAACAACTGAAAACATCAGTGTGTCATCCACATTCTTCTCATACTAAATCCAAAACATAACACTATACCAGCTACTAGAAAGAAAATTAACTCTATCCCAGCTGAAACCAGGACAGTGGCTTTTGAACGAATGCTTGGAGAAGAAGAGTAAAGTCTTCACAGACTGTATTTTCTTTACCAAATCCCAGTATTATTACCCTCAGCTATTTCTTGCGTAAGCTGATTGTGAAGTCTAACCTGCTGTTTGCTTTTCATAAAACTCATCATGTGAAATCCCAACCTGTTCAGAGTACATAGATTAAAGACTGTGCTTAATCAACAGCAATTTAAGCACCGAGTCCTGGGTATCTGGGTTATCACTTAACTGGTGTATAACTGGTGCAGCATTTTTATCTGCATGGCCCTGAATGTTTCTAGTTGTGATCCTCAGGCGTATACGCCTTGTTCTCAAGGTTTGCAGTCTCGTATGTTGCTCTTCCTAAACTACACTTGGCAGGGTCAAGTGGTTTGTCAACTGGTTGGGCCAGGGAGGCTGATGGAGGTTGATGCTCTCTCCTTGATGGGCAGAGGGAGAATTTACCTGCTTCTCATGAAGAACTGCTAGTTGGCCATTAAGTATTATCCTCCAAATAGCCCTTTTCCTTCCCTTTCAGCGTTATTATGAAACTATTTCCTGATACTTACTGCCAAGACAAAATGACTTGCAGTCAAGAGAAGAGGAAACGGAGACAGACGAAGCCAGGAGGCCACAAGCAATGACCCATAGGGTGGTTTTTGGAGGATTTGTTTTAAGCAGGATCTGTGGGAGCAGTGCAGTCCCAGGCACGCAGCAAATTAGAATCCAACTGCAGGAGCTCTGCAGGTCTTCCAGGGCCTTGAATCATAGCACGAATTCCAGTTTTGAGGTTTGCCTGGGACCAGCAAGCTCCAGCTTCCAGCATTGTGATATCTGCATCCCCAGGGTCCCCCCACAAGGGCATCGCACCCAGCCAGATGCCCCCAGGCACTGGAGGGGAGGAATTGCATCCCCCCAGGGCACTGTATTTTCCCTGGGTACCACATCCCCCTGGGCAATGCATCCCCACGCCGAGTACTGCATCACCTCCTGCCAGGAATTTCATGCCTCCCCAAGATATTGCATCCCGCTGGTACCGCATCCCCCAACCCGGGTACCACGTCCTGTTGGATGGAATTGTCCATCCCGTTGTGTTGGAATGGAAGGATACAGGCTCTTTAGGAAGGAGAGGCAGGGGAGATGAGGAGGACGTGTTGCTCGCTATGTCAATGACCAGCTGGAGTGTGTGGAGCTCCTCCTGGGGATGGATGAGGAACCGACCGAGAGCCTATGGGTCAGGATTAAAAGGAGGGCAGGGACAGGTGACACTGATGTGGGGGTCTGCTATGGGCCACCCGACCAGGATGGCCGAGCAGATGAGGCCTCTATAGACAGATAGGAGCAGCCTCATGTTCACAAGCCCTGGTCCTAATGGGGGACTTCAACCACCCCGATATCTGTTGGAGGCACAACACGGCAGGGCATAAGCAATCTAGGAAGTTCCTGGAATGCACTGATGACAAATTCCTTCTCCAAGTGATGGAGGAGACAACGAGGAGAGGGGCTACGCTGGACCTTGTTCTCACCAACAAGGAGGGGCTGATGGGGAATGTGAAGCTCAAGGGCAGCCTTGGCTGCAGTGACCATGAAATGGTGGAGTTCAAGATCTTGAGGGCACACAGCAAGCTCTCTACCCTGGACTTCAGGAGAGCAGAGTTTGGCCTCTTCAGGGACCTGCTTGGTGGAGTACCATGGGATACAGCCCTGGAGGGAAGAGGGGCCCAAGAAAGCTGGTTAATGTTCAGGCTCCTCCAAGCTCAGGAGCGATGCATCCCAACAAAGAGGCAGTCAGGCAAAAATGCCAGGAGGCCTGCATGGATGTACAAGTTGCTCCTGGACAAACTCAAACACAAGAAGGAAGCCTACAGAGGGTAGAAGGACAGGTAGCCTGGGAGGAACACAGAGAAATTCTCTGAGGAGCCAGGGATCAGGTTAGGAAAGCTAAAGCCCTGATAGAATTAAATCTGGCCAGGAACGTCAAGGGCAACAAGAAAAGCTTCTATAGGTATGCTGGTGATAAAAGGAAGACTAGGGAAAAGTGGAAGGAAACGGGAGACCTGGTTTCCTGGGACATAGAGAAGGTTGAGCTACTCAATGACTTTTTTTGCCTCAGTCTTCACTGGCAAGTGTTCCAGCCACACCGCCCAAGTTGCAGAAGGCAAAGGCAGGGACTGGGAGAATGAAGAACTGCCCACTGTAGGAGAAGATCAGGTTTGAGACCGTCTAAGGAACCTGAAGGTGCACAAGGCCATGGGACCTGATGAGATGCATCCACAGGTCCTGAGGGAACTGGCAAAACAAATTGCTAAGCCACTATCCATCATATCTGAGAAGTCGTGGCAGTCCGGGGAAGTTCCCACTGACTGGAAAAGGGGAAACATAACCCCCATTTTTAAAAAGGGAAACAAGGAAGACCCAGGGAACTACAGGCCAGTCAGTCTCACCTCTGTGCCCGGCAAGATCATGGAGCAGATCCTCCTGGAAACTATGCTAGGGCACATGGAGAGGTGACTGGTGACAGCCAACATGGCTTCACTAAGGGCAAATCATGCCTGACAAATTTGGTGGCCTTCTAGGATGGGGTTACAGCGTTGGTGGATAATGGAAGGGCAACTGACATCATCTACCTGGACTTGTGCAAAGCATTTGACACTGTCCCACATGACATCCTTGTCTCTAAAATGGATTTGACGGACGGACCACTCGGTGGATGAGGAATTGGCTGGATGGTCGCCCCCCAAAAGTTGCGGTCAATGGCTTGATGTCTAAGCGGAGAGAAGTGACGAGTGGGGTTCCTCAGGGGTCGGTATTTGGACCGGCGCTGTGTAACACCTTTGTCGGCGACATGGACAGTGGGATTGAGCGCACCCTCAGCCAGTTTGCCGACCACACCAAGCCGCGTGGTGCGGTCGACACGCTGGAGGGCAGGGATGTCATCCAGAGGGACCTCAACAGGCTGGAGAGGTGGGGCCATGCGAACCTCGTGAAGTTCACCAAGGCCAAGTGCAAGGTCCTGCACATGGGTCGGGGCAATCCCAAGCACAAATACAGGCTGGGCAGAGAATGGATTGAGAGCAGCCCCGAGGAGAAGGACTTGGGGGTGTTGGTTGACGGGAAGCTCAACATGACCCGGCAATGTGCACTCGCAGCCCAGAAAGCCAACCGTGTCCTGGGCTGCATCAAAAGCAGCGTGACCAGCAGGTCGAGGGAGGGGATTCTGCCCCTCTGCTCCGCTCTGGTGAGACCCCACCTGCAGTACTGCGTCCAGATCTGGGGTCCTCAGCATGGGAGAGACAGGGACCTGTTGGAGCAGGTCCAGAGGAGGGCCATGAAGATGATCAGGGGCTGGAGAACCTCTCCTATGAGGACAGGCTGAGAGAGTTGTGGTTGTTGAGCCTGGAGAAGAGAAGGCTCCAGGGAGACCTTATTGCAGCATTCCAGTACCTAAAGGGGGCTTATAGGAAAGCTGGAGAGGGACTTTTTACAAGGGCAGGTAGTGACAGGACAAGGGGTAATGGTTTTAACTGAAAGAGGGGAGATTCAGACTAGATATAAGGAAGAAGTTCCTCACTGTGAGGGTGGTGAGGCACAGGCCCAGGTTGCCCAGAGAGGTTGTGGCTGCCCCATCCCTGGCAGTGTTCAAGGCCAGGTTGGATGGGGCTTGGAGCAACCTGGTCTAGTGGAAGGTGTCCCTGCCCACGGCAGGGGGGGGTGGAAGTAGATGGTCTTCAAGGTCTCTTCCAACCCAAACCATCCTGTGATTCTATGATGATTCTACGACCCTCCTGGGTATTGCCCCCCCCCCAAAGCACGCACTGCAGTGACCCCCGGCTATTGCACCACCCCACCTACTGCTTTCTCTAGGGGTACCGCCCCCCCCCCCGGCATCCCATCCCCTCTCTCCCCCCGACCCCCCATCCCGGCAGGGCGGTCCGTCCCTCCCGCTCGGTCCCGGGACGAAAGCGAAAGCGAAAGGGGAAAGCGGGATCGGGCCACGCCGGGCATGTCCAGCGGCGCCGGCGCCGGCGGGCGGGGGGGGGGCAGAGCCGCGGAGCCCCGGTGGGAGCCCCTGAGCCCCCGGCCCCCGGTCCCGGTGCCGCCGCCGTCCCATGGCGCGGCCGCTGCTGCCGCTGCTCTGCGGTACCGTCGTCCTCCTGCTGCCCTGGGCCGCCGCCGCCGCCGGTAAGGGGAAGGCGGGGGGGGGGGGGGGGGAGTCCTCCGGGCTCCCCGGCTCGCCGCCGGCATGCCCACGCTACTCCCCGGGGTGCCCGCGCCGTCCCTGGGGTGCTCGCTCCGCTTCCCGGGGTGCCCACGCTACTCCTCAGGGTGCCCACGCTGTCCCTGGGGTGCTCGCTCCGCTTCCCGGGGTGCCCACGCTACTCCTCAGGGTGCCCACGCTGTCCCTGGGGTGCTCACTTTGCTTCCAGGGGTGCCCACGCTACTCTTCAGGGTGCCCACGCTGTCCCTGGGGTGCTCGCTCCGCTTCCCGGGGTGCCCACGCTACTCTTCAGGGTGCCCACGCTGTCCCTGGGGTGCTCGCTCCGCTTCCCGGGGTGCCCAAGCCATCCCTGGGGTGCTCGCTTTGCTTGCAGGGGTACCCACGCTACTCCTCGGGGTACCCATGCCATCCCTGGGGTGCTCGCTCAGCTTCCAGGGGTGCCCACGCTACTCCTCAGGGTGCCCACGCTGTCCCTGGGGTGCTCACTTTGCTTCCCGGGGTGCCCAAGCCATCCCTGGGGTGCTCGCTTTGCTTGCAGGGGTACCCACGCTACTCCTCGGGGTACCCATGCCATCCCTGGGGTGCTCGCTTTGCTTCCCAGGGTGCCCACGCTGTCCCTGGGGTGCTCACTTTGCTTCCAGGGGTACCCACACCACTCCCCGGGGTGCCCACGCCATCCCTGGGGTGCTCGCTCCGCTTCCCGGGGTGTCCACGCTACTCCTCACGGTGCCCACGCTGTCCCTGGGGTGCTCACTTTGCTTCCCAGGGTGCCCACACCATCCCTGGGGTGCTCGCTTTGCTTCCAGGGGTACCCACGCTACTCCTCGGGGTGCCCATGCTGTCCCTGGGGTGCTCGCTCCGCTTCCCGGGGTGCCCACGCCATCCCTGGGGTGCTCGCTTTGCTTCCCAGGGTGCCCACGCTGTCCCTGGGGTGCTCGCTTTGCTTCCTGGGGTACCCACACTACTCCTCGGGGTGCCCATGCAGTCCCTGGGGTGCTCACTCCGCTTCCCAGGGTGCCCATGCTACTCCCCAGGGTGCTTGCTCTGCTTCCCAGGGTGCCCACACTACTCCCTGGGGTGCCCATGCCGTCGCTGGGGTGCTCGCTCTGCTTCCAGGGGTGCCCACGCTACTCCTCAGGGTGCTCGCTCCGCTTCCCAGGCTGCCCACGCTACTCCTCAGGGTGCCCACGCCGTCGCTGGGGTGCTCACTTTGCTTCCAGGGGTACCCACGCCATCCCTGGGGTGCTCGCTCCGCTTCCCGGGGTGCCCACACTACTCCTCAGGGTGCCCACGCTGTCCCTGGGGTGCTCGCTTTGCTTCCAGGGGTACCCACGCTACTCCCCAGGGTGTCCTCACTGTCCCTGGGATGCCCACTCTACTTCCAGGGGTGTCCACACTGTCTCTGGGGTGCTCCCTCTGTTTCCCAGGGAGTCCACGCTACTCCTTGGGTTGCCCACGCCATCCCTGGGGTGCTCGCTCAGCTTCCCGGGGTGTCCACGCTACTCCTTGGGGTGCCCACACTGCTCCCCAAGGTGCTCGCTCCGCTTCCTGGGGTGCCCACGCTTCTCCTTGGGTACCCGAGCTCCCACTCAGGGTTTCCACGCTGCACCCCGGGGTACCCGCGCTGCTCCCTGCGTGCCCTCACCTCTCTCTAGGTGCCCCATGCCCACCCCCGGGGTACCCACGCCGCTCCCCGGGGTGCTCAGGCTGCACCACCGTGTTCCCCTTGCACTCCCCTGCGTGCCCACCTCCCGCCCTGGGTGCCCACGCCACCTCCCCACCAGTGTCCAGGGAGGCTGCGGGTAATTTTTAGGGTCCACGTGATGGGCCCGTGGGAGCTGAATCCTGCGGGATTTCACCTTGGGTGGGGTCCGTGGGTTTTCCACGGGACTGTGACTTGTCCATGGCTGAACATCGCTGCTGGACCGGAAAGTTGCATCATGTCTCGCCTGTCTGAAAGCATAGAATCATAGAATCATTTAGGTTGCAAAAGACCTTTAAGATCATCGAGTCCAACCATTAAGCTAGCACTGCCAAGTCCCACCGACCCGTGTCCCTGAGCACCCCATCTACACATCTTTTAAACACCTCCAGGGATGGTGACTCCACCACTTCCCTGGGCAGCCTGTTCCAATGCCTGACAACCCTTTTGGTGAAGAAATTTTTCCTAATATCCAATCTAAACCTTCCCTGGCGCAACTTGAGGCCGTTTCCTCTCGTCTTAGCGCTTGTTAGGTGGGAGCAGAGACTGACCCCCGCCTGGCTACAACCTCCTTTCAGGTAGTTGCAGAGAGCGATGAGGTCTCCCCTCAGCCTCCTTTTCTCCAGGCTAAACAACCCCAGTTCCCTCAGCCGCTCCCCACAAGACTTGTGCTCCAGACCCTCCACCAGCTTCGTTGCTCTTCTCTGGCCACAGCAGCTTCAGGAAAAATCACCATCGTGGCTCAGCACAGTTGGCGGAGCAGCCAGGGATGCTGACAGCTCCGGGGAGCCGCTGGCGGCAGCGGCAAGACCATTAGGACACAAATAACTGAAAATGGGGGAATTGCGAAGGATTTGCATGGAAGCGCAGGAGATAAGGCTGGAAAGGAGCGCAGAGCTTCGGGACAGCTTTAGTGCTCTCCCTTCTCCGGGCTCCTGTCTGCTGCTGAAGCTGCAACACCCTAGAAAATGAATTTATTCCTATTTCTAAACAGCCAGCAGGTGCAGTGAGGGCTGTAAAATGACTCCAGTTTCAAAAATAATGCAGATACATCTCAGGAACAGGCTAAAAATAGCTGTCCCTGAAGTCAATATCCTCTGACGGCCCCGTCCCGGACCTGCAGACAACGTTCCTGGTAGTGGTGGTGCAATCAGGACCACTGTTTGGAGCAGAAAATATCGTTATCTGGGGTGTTAGAGAACAAGAATAATATTTATTGCTTTTAATTCACTTGATGGATAGATAATTTGGGAGGTGCCGCAGCCCCTCTGCGCCAGCCGTGCCGATGCATCCCGCAATGCTCGCGCCGGGCATTACGTCCTCTCCTGCTTCCCACCCCTGACACAGCCATTCCATTGTAAATGTTTTTCAGTTAAAAATGTGAAAAAGTTCTATTTATTTCTGTGATTTTGGTGTTTCTCATGAATTCCCCAGTCTTGGGCACAGACTTCTGAAATTTCTTTCTCCACTTTTTTTAGCTTATAGTTTTTAAACCAATAGCAGAAAATGAGCATTGCTCTGGCCCTTTGGCTGATAATCGTCAAAGAAAAATGGTCCAGGTTTCCCAGTGTGGATTCTCCAGTGTCTAGTTGTGGTTGTGCATCCCCCTGAAGCCCACGAAGCTGGAGGGGGACACCTCCGTGACGTGGGATGACGGCACGTGGCATCATCTCCATCCCTGGGACTCATCCCGGCCGTGTGCCCGGTGCCTGCGTGGTTTGCTTCCTGACGTGCCAGGACAAGCTCCCCCTCACCGGCATCATTTGAGATCGCTGGCGGAGAAAAACAAAAAGCAAAGTGAAAACATGAATTCACCATGCAAAGACAACCCCCCCCCCCCCCCCCCCGCAATATCGTGCATGTGTTTCAACCTGGAAATCTAATATCCGTGGGATGCAGGGAATTCAGATGGAAATAAGGCAGCCGGAGGTATTTTCCCAAGAAGGCTGGTAGCCGGCACCATGGCTCGTTTCGGAGGTTGGGTAACGATGCGATGAGTTTTTGAGCACTTGGGCTGACACATCAATGGGAAAATTCAACCTGCAAAGCTCAGAGGGAGAGGAGACAAGCAGAGAGATGCTTTTGGCCATCCTGGAAGAGTCTTGTGGGCTTTTCCTTGAATTAACAGGAAAACAGAAGACAGATCTTGTTTCTTTTCTGCATGCAAATGCCTGACAGTGCCCAGTTCCAGGGAATTTTATCAATCTGCTTCAGTAAAAAAGCAAATAAGAGAGGGAGAGGCTTGTAGTTACTGCAGATCTCCTTGCTGGGAAGCAAGAGCTTTATCATGGTCACAGCTCTCCCCATCCATCCGTGCTTTACACCATTTCCAATTCACTGCTGAGTTATAAAAGAAAGGCTAAATCTTGGCCATGCACCTCCAGGGCTGTCGTGGCGCTGGAAACCTGAACCCCCAAAGATTTCCTCCCCTCTTCCCCCTTGGCATGTGTTTTGTCTCATCAAACAAACTGAAATCGGTGCAGCGATGGCATGAGATGCCAGGGTTGTGATCCTGGAGAGCAGAGACACAGGGGTCTTGCCATCGAAGGACTTGGGCATTTTTTTGGAAGAGGAGATTATTTTACAGTCAAATCAACCAGAAAAAAAAGTCCTTTGGTGGGATTAGGATGATGAGATCAGGTTTTAAAGCTGAAAGGCATAAGCAGGACTCACAGGTCCCTGTTTTTCCTGGACATTTTTGATGCTTTTGGCTGGATTTCCCAGTATGCTTCCTTTGCAGATGTGGCTGTGGGTTGTCTTGGCACTGGAAAGACTTTTTGTTCCATTTATGTCACAGCTTCAGGTCTGGCGACGTGTGAGGGCGTTATGAAATGGCCCGTGGAATTTCCTTGAAACACTCCCAGAGATTTCGCCGCCGCCGCCTTGAGAGGAGGCTGAGAACTGACATGCTCAGCACACGTGCAGCCACTGCATTGCTCGTGCTCTCCGGGCACAGCGGCTGCAGCTCTTTGGGGTGTCCCAATGCCGGGGGACGCAGCACAGACCCAGCCAAGCACCGAAACGGAGCAGATCCCCCCCCCCCCCCCCCCGGGATGTTCTGGGGATACATAACAAATTGGGGCAGGAGATTTTTATCTCCGGGTGTTTTGGGTGCACGTTGTGTTCCTGTCCCCACTGCCATCGCGCTCCTGTCCCCAACGGCCTCCTGTCCCCATCACCAACGCATTCCCATCCCTGTTGTGCTCCTGTCCTCACTGCCATTGCGCTCCCATCACCATCCTGCTCCCGATCCCAGCCCAGCCGTACGTCCCTCCGTACCAAATGTGCATCATCCCGGCTGGGCACCGCTCCATCCCAGCTGGGCGACGCTTCATCCCGGCTGGGCATTGCTCCATCCGTGCATCACATCCTAGCCGTGCATCGCTCCATCCCGGCCATGCATCGCTCCATCCCGGCCACGCATTGCTCCATCCCGGCTGTGCATCACATCCCGGCTGTGCATCACATCCCGGCCGTGCATCGCTCCATCCCGGCCGTGCCTTGCTCCATCCTGGCCATGCATTGCTCCATCCCGGCCGTGCATCACATCCTCGCCATGCATCGCTCCATCCCAGCTGCGAACCGCTCCGGCCGGGCTGTATACTGCTTTATCCGCACTGCGCATCTCTCCATCCCGGCCCTGGAGCATCACCTCTCCGCAGCGGCTCGCGTCAGGGGACAGGAGCTGGCAGCGGCCGGGGTCACGGGTGAGCCATTCCCACGCTGTGGCAGGGCTCCAGGCGTGGGCACTGTCTCAGGGCAACTGAGATACTTTCTCCGTTGCACCGGAGAAAAGAAGTGAAATTGTAATATCCTCTTGCGAAACCGACCTCAAATCAAGGCCAAAGGGGAAGCACGAACCCTTCTGGCGATAAGAAAAGCCACAACCTGTAGCCCATCACCACCCCATTGCCCGGCCACATGATGCTCAGATTTCAGCCGCTTCCAGGGCCGTGGGGTGCAACCTCCGGCAGGTAAAAACCCTGGGAAGTGGTTGGAGGATTCACGCAACACCTGGAATTTTTCATGTCCAACTGCAAAACGAGCAGAGAAAAAAGGGGGAGGCGAGCGTGGCCGAAATGCAGCAGCTGGTGACAGGATGCAGCCGGGGCTGCTGGCCCGGGACGGTCACTGCAAGGGGATGAATTTCTGCAAAAAGCCTTCAGCAACCGGAGGGGCCGCTACAAGTGACCACAAACGTGCTGGAAACGGAGTTTTCTGCTTCTCCGTCCCCCGTGCACAGGCACAGCCATCTCACCGCTGTCTTTTTGCAGGCTGGATAAGGCTCTCCCACCCCCAGGACAGCACCAGGAACCCCCTTCCCACCCCCTGGCAGGATCTGACCACCTTGGGTGCCGTTCAGCCCAGCGAGCCGGGGCCAGAGGTTGCCTAATCTCCCTCTTGTGATCTCCATCTCTTTTTTTCCCCACCCCGTTCCAGCGCCAGCGCGATGCAGCCGTCCCAAGGACGTGGCCAACGCGCACATCGACGCGGGCAACAACACGCTGCTCAACACCCGCCTGCGCTACACCTGCAACCCGGGCTACAAGCGCAAAGCCGGTACCTCCAGCCTCATCCAGTGCATCCTCCGCGACGGTTCCACTGAGCCCGACTGGACCCACACCACGCTGCAATGCATCCGTAAGCCCTCGCTCGGCAGCCAGGACGCGATGGGGACCGGGGAGGGGGGAGAATTCCATCACCGACGTGGCAGAGGAGGATGCAGGGTGACGTGGGCGCTGCCATCGATGGTGTCTCTGTGTTGTGTTTTCCCGAAGGGGACCCGGCTCTACCTCCGCAAACCCCCAGCCCCGAGCTCCCGACCGTGCCGTGCACCGAGGGGATGACCCAGAAGGGTGAGGAAGGGGCAAACGCAGACCACGGGGGTCGGTTTGGGACCGCCGTGACTGCGGTCACGGCAAAACCGCAACCACCGTGGTGCGGGAAGCAAAATATTTCAATGGTGCGATCAAATTAAGTCAATTGCATGAAATTGTGCCGTTTCGTACCTGCTGGGTGGGCTGCATCGCCCTTGCTGCAGCCTGCCCAAAGCGGGCACGAGGCTGAGCACTGAAATAATAGTGCTGCCTGGAGCGTGCCTTTTAATTTTTGAAATTAAAACGTTTTACACCATTTTCCCAGCAGGAACCACCGACGCCAGCCTGACCTCCAACCCCTCTCCAGCAGCAACATCTGGGCTGCCGGGAGCTGCTGGCCGGTCACCCATGCCACCAGCGACTGATGGGCCCTCACTGGAGAAGTCCACGCTGCCAGAGATGCCCCCACGGCTACAGACATCCACACCGGGAGAGGGGATGGCCGCAGGGTCATCTCTGGGGACAACCCCGCTGCCCACCGCCCCCATGGACCATGCTGCAGGTCGGGCCACCTGCCTAGGGAAAGATAACCTTCCAACAGGGCTAGTTTCAACCGGCAAAGGCTCTTTTACTTTTTCAATGCATTTTTTTTTCCTTCTCTCCAAACCCCTTTTTAGTGAGGGTCCCCCCAGCATCCCCACCTTTCCTAGCTTTGCAGCTAAAAATCTCCATTTCTCTCTTCTTTTTCAGTCTCCATCCAGACCCTGGCCTCTTCCATTGGTAAGCCGGGCAAAAAGCTTATTTTGGCAAGCAGGGGCTTATTTTCTTTATTTTTTAGCTTAAAAGCCCTCCTCGGGGCTGTGGGAGGTTTATGCCGTGGTTGAGGGCAATGCCTCCGAGGGAGGAAGGATGCAGCACCCAAATTTCCTCCCAGGGTGGGGAGGGCACCTTGTGAACACGCACAAAGCATTTTTGGCTCTTTGCGGAATCATTTTGCTTGAGCTGGGCCGTGCCCCGGGCCACACGTTGGAAAATGCTCATCAGTCACCGCATCTCCCCTGCAGGGCTCCCGGTGCTGGTGGTCGCCGGTATCGTGGCCTGCTGCTGCTGGAGGATGAAAACGTAAGTGTGCCGAGCCCCACGAGGTATTTCCACCCCGGTGATGAGTTCTCCTTGGCCTCTGCGCTTTCCTGAAAGCCGAGGGAAAAGCCTTGGGATGCCGGCGACGCTCCTCTCCCTTCCGCAGGCGCACGGGGCAGAGCTACGCGGTGCCGGTGACGGCCATCCCCATGGTGGCTCCCGCCGCTGAGAACGATGAGATGATGCCGCCTGGCGTCTTCCCCACGGGCTGAGTACCCACCGCCAGGCAACTCAGTGCACCCACTAGCCCGGAGGATGCTCGGGGCTTGGATGGAAAGCCCAGGCGCTTCCTCGAGCGGCTGCGGCACGTGGCAGAGCATGTCCCGGTCCCCAGCCGTCCTCCGTGCAGAGCATCCTCACCCCGGGGACACGCAGCTGCTCTTTCCGAACTGAACAAGTGACTCCTGTGGATGAGACGACTCCAGCACCCAAAGGTGCGCGGGTGTCCCATCTGTGTGGCTGAATGGGGGGTGGGTGAGCCCCAAGAGCGCCCCGGGTGGCGCGGAGGCAGGGGATGTCCTCCATCAGGAGCCTGAATTCGGAGGAGGTGGTCCTGCAGGTGCTGGTGGTCAGCGGGGAGCGGAGGTGCCTGCCCCAGCGGAGGGTGTTTGGGGTGCAGGGGGTAGGGTTGGGGTGTCAGGGGTGAAGCTGGGCTACCCTGCCCCGAGTAGCGCCCATCCCCTGGTCAGGAGCAAGGCCAGAATTGGGCCAGCTGGACGCTAGCCCCTTCCCTAGAGCTGCTTTGCCCCCAAATTGCCCCAAAACCCAGAGAGCGGCGCTGCTCATGGAAGAGAGAGAGAGAGAGGGACCCAGCTAAGCATCCCTCTGCCACATCCTCACCCCCTTCCTGCTCTCTTGCAGCCATTCACCAGCGAACCCGCAACCGCAGCGAAGAGTGCTGGTGCCCGCCCGCCACGGTCACGGGGGTCAGCCCTCGTACGCAGCTCAGGGATCCTTCGGAGGCACTTTCGGCACCGACCCCAGGTGCCCACCGGCTCCGGCCGCTTGCAGGGGACCACAAGCAGGAGCGATTTCGCTATAGGCACTATCAATGACTGAAGGCAATAACACGACCTAGGAAATATTTTCCTTTGTGTGTTTTCCCTTCGTCCATCATCAGTTGTTATCCACTCGTTTCCCCCTTGCTACAGAATGGGCAGCTTTATACTGGTGCCATTTTATGTATAAAAGTGTATATATTGTATGTAAAATAATGCATACAGCAGTTGATTTTTTTGTCTGGTCGGGCGTCTCGGCAGCCGTGACGGTGGGGAGGACAGCGGGGACAGACGTGAGCTGGGTTGGGGTGAAATCCATCTCCACAGCAGCAAGGGCTCACCAACCACCAGTGGTGCCATGCTCTAGGGCAAAGGGTGAGGGCAAGGTGGCAGCTGCCATCACTCATTTGGCTCAGCTGGATGGCAAAAGGGTTTTCAGTAGTCAGCTGGAAAGCAGTAGGTATCTAGCAACTTAACTTCCATGTCCTTTCCTCACCGCTGCATCTTGTCCTCCTGTTTGTGCCACCGGTCTGGAGCGTCAGAGCTGGAGGAAGCAGCACTTTGGATGCGTGACAGACCAAACCCTCCGGCAACGGCGCTGCCTCTCCGCAACGTACCACAGGATGGTTGGAAAACAGGCGAGGCTGGAAGGAATCGCTGGAGGTACCTGGTCCAGCATCTGCGCTGAGCTTTGCGGTCACCTCCAACATCCAAGTCCTGGGTGAACTGCCTGCACTTAGGTGGGCAGAAGAGGTAAAGCCTTTTGAAGTCAGTGCTTCGAAAGTGAAAGGAGAGCCAGCAAAGCAGTTACCATGCAATGAATAACCATGGAAATCAACAGGATGCACGAGCTTCCTCCAGCAGGCATGGCTCACGGCTCTGGGCCCATGTCCAAGAGCAGATCTCTTCTGAAATTGGTTTTGGTTTTGATCTCCACATGACACAGGCTCTGGTACAATGAGCAATGGTGTCTTCAAGTGGAGAGCGTAAACCACCACCTGATTTACAAGAGCACCATGCTGCTTGCACCACTGCTACTGTGATGGCTGGTAAATAAATGCAACTCAAGATGACTTCTTAACAGAAGGGAAGAGAAAAAAGAAAGCGTTAAGGCTTTCTTCTTTTTTTTTTTTTGGTTACAAATTTAATTCCAGGATTAAAAGCACTCTCCAGTTTGTCTCTGAGTTAAGACTGAAACCAAACCAAAGCAGTTCTTCAGATGCTGCCTCTCTTCTTCCCTTATGGTTTGCTGTAGGGAGAAGGGAAACAGAGTCCGGGGAAACCCCTTGGCTGCAAGTAAGGAAAATTAATTCAGCTGGGAGAGATTAATGACTTCCTTCAGAGCTGATAGTAAAAAGTCCATTTTCTAGGAATAAAGTGTTCCTTTGGGTACTTTTCAGCATCGCACTTCCTCTTCTTCTGGTGGCTTAGAGGGATTTCACCAAGGCATGACATAATGGAATAGGCAAGGATATCCTGGCAGTTTGGTCACTGGAGGTGTTTTCCTGGTGACAGAGGTAACAGAGGGGTAATGCTCAAAAAAAAAAAAAAAGCCATCCTGTCCGATACAGCTTATATAGTGCATATTCTTCTCTGCAGTGATGCAGTGCAGGCCATGCTGACCAGCTCTTGGAGGGCAAGGCAGGGCTGGAGAAAAGGTCTCGCACCTCCTTGCAGAGAGCCTGGAGGGTTCCTCTTCGAGTTGGTCTGAAATCCTGCTCCAACATCCACCCGATTTTGGAGCTGGGATGTGACAACAGGTCTTGTCCTGCACCCAGAATGGCTCCGGGCCACAATTAGGGCTCTGGGGAGCTGGAGGGCTTCATTAGAGCTGCACGGGCTGTTCCTGAAGCGCTGGGAAAAAGGTGAGTGGTGTCAGAGAGCCAAAGTGCTGCCGCGTGCAAGCGTGGCAAAGGTAGCCACCTGCATCCCTGCTGCCATTGCTCTGTGGGGGAAAGAGAGGAGATTTGAGAGAAGAGGATGGCTGGAGGAAGGCTTCCAACCTCGGACGCAACCCCCTCACATTCAGGGAAGAGATCAACCACGTGCCCGAAGCATCTCCTGCCACCTCCCTTGCAAGGAAATCCCTTATCTTGTTTAATAGCTGCAACAACCAAAATGTCCCTGTGTAGGTCTTTGCTGGTGAAGGACGAGGCTTTGCCCGTCTCAGTGCTCATGTCCCCTGCTGATGGCTCGGAGCCATCTGCTATCTCTTGTTGTGGACATGGAGCTCCACCAGATTTACTGCGTGCTTGCAGATCCCAGCCCTAGGGAAACTTGGCCTTCACCGCACCTTCTGGGCATGGATGAACCCCAGAGCCAGAAGGTGGCCAAAACTGGACCCAAAAGTCAGACTGTCACTTCCAGCTGGCTGGCAGGGGCGAGGGGTGCTCTGCTAGCCTCAGACGATGTTCGATGACCTCGGCAGAGGCTCTAAGAGTCAGATATGGGATCTGACACAACAAAACCCCCAAACCGGCCCCACCCGAGACCACAATTAGTCTCAGAAGAGAGGTTAAGACTTGAGTGGGTCCATGGGAACGGCAACACCACCCCCAATCATGCAGTTGGGAAGTCACCCCCAGTTATGAGCTGGGGTTGTGAGCAGAAGTAAAGGGCCGGGGAGCTGTGGGCATGAGATCCAGCTACAGGACTTTCCCTGGTCGCTTCCACTAAAGCTTAGCACTCAGGTTGTCCCTCCCCAGTGCAATAGCTCAAAACTGTCCCAGTGCACAGCAGCCCTGCAAGCGGCCGGAGCGGCTCGTGAAGGCTCCCAATTGAGAAACTTGATCTCAAAGGCCCGGGGAGGGGACGTACGTGAGTCAAAGGGAGCTTCTTCACAACCATCCTGGAGCTGGACTGCAGTGTTTCTGTACACAGTGGCATAGAACAAGCGATGGGGGCCCCGTCCTTTGCAGCCTCACTCATCAGCTCCACCCGAAGGAAACGCTCCTAAGAAACAAGAAAAAAAGGGAACAACACTCAAGAGGGAGCTGAGATACTGGAACAGGTTGTTTCATTATTTTTTTAACCCCCCTGGGAAGTGACTTGCAACATGATGGTTTTTTATAAAACAAAACAAAAAAAATCCCAAACCCCTGGTGACAACAGAAATCAAGCAGAAGCCAGCAGCAGCTTGTGAGGAAGGAAGTGAAGAAAGAGCTGGCAACCACTGCAGACAGAGAAAAGGGAACCTACACGACACACGAAGTCAGGATCTGTGGAAGACAACACCCAAATGCAAGGACTGTGAAAAAAAATGCTGCAACCTTGTGCCTTGCTATTGAAACCACGGTGCAGGGCAGCATGAACTGAGGAAAAAATGTGACCTCAGCTATTCTGGTCTATGCCAGCAAAAGCCACGGCATAGTCCATGCTCAGCATGAATCTTAGGATCAGGGTGAATCTTATGGTAATCCTCTTTTATGCTCTTCTACTACACACACCCCCTCCAAACACAATAATCAGAGATGTGCAGATTTTATGGGTAGCGGGTGCTGACTCTCTTGGCACTTCCTTAAATTGGAAGCAGCAGCAGCCCATTCTGCCCAAGACATCACCGCTTGCAGAGCTGCCTCAAGACTCCAAATCCTAACGAGACCGTGGCATGCCTGGGAGTTTGCCCTCCCCAGCCGTCTGCTCTGCCTCTGGAGCGCTCACCCATCAGCTGAGGAACTGCTGCAGTTCACAGGCAGCGCTGCTCAGCCAGATCACACGCGACGATGGCTTGCTTTGGTGCAGCGTGCTACGAAGTGCAGGTATCACGGCCCTAGAGAGCCCTGCTTGAGGATCTGCTTACCTTGGAAAGATTTCACTTACCCCAGCCAATGCTAAAAGGTTTTCCAGGGACTTTGACATTAGCAAATACTTCTTTGCGCGTGTCACTGCTACATAAAGCAGGTTCCATTCATCCTCGGGATACATGCCTAGGTTGGAGGAAAGATCATCAATCGCTTTAGAGAACAAGGACGAACAGCTCTGCCGTTCTTCTAATGTTTCAACTAGTATTTCTGGAAGGACGCTCAGTGTTTCTCTGGGAGAGCATGAACTTGCAGAGCAGCACAGCTGTGCAGCACTCACTCTCCTGCATTTGCTGTGCAGTTCCTGACACCACCGATAGCTCCTTCCTCGTTCCATGTTCCTTCCTCCAGGCAAAGGCAGGACTCTACATGCCCGGAGAAGCAGCTCACTGCTATGTGTTTTCCCACCTTCTGGGCACAGAGTTGGCACTGGAGGAGTTTCTCAGTCTCTAGCTTCACTGTGCAAGCTCCTTTCTGCTCACTGGGAAGAGATCGGCTCTTCCAAAGCATGCACCTAAGCAAAGTAGTGTCTTTCCCAAGCGTGGAGTTTGTCTTTCTCTGTTGCTAGATGGCTACAAGCTCGACTGCAGGAATACTCCCCTGCCCCTACCTTGCTGTGAAGGAAACTACAAAATCAGTAATCACTAGGACAGCCAGTGGCACTTGACAATGCTGAGAAGCACAGGCTCACATGACAAGCGCCGGCAGCACGCTTTGCTTTCCCGCTTTCAGATCAGGATGGGTACCAAACATAGCTGTTTCCTTACCGATATTGAAGTTACTTCTCTGGTGATTGCCATTGAGATGCGGTACTTGCACAAAGTCATCTGCAATCAGCACCGTATCAAACTCCAGGCCTTTGGCTTGATGGACAGTACCTATTAGGTAATCTGTAACCAGCACACGTTGGGAACAAGAAGGAAAAAAGGTCACTGCAGCAATAACGGTACTTTTCATTTCACGAGGCGCCGAGTCAAATGAAATTATTTCATTCTGCATTCATTTCACTTCTCCCAGGATATAAAACAGAAGCAAAGCACCTCTATTGGGAATCTAGACTGCTGAAGACAAGTTCCTTACCAAGGAAAATGCCTGGCTGTCAGCAGCCTGAGCCCCAGCCCCAGCTCCCAAACAGGAATGCTCTTTATTTGATGACTTTTTTTACTCAATTGCTTCGTCCCCTCCCCAAATTTTAGGCAGCAAGTTGCAGGGTAACTCCAACAGGAATCCCCAAAAGCAGGACAGAGTCCTAGGGCTTTCCAACTGGAGGAAATATTGTGTCCAAAGGTTTATTTGCCTCTAGCAAAGTCACATCAAGCAATCCTCTGGTGGCAGATTTATTGCCCTGAACTCCACCCGGAGTCCCAGATGTACTCCAAAAGCTGCTGTTCAACTTCCTTTCTTCCTAAAAGAGTGACTTGATCCAAGCTCAGCCTTTTTGCAGAACGAGGTGGATTCAGCACTGAAGCTGGATTGAAAAAAAAGACCTGAATTTGCTCCTTTATCAACGACACAGTTTGACTTTACCTGCCATGGCTTCTTGTGACACGTGGCTGCTCTCAATCCTCTGCACCAGCTCAGGGATCCGCTCTTTGTACTTCTCCACTATTGCAATCTTCACTTCCAGGTCTTTGTCATCAATGTGCTCTGCGTACTCCCTTAAACCGAGGAAGCCCTGAGTTTCTTCCCATTTTCTGATAAAGGAGTCATTTATAACAAGGTTTGCTGAAAAGAAAGTAGCAGATGACATGAGTTTATTTGACAGACACGTATAATGGCATTTTTAAATTCTAATAAAATTTCAGAGTAAGTATTAGGGAAGGCAAGTGTGGGGCAGTGGATGGACTGCTGCTGTGGGATGCAGGGGCTTGGGATGCACTCCTCACTCTGTGATGGGTGGTTTTCGCTCAGGATTTTCTCTTTACCGATACAAAACACTATCAAACCTCGATGCTCTCATCAGAGCAGGTAGTTTCACAAAACAGCATCACTTTGAGATACAGCGCTGGTGTACTATGAAGGGTACAGAAGTTTAAGGAGCTCAGGAGAGAGCGGCTGACAAACATTCACTGAGCTTACTCATTTCTAGAGCATGTGTCCTAGAAAGTCTGCACAACCTTCGTCCTCAAAGATATTTGGAAACTGAAAGGAAAAGACTCTAATGTGACTTCAGAGCGGCTGGAGCAGGAGCTCAGGGCAGAGACAGCCCCAGGGCCCTTCCAACCTGCATCACGCTGTCTTTTTACCTGGATGGCAAGGAGTTTTCCTGGTAGCTCACCCTCCAAAGAACCAGTAACAACACTCATACAATCAATCACTCGCGGCAGCTCAGCAAGTCCTTTGTCTCTGTGCCCTGTATATAACAATACTTGCCTACTGCTGCCAAGAGATTTTAAATGAATTATTTATTTCCTAAATTATATCCACCTGTGAAAAGAAAGCATGTGATAGAGGATTCAACACACCAGGTTTAAAAACAAAACAAAACAGGAAAAGCCTAAGACAAATGAAAAATGAAGTCAAATCAGAAAACATAGGGAAAAAATCCCAATCTATGAGTTTACTGGGCTCTTGCCCTCAAGGTAAGGCATCACAGTGGAAAGCTGGGGAGACCTGCATGACACAGGCCCCACAATTTTGGCATTTCTGATATTAACGCCATCCACTCAAGCAGCCAAAATAGCACAGCCCATGACACTACCATTGAGAAGTCCATTTTCAACAGATAACTTCATGAGGAAATATAAAATAAACCACCAAGAAGCATGCTACTTTCCATCACCACAGCAAAATCTAAAAAAACCATGCCACTGTAGGGAGGATCACACACAGAAGAAGGGTAAGGACATACTCACATTTTTTCCGTTCATCTGCGGGTTGACTGAGCTTCCAAATATCATAAATTCTGCTCAGGCCAAAACGGGCAAGCCCCTAAAACAAACAACAAATTGTCTTAATGTACAGGAGTAAAGGACCTGTCTAGAGTTTCTAGATAAGATAGCAGGGCCCAGTGGTTATTGGTGTTAGGAGGGAGGGAGTAAGGGAAACGTGCTGAAGATGCAGAGCTGGTTTCCTGAAATGCCTGGAGTCGTAGCACAATCAAAAGCAGCTCAAAAGGCAATGATCCAGCCCACTGCAGACAGACAGGTGGACAGCAAGAAGAGAACAGGACATATTCTGATGGGCATTATAACAGAGCTATGGCAGAATTTTATATTCAAAGGCTTTTCAAAGAAAAAAAAATTATTTATATAATGTTTTCTCATTTGTAAACAAAAAAAAAGGTTCGGTTTTTGGTCTTTTTAGCTTTTAATAGCTGCATATTGCTTTGTTAAAACAAACTTTAAAAGTCTGTTGTGCCATAAATGCTGCTGGCCTATTGACTCCATGCTGTTTCATGGGAAAGCCAGCTCCAGGCACAACTGCATCCTCTTTCCTGAAGCAGTGGGCCACCACAATGAAGATAACCTTGCTAAGCTGACTGTATGTAAACTGAAACAAAAGGCTTTGCTTTGACAATTTTTATTTTCAGAAAGTATTTTCTTCCCTTGTTTCCAAAATCAGTTTGTTTTGTTCTATCAAAAGAAGCGTCAGTCTGAACTTAGACTTATTCCAAACTGCAAAGGCAGACGAGGATTTTGGTACTGGGTAGACAGTTCAAACATTCATTCCATTGTAATATGCAGTTTCCCAGTGCAAAAAAGAAATTAAAATATCAGCCTAAAATTCAAAAGACCAGGCTCTTCCTCAAACATATTCAGCACTAGGACAACTGTTCACGTGCTTCTATATTTCTGGGTGCAGAACAAGATCTCAAATTAAATCATGGGTATTGATGATTCAGAGTTTGAAGACTAATGTTTCCTCTGAGGCTTTTGAAATGTGGAGCCTTATTAAAACCTCCCTGCAATTCAAGCACATGAATTTCTGCAGATGTGCATACACACATACTCTCCTTCAGCTACATGGGTGCTTTTTGCAAGTGAAAATTCAGTGCAAACCTCAGAAGTGTTGCTCCCTTGAGGGCTTAACATTCAGCATTGCTGAAAATCCCTGTTTCCCTCACCAAAAATGTTGGTGCACCAATTTCCCTGGGTGTATCGAGACAGGGACCAGACCATCACAGGATTGGAAATTAGTAATGAGCAGAGCACACCACAGCCCTCTGTAAGCCTATCTACAAGCCCAAAGGACACCTTCAGCTTCAACCGTTGTCTTCGTCTCTCAAGAGAGCCTGAAAAATATTTATTCTCTCAGGGCACAGCCAACTGCCTTTCACTACTTTTTACACTCACCCTGCAATTACAGCTGATTTTTATTTCCCTAATGCAGCAACACTGTGCCACTGCCGTGGCCGAAGACAGTCAGCAGCACTCCATCTAATGCAAATACTTGCAGCGACTTGTTACAGCCGTATATCACTCTTCCCCTGCCCCAGACTGGAGCTGCTGCAGTCCTATCTGAGCCTGATAAAAAAAGGGACACACGAGCCTAAAAAGGGAGCCTCGCCTGCACAGATTTGAGAACAGCTGCTCCAAATAACTCCTTCCCCAGCCACAACAGATTGCTGCTTTTTCCTTGAATATTAGTTTTAAACCTGGGTGCTGCAGACAGCAGATCAGCCACACCTATTTCAAGCCACACGTAGGTGTCTCTGCTACAAGTGCTAACAGGCTTGGGGACTTGAGGTTGGGATGTGAAAGATACATTGGCAATTTCCCCTTACCCCAATCACGTGTATTTTAATCGGTCTCTCTCTTCCAGTAAGTTTCACAGCATCCTCAAACACGTTAAAATTGCTTCGTGATAAGATTGTTATCTTCCCTTCCATGCTGCCTCTCACATCGCCTGCATGAAGAAATTCCCAGTTAGCCAGGGCAGTTAGAAAGCAGGTATCTAAACCCAAAGATCTTCATAAATCAGGATTAATCCTGAGACGCTTTGTTTATTATGCAGTAGCTCTGTAACTCCCAGTCACTGAACAGAGCTGACTAAGCCGAGAGATGCACCGACACTTCTTACCCTTTTGGTTTCCACCCACTAATGTCTTATTCCTGATCCTCTTGCAGACATCCAGAATGGTTGCTCCAACGTAAGCTATTTCAGGACCAAATCTGAAACTCTATGTGGAAAAATGAAGGAAACAGCAGGAAAAGAAGAGGAACTTGTTAGAACCCACAAAAGTATTACTATATATGGAACTATACAATTCCCACCAACCTTCTGGACAATGTTTCTCTTAGAAAAAGCACCCAAATCCCCTCCCAGACTATTCCTGGAAATCCTGGTCACTCTTACACCCAAGGCGATAGGAACTCTGCTGTGAGATGGGACTATCATACAGGGCAAAACGTGGTTTCCAGCCTCTCCACCCCAATGCCTGCCACTGCCAAGACTCTTCCCCACCAAGTTAATGTGACATGTCACATCTGTCCTGCAGGAGGGCAGGGGCTAGAGGTGGTGGGAAAGGAGCCAGGTGCCTGTCCCTGGCTCCTGCCCCTTGGCAAGTCTGGCACAGTGGAAGGGGGAAAAGGCAGCTCAGGTGGGTATTTTGGTGGCTGTTCTGGCTTAGAAGCTGATTGCATTGCAGCTTGTATTGCTGGTTTAAGCTGATTCATTCTGCAAAGATTCCTAAAGGCGTAGTTCCTCCCTTACAGTAGCTGTGAGAATTGTGTAGCCATGTGGCTAATCAGGCCAAAAAACTAATCAGGGTAAGCTTTCAGTTGGCACAGTAGCAGGTTAGGTAATCCAGCCTAGAGACACAAGCATCACTTGTGTTGAAAGAAGGTAGGAGCTCTCTTCCAGGGCAAACTCAGATCAGCTGAAGCTGCTCAAGAAAACTATGCCCTTGGCCGACAAACAGGGCAGGAGATATCACGGACAAAGGGGCAGTGGTGGGACAGAGGTGGCAATGCTGGAGTTTGTACAGAGCCACAAAAAAAGATCGTGGGTACAGCCAGCAAATACGTCCTCCTTAATCAATGTGGTTTTATTTCAAGGAGGTCACTGCCAGAACAAAATTCATCTCCTTGCTCCTAACTCCTTCATCTCTCTGCATGGGACGCACAGTCCTAACTGACTGAGCAAGGAGGGTATCTGCCCCTGCCCACTCAGCTGGAGCTGAGAACTAACCCAGAAAAGAAGGGCTCTCCTTGAAATAAGCCATATACTAAGGTCTCTGCCCCAGTACCCATTTTTCAAGCCACATAGCCTTCCTAGTGATGGGATCACTTCACTAAGAGGCACAAAGGAGCTCTGCAGCGCAGAGTGTGAAACAGCAAAGCATGGCACTAATTCAGGCAATGCAAACACCCCACGGTGACAAACTCAAGAAGTCTGGTTGTTAGATGCCTTCTGAAGAAGGATGTGAAACATTTTCCACTGCATTAGGGATCTGTCCAGGCAAGGACAGCAGGAGACCCTCATCTTACCTGGGTGAGGTAGTAGACATGGGTGTGAGGCATTGAGTAGAGGGTATTGACAGCACCTCGGAAGGTATAGATCTGCTGGTGAGGGTCTCCTACGAGGATTATGCCGCATGTCTGTGACAGCACAATATCCACGATGGCTGCAGGAAAACATTGGAGCATTAAGGGGGAGCCTGCTCATAAACCAAGAGTGAACTGTACAATATCTCTTGCCTGTACATAGGCAAGATCTCTTGCCTGATGACTCACGGCATTTAAGAAGGAGTCACCACAGCTGCAGAAGACAACAGGTTGAGGAGAAGCAAAGGGAAGCATGCAGCTGACTGGGAGGTCTACAAACATTCTCCCACTATTTTAGTCGGATGGTATTTTTCCTGGACTGGAGCTGCATAGCATCTTAATCCCACATGTGTGAGCCCAGCACAAATCCACCACCCATCCCCAGTGACCTGGATGCGCTGCACGTGTGCACAGTGACTCAATGCACACCTCTGCAAGCCCTTCGGTCCACTTCGACCAAGCCTGCGCAAGTTCTCAGTGATGCTGGCAGAGCAACCGCTTGCATGGCACGCAGTTGCCAAAGTACAGCCAAACCCTTAACAAGACCAGGTCTCCAGTGAGTACAGGTGGGAGATGGTCTGAAGAAGCCTTTCAGCTGATTTAGTATCTGCTGCAAAGACCAGACCTTCTTCTGCCCCCATTCTTTTGCTCCTCAGCACACAGTTTAGTTCACTTAGATCCTTTCACAGAACTGATTCAACTTGCTTTGCAACAGAGATACTCCCCATATCCCCAGCAAAGAAAGCCAGCAACTTTCTGCTATGTGACTCAGGAATCCCCAGGGTGGTGCAAGGAACCAGCAAGACGTGCACCCAGTGCCGGGGTGGGATGGAGCAGCTCTGCTGTTCTGACAGCTGAACCATTTAACGTCTCACCCCTCTTATAATAAACCACGTCCTTGACTATGCTGGTGTTCTGTTTTTCTCTGTTAGCAGCAAAGCAATAGCAAAAGGGTCTGGACGTCATGTCTGGATGCCCAAAGCAACCGAAAGCAACCCCTCAAGCTGATGCACATGAACTCTTGTAGCCTGCTTACAAGCTACCTTACCGAATTTGCAAGGATCTGTGACCAAACAAAAGGTCAGTTATAATGTTACAGCTGAGGGGCAGAATTTTTTAAAATTGTGTTACTTCTCACACACCCCTGAGCACACGAACATCCTCTCTGTAAAGTGCTTAGGAAGGCTGCAACTCTGTCTGTCCCCTGTCACCACTCACCTGGAGTGCAGTCCTGTGCTTCATCAACAAAAATGGCATCATATCCTGAGAGCTGAGGCTTGCTGAGCTGCCAAAGCTTCAAATACCCTGAGAGAAAGAACAAGGCATGTCAGTGAGAGGATAATTTTCTCGTCATAAAACACCATGATCTTTAAAACAAGTCACTTTTAAAAAAAAAAGTTTCTGGCCCGACTTCTTGCTTGGAATTTGCACGACATTTGTAGGGGTTGCAAAAATCTCTGTGGCTCCCAGATGTTGCTCTGTCTCCCTTGGCTGTATGAAGGATGAAAAAAAACAACCAACCCCCAAACTACCTGACTGCACTGGAGGAAGGCAGCTATGCTGATGACTCCAAAACTCCAAAACTCCTGCACAAAGAAAATGACAAGGAAGAAGGTTTTCCCCAATACGAGCTACCTCTGGCACTATCTGCACACATGCTAAGAAGCAAGAAGAAAGGACACGCCGGCAGCAGCAAGGAACAAACACTTCCTGTTAGCACTCATTCGCCCACTTTCTCACCCATTATTTCTATGATTTTGCTGCCAATCACACACATCTGAATAGTTCCACCATTTTCTGAGGCCAAACAGGAAAAACGAACAAAATTCCAGCCTTTGGGCCTGTTTTGAGCTCCCTGGTGAGCTAGTGCTAGAAGAACAGGAATTCTATACTTTTTGATGCTCATGCCTGGTGCACAGCCAGAAGAAAGAAGTATGAATCCATTTAGTTTTCTACTACAGCTCTTTATCTGAAGGCATTTGACATCTATACTCTCTTACCATCACAAGTTATCTTGTATTTCTTCTCTACGTCTTCATCCAGCTTCTTCATGTTGCGCCATATCTCTTTTGCCTCTTCCACGTTGATCTAGAAAGAGAAAATGGAAGGGTCTGGATAGATTGCATGGAGCAGAAAAACAGTCCAGGCACAGTGGATCTTGAAAGGCTTCTCTGAAGCCTTTCTCTTCCTACTTCTCTTCTGTGTCACCACCAGGTAACTACTCCTCAGCACAGTCTTTTCCAAATGCAGCCCCCTGAAAAGAACATTTCTTTGCCTCAGCTATTAGGACAGTATAATACAATACCCCCTACCTTCTGGACATTAACACAGACTTGGTGTTTATTTTGGCTTCACTGGACAGCTTGCAAGGTGCTTAAAGGTATTTAATATTTTGAGGCTGTCAATTCATTCACTGCCAGAAATAACAACTGCAAATAGGATTTCTGCTGGCTGGACTGGATCTGATCGGATGTGATCAATGTGGAGCAGAAAGGCTAATTATCTCCACAACTCCAGCCCACGTTGTTTGCAATGTCAGTTCTACCCTTTAAGTGTTGCTAAGATGTCTGTACTCTAAATGGGAATTTTGGGGTTTGGCTCTGCGTATCAAAATGACCACAAAAATGTTTATTGTCTTTACATGTAATATCACAACGCCTTTCAGGCACTCATAAAAATACATGCAATCTCTTCGCTCTTTTCCTTGTAGGGAAGAAACATCTGCACTGAGCAGAGACAGTGATAGTCTCCTCTCTAGAAACCGTCTGTGCGAACAGGGAGAAGAAACAGGCCCCAGTTCCTTTGGATTTGTCACCAGAGGAAAAATATATTTTGACAGTCAGTTCTTACAGCTGAAGCACAAATACCCATGAACTATGAGAGATGTGGGATAACTACAGCCCCTTCTAAACCTTGCAGCCAAAGTCTTGCTTCATCTGATACTCACTTCTTTTTCTATTCGACTGACAAGTTTTCTCTCGCCATGAGTATTTTTGAACCAAATAGGAGTGTGCTCTTCACAGATCTCTGCATCTGAAGAGGCAAAAAATTTTTCAAGGGTCTGTGAGACTGTTTTCCCTCTTATGAACAGAGACTGTCCCTTGTGGTTCCGGATAAGGGAACTGATGGAGTAAACCGACATCTTGGAGAAATTCAGCTTGCCTTTTTCTTTATAGCTGTGCCACAGATGACAAAAAATAAGAGAGACATGTTGAAACACACATGAAAAGCCTAATGGAAAAGCAAGCTCACTTTTGCTTCTGTTGCACACTGACACTTGCAGAAGCTCTGTTTTATACACCTACTTAGACCTAGTAATGGACTATCTTTGAAATCTGCACAATTTATCCTGGTGGAAGCACAAACTTGTTCATTTCATAGATTTTATAGATGAAAAGTCAAGCCAGAGAGATATTCCCATCATTCACCCCTGCAATTACAGATTGTTTTCAGAGCCAGGCAAGAGGATTCCCCTATTCTTCCAGGACGTGGCTCATTTTCCCTTCTGTCTGCAGTTTAGATATGCCAACATAATTGACCAGAAACTGTATCATTAGAACAACTCAGGTTAAGAAAACCCCTCCTCTGCTAAAGAAAAGCAGCATTTAGACTGGTTGTACCACTGAAGAGTAAATGGGAAGTGGCAAAAAGCCATTCTCAGTGGCTTTCTATCTCCCTGCGAAGTGCTCCTTGGCTATAAACACAGGCAGGATGAAACAGCCCCCAGAACAGCAATAGGGCTTATGACGGTACAGTCTGTGCCACAGCAGGGCAATGAGTCTGTTTCCCCAGGCTCACATGGATGCTAAGGTCACTGGCACATCCAATCTGAAAGAATTCGGAAACCATAAATCACAGTCTGGCTTGAAGCAGGTGAAAGAAGTAATTTCCCCCATTATTTTTGCTTCCTTAAATCCTGGAGGCTTACTTCAAAACCAGACTTTCCCTTCCTGCCATGTCTTTTCCCTGCTCAACTGGCCTTCAACAAAGGAATCTAACATCCCCACTCACAGTTTGCCGACACTTCCAAAAGCTAACGAATGGAAAGTCTTGCACGTAACGTTTCTGGGGAAGACACTTTTTCCCCTCTCTGCAACAGCTTTGTTAAACGTCACGTAAAGGAAATTCATATCAGCAAACTTCTCAGCGTACTTGACCAAGGTTGAGGTCTTTCCTGTACCTGAAAAACAGAAGAAAGTAAACAATAAAGCATTCATAGTCAGGAATGAATGAATTCACGCACCTCTCATCAGCTTTACCTTCCCGCTCCTGCTGTCCTAACTGCACAGCAGGACTATTTGCAGCTAATGGGAATTTATTCACTGACTCAACTGAAATCAGCAGAAGCTGTGGAGCAAAGCAGCTTTGAAAAATTACAGTCTGCAGCCTAAAAGCTTTTAAAAAAAACCCAAACATTTTATCACCCAATATTCTAGAAATCTGAGCATATGTGAAGGTACTGGTTCTCTTGAAAGACAGCTTTGTAAATGAAATGTTAAAATTGCTCTGTTGAATGATTCATGAGCTCATTTCTTTGTAAGATCTGCCACTAATGCTGCTCTCCTTTACTCCAGTTTGCTGCAGGACAGCACCGTCATGGCAAAGTTGCTTCACTCGTGGAGTACCGATCAATCACAACAGAAACCTGAGACAGGAAGGGCTCTGCACATTTCCTTCTTTGCCCCTTTTCATATCCTCAACGATGACATAGTGTCAGCAAACTTTGCCACCTTGCTGTTCCCACTCCTCCCAGATGACTCGTGAATGCTGGACAAACCAGTTCCCAGCACAGAGCTCTGTAGGAGTCGAGTGGTTACCAGTCTCCGTGCAGAAAACTGACCATCTGCTCCTACTTTTGCCTCCTACCTTTTAACCAACTATTCACCCACGAGGACCATGAGGATCTTTTACCATTTTGCCTGGTGTGGTGGGCTGACCCTGGCTGGAGGCTGATCCTTTCCAAGACCCTCTAGAAGGAACCCAGATGCAGAAACTCCTTTAGCTTTTCTGCCACCGCATCATTCACTCTAAGGCATCCTTTACACTGCAGTTAGCTAACAGATGCTTTGGCAAGCATCCTCATCCACACGTTTGAAGAAGAATTATGAGTCTTTTAAGCTTTTTGCCAGCAGTTGCTCAAGCTCTTTTTCTGCCCTGCCTTCTTGTGGTTACACGTAACCTCTCAAGAGTTCAGGAACGTTCCCTTTTCTGTCACTTGGACACGGGGACTTTGTACAGACATAAGAAACCACAATTACTGGTTTCTGTACTGTGGTGCTTAGCTGTACATGCCCTTTTGCAAGTCTGTTCCAGCAGAGAGCATGCATTAGGTCTGATCCCCCAGTGTGGTGTCTTTAAAGGAAACTCTCTGCAGGTGGAGGGAGATGATTTACTTTTCCTTTTCTTTTTAAATAGGCTCCCTCGATTTTAGGCAATTCCCTTTTTCAAAACAGTGTGCAAGTGCAGAAGTTTTCTTGGCTTGTGTTGTTCCTACAGGGATACTAAACCTAAACAAGTAAGAGTGACTCCGTCTAGTGGCCTGTGGCAATAACACTGAGAAACAGGCTCAGCATGTGGCTAAGCAACACATGGAGAGTTGCTTCTCCTCTCCCAGGTTCCCTGACAAGCTGCTCTGGGCAGTCACTGGCAGCACCCAAACACTCGGTTTCGGTACCATGTCCAAATATGACATTTACCCAGCTTGCATGGGAGTAACCACCACCATGCTTCCCATTCCTATTTCTCTGCAAAGCTTGCTCTGAATTTTTGTATTGATTAAAATAAGGTTGATCCCCCTGGCATCCACACAGTTCTTTGGACAGAAGAAGCAGGGAAAGAAGGAGCAGAATTAGAGGTTATGCGTTCATTCTTACAACATAATTTTTGGCTCTTACCTGCAAATGCCATAATTTTCACTATTTGACCACGCTCAATTTTGTGATTCAAAATCTTTTGCTGTTCATGGGTCAGATTTACTTCAGGACAGCTACCAAAACCAGAAAAAAAACAGAGCAAAAGGAATTAAGAAAATAAATCCTCCCACATAAAACAAACAAATCAACTAACAGCAGAAGGAAACCAATGAATGATTGATCCCATCCCACAAGCAGGAAAGTGGCACTAGAGCAACTTGGTTATTGTGCAAATGAGAAAAGCAGGAAATAAGAAAAGATTTGAGATAGCAAAAATAAAAAGTAAATCTTGAGGAAGGTTACATAGGAGACAATCTTCTCAAGGGCCCTATGCCATGCTTTAAAAATTAATTTGGCACCCTGGCTCCTTAGGCTTATTGGAAACAAACAGCAATTTGGGTTTGGGGTGTTTTGTTGCTTTCGAGAGCATGTACCTTAAATTGCTCTCCAATTTCTCAGCATGTAGGACAGATCAATTATCCCTGCCTCTCAGGGGAGCTAAGAGCTTTGATTAACATTAAGAAAGGCATTCAGTGCTTCTGGCTAGAGTGCAATTGTTTTATTCATAAAGGTCTGAAACCTGTAATCAGCCAAGAGTGTGAACCATCTTTTCACACAGGGTCCTCCCCAATACCATGCGTAAGGGCGGAAAGCCTTGTTTAAGTGTCCTTGACATTTCACAGCTGGCAGTTAGATGGCTGCCCCCAGGACGCAACTATAACTGAACAAGCAAAATCTGCTTAGAAAAAGACTTCAAATGGAGGGGTAGAATGAAAGGGCTAGGAAAACAAGAAGCACTGAAACCCAACATCTGTTTACCTTTGATTTATTTTTTTGTTATGACCTCTCTCACTGTTGTACCTTGGATCATCGGTGATTTTACCGGATTTATCTTTGCTAGACCTCTGTGATGGATGAAAACACTACTGTTCCCCTTCTGTATGTAAGAACAAGGAGACTACATGACTTAACCCAGGGTAACTGCAGCAGAAGGGAAACCAAGCCTGGATCTCCACAGGCCAGGAAAGCATTTCACTCCTTTCTGTCCTGGTAGCAGCAAGCTACCAACCAATGCTAATTTATAACAGCTATATATATATATAACAGTTAGTACGTAACAGTTACCCAACAGGATCCAGAAAACAGAAGCCGTATCTCAATATCCTGCAGCTGGTATCTCATTTCCTCCCATGCACAGAAAGCAGTGTTCATAAATGAACAGCCACGTTATTTGCGCTACAGTAACGTCACCAGCAAGCCAACCCCCATTTTGGCTGGCTGCAGCTTGCGTTTCAAGAGGAATACGCTGTTAAAATTAAAGCAGGCACAATCCTCTCCTTCCAGAGCTCCTTATCCATAGGCAGAGCAGTGATGTGGGAAGGTATTTTGGGGTGATTTGGGCTCTGTGAAATTTCAGTGGCCGTCACACTGGAATGCACAGAACTGTGTTGCACCAATACATAGACCCATCAGTGAATAATGACTTTTAAATTCAGTCAGTTGGTAATTCAATTTTTACAGATTTAAGGCCTGATTCTGGTTTTCCTCTGAGAATTCGGGGAGAAGATGGCAAGCAGCAGAATAAGGTTTTGTACTAATCCTTATGAATCTCAGATTCTTGTCAACCAGCCCCTGCCATGAAATGTTTGCTCCCCCTCCAAGGTTCAGCACTCCACCAGGGCCCTGTGTACTTAGGTGCATTGCTCAGATCACCTATAATAGCATTACCCGAACCATAAGTCTTGATTGCAGTGTGAAGCCCGTGCTTCCTCTTCTACTGTCTGCATAGTTACAGAAGCATTTTCCATCAAATACAAGCAGTAGAAAATATTGTAATGGATCCTGGTAGAAAGGACAACAGAGAAACTATCATTGAGAAATCATTAATAACAAATTAAACATCTGCAGCCACCTAAAAGACAGCCAGTATCTTGAATACTTCCAACAGAACGATGCACAAAGCCCCAAGCGCTCGGGGAGCTGCAGGAGACAATATTAATATTTTAAAGCGCAGTTAGTTCTACCTCGAGAAGTGACTGCAAAGGCACCACGGGGACAGCTCTGTCTGTGACCTCTCCCTCACTCCTGCTAGGTTTGTGTTTCAGGGTCTGCCATGCAAACATGACCTGGGATCAGAGTCCACAGGATCCTTTTGCTCTCCTGAACCACTATTAGCAACAGAGTCTGGGGGAGTCCGAAAGAGAATTTGGGGCTAGTTTAGGCCTCTAAAGCGAACCAGTTTCATCAACTGTCTTATGATGATTTTATACAAGTGTGTTAGCTCTGACAATACTTCATGGTGCTTTGTTACTGCAAAGAGAGGAGCACGGCAGCTCTGTGGCTTTAATTATGCCAGCCACAGCTGGTTTAAAATTAACTTCCATTGTACATCAGAGTTGACACACTGTGGTTTTACCTCTTTTAGTGCAGCTTTGTTCCTGTGACCTAACAGCTGCCAGCCCGGGCCACACTCCAGGACAGACTTCGTGCGTCACATTAGGTGACCTGCATGCTCAGACTCAGTAGCTGCTCTAAGAGCTGCAAATAGGTACCAGACAGTTCCTTGAGGACATGTTTCCTCCTTATGCTCTAAATTACAAACCTTGTGTGGTTTGAAGAGATAATGGTAGAAGAGATGTGGTGATTCTTATTTCTCCTAGTCTAGATTGTTCAAGAGATGGAGATGGGACATGTGTGACTGACCATGAGCTCTCATTGCTGGCAAGCAACACTCTCTGTCTGCCACATCTTCAGCAGGTGGCCTTAGCCAGCAATTATCAATCACTAACAGGCCAAACAAGCATCCTGATTCCCCTGGTCGATATAGCCTGAGCACGTGGCCCACAGTTGAGTAAGCAGAGGATGAACCCTTCTCCTGTGTCTAACACGTGCTGGACCATACCTCACAGAGGGCAGCTTACAGAACCACCTTCTTTCTGGCTCTAGATTAATTTTCCAGTGCAGTGGCTTTCCAGTCTTCTCATAAGAAGAATTTACACGTGTCCTTAATCCTTATCTCATCCTCACTGCAATTCTGAAGTAACCTGTGGGCTCTTACCTGCATTACCAGGCACCGCTGTGAACAAAAGGCACAGGATGGATTGCTATGTACATGCAGCGGGAGCCCACAGGACTTGGAGTATCATTTAAGAGGAGTGAAGTATGTAACCGGTCTGAGGAAGGTAACAACCGCATTAAATTGTTGCAGCTGTTGCGTATCTATTTCTAATCAGAAAGTTTCTATAGCCACTTTAAAACCTGCTTTTGTTTCTGAAAAAAATTCTTTTTCTTGAACGCTACCTCCTGAAAAACAAGCGGACTATGAAACGGTCTAGGAATTAAAGCAAATCTAAAGGCAATGCTCCTGAATGTTCCTGCAAAAAGCTAGGGATGTGCACACTGCTCCTGACAAACTGCCCACACTGAGGAACTGGAGAGCCCTAACCAACAGTAACATAATTGCTCATGAGCATATATTCACTGTATGTATTACACATCACCATGGCTAGAAAGAGGCAGGCAGGAAGCATCTCCCCACTCCTTACCTGTTAGTGATCGCAATGTTTCCATCTCTCATCGCATACAGCAGCGTTGCCATGCAGTAAAGCGTCTCGGTCACGTCCACTACAGAGAGGGTAGAGCAGGGTCTCTGCAGACACGCCATCAGCTTTTGGATGTCGCTGATGCCATCAGAGAAAAGCACCATGACTGCAATTATGGCCCACATGTGCTCAGGCTGGTATAGGCAACAACAAGAAAGAGTGAGCAAAAAGCTTTGAGCCTTTAGGAGCAGGAAAACCCTGCTTCAACACTGAAAAAATGCTTATGCCATAATGAATAGTTAAATCCTCTTCAGTTAGCCTGAACAGTACCAAATAACACCCCAAAGGGAAAAACCTTTAGATGCAGGAGGGCAGATATGACCTCAAAGCACTAGCACTAGTAGTTAAACCTATTAAATAAACCAGTTAATAACGGTTAAACCTACCCCTGCCCTGCTCTGTAAATGCGGCAGTTTGTTGACAACGCAGACTTCAGCCTTTGAGAAGAGGTGATGACTCTTCAAACACTGGAGAACCACGCTGGGATCTACCTTCCGTCCAGTGGGTATGGCAGACACGCACCTGTGCAGAACAGGAACAGCAGCATTTGCAAAGAAGCCTTGTCAAGTGAGTTTACTCTCCAAGTAAATAATGTCAGGCTGCAGCAAGTTTAACCATGCCTTGCTGTGCGCCCCACAGATTTGACCAGATGCATTCAGCGATGAGGCTGCAAGGTGCTGAACTTGGATTTCCAAGTCATTTTTGTGCCAGGAGACATTTAGACAAGTAATTCCCTGTTCTGTTACACAGACGCTTTGCTGCATCAAGCCCTTAGTCTGCAAGTTCCTTCTGGCTGTCTCAAAGTCTTCTTCCAGAAGATGGATACACCTTGCTCTTAACCCAATTTGACTCTTCTGTTTGCACTATCTAACTGCCATACAAAATTGCCCTCTAGACTACACAGATCTGAACAGAGCACTTGCTTTTATCAGGGATCCGTCTTGGGCTTCGGCTTGCTGCTGAGCTCTGACTGATAAATTAGTGCGGGTCCAGGAAAGCAGCCTTTCAGGAAAGGAAAAGAAGAAAATACAGTGGAGATGGGAGGAACCAGGAGGAAGAGCTCAGATCTCACACCCTCCACGAGATACATGTATTTTAGCTAAACCCTGGAGATGCTGAGCCTCTCTGAGACCCTGGCTGATCAGGAGATGGAAAAGCAGTGCTGACATGACAGATCCTGAAACATAAAGGGATGCTAAAAGGGACACTTCAATTGAGTCTCTAGAACAGCCACCCTGCAGGAAGCAACCGTATAGCCTCTTCTCCCAAGCTTGCTGTTGGGTGCCAGAAGGCAGCGACAGGACAGCCCAGCCCTTTTTGATTTTGTCATCTAACACTTGTCTTGGAGCTCCTGGCAGCTTCTCTCAATTGCTGTACCCAACCTGGCTGTGCTCTGACGTGCAGGTCCATCTCCAAAACCTTCCTTTGAGCCTCCAAATCTAGCAGCTGCTTGCTGACACGCTCTTGCTCAGGCTCCCCTCATCTCTTTCCTCCCTTGGTGCAACAACCATCTCCCTGCCCTCCAAGAGGCAACACCATCCAAGTCAAAATGCCACTGCCAAGACTGTTCTTCTGCCCCCTCTTCTCAGTCCATGTTCAGCTTCTCTATTTTCTCAGACATTAGTACAAGGCTATCCCTGTCTGAGGCTTTGCAGCCTCTCCCTCACTTATCCATCCCTTCTCACTTGCTATCAAAATCATGGAAACTTCAGAAGGGAGTTTGGAAGCCAACTAGTCAAAGCAGGGACAACTTCAAGTTTTGGTCATTTGTCCAGCTGAGGTTTGAGCATCTCCAAGGATGGAGATTCCCTACCTCTCTGGGCCACTGTTTGACCACTCTCCTAATATCTAACTGAATTTCCTGTGCTGGAACTTGTGCCCATTGCCTCTTGTCCTTTCACTGCGCACCTCCAAGAAGAGTCTGGCATCATGCTCTCTACAGCCCCTCATTAGGCAGGGGAAGACAGCAATTAGATCCCCTTTCCATCTTATCTTCTCCAGATTTCATCCTCTACTTGTACATCACCTCGAATCCTGTGTTCAGTTTTGGGCCCCTCATTACAGGAAAGATGTTGAGGTGCTGGAGCATGTCCAGAGAAGGGCAACAAAGCCAGTGAAGGGTCTTGAGAACAAGTCCTACGAGAAGCGGCTGAGGGAACTGGGGTTGTTTAGCCTGGAGAAAAGGAGGCTGAGGGGAGACCTCATTGCTCTCTACACCTGACAGGAGGTTGTAGCCAGGTGGGTGCTGGTCTCTTCTGTCAGGTGGCTGGTGATAGGACAAGAGGAAATGGCCTCAAGTTGTGCCAGGGCAGGTTTAGGTTGGATATTAGGAAAAATTTCTTCACTGAAAGGGTTATCATGCATTGGAACAGGCTGCCCAGGGAAGTGGTGGATTCACCATCCCTGGAGGTATTTAAAAGATGCGTAGATGTGGCACTCAGGGACATGGTTTAGTGGTGGACTCAGTGTTAGGTTAACAGTTGGACTCGATGATCTTAAAGGTCTTTTCCAACCTAAACGATTCTATGATCATGTGCTCTAAACAGAACAAAGAAGAGGAAAGGGGAAGTTTTTTACCTATTTCTAGAACCCTACTACTGATTTCTACTGTTAAAATAATTTCTCCTTCCTCATCTTCCTGTATGTCTCCCATGTGTTTAGAAGACAAAGCCGTTCTCTCCTGGCAATTCACAGGATAAAACTGAAGACAACGCAAAGCAAGGAAGGTCTGAGGATCTACAGGTACAAAGTCAAGTGCTGAAGTGGACTCACCTGATCAGCCCCAACACACATCCTTCCTGCTCCTTTGTTATGGTGAAATCTTGCAAGAGCTGTTTAACTCTGTGCAGGGCCGTGTCCTCCTTCATTAGGTACCGATGGTAAAGCTTTTTCCAAGGAATGAACTAGAATGTGAAGCACATACCACCATCTTTCATCTCACAGCATTGGAAAACAGGTTTCTTATGGCAATAAGCTAATCAACGTGACCTCCAAAGAAGACCTAGAGTTCAAAAAGTCCATGTAGCTTGATGGACACATGTACCTAGCAGGAGATGGGGAAGGAAAGAGGAAACAGAGGAAAGGGAGAAAGACTCGTTCCTCATAGCCTGCAAACACATCTATAAAAGGCTGTTTTTTCTAGAATGATGGGAACAGGGTGATGCTGTTTCAGTTTCAAATGTCAAAGTGTTAAAGGAGTGGGGATATTTTCAGCACTATTGCATAGTGCTGCTCTGAGCGGGGTCTGAGTGCTTAAAATCCCTGTGTCAATGAAGTCCTACCCTCCCACAGCCTGCTGTTTGGACTTCTTTGGTAAAAACAGACGGGACGCTGCCTTTTAGGCTGTGTTACGGAGTGAAGAGCAGATTTGGGAGAGGACTTGAACACACTGAGTGTTCAAGGCATGCATTTTCTATGCATTTCTCTAGCTCTTCAGGCTCAAAGGATGCACACTGTGCTGATAAAGCAGAGTGCAGGACACCTCCTGCATTGTGTCCAGCCTTACCCATGCAAATTTATCAGAAGGACACGAACAAGAACTTGAACACCCACAAAAATTTGGGCTGCGATCAGTCCTCCACCACTCGAGTCAGGCTGAGACAGCCTCTTCGTACAAGCTGAGGGCTTCCAGTGTGAACAGTGAGCGAGTCTAGCGGTGCCAGCTGTCTCCGAGCCACCTTTAATTGAAATGCAGAGATCCTCGCTGCGGCCAAAACAACTGCCAGTGGGTTCACAACTGTTTGTACTGCAAGGGCCTTGACTGCAGATGAACCAAGCTCCATAAAAACAGAGTTAAAGCCCTTTCCTCTAAACCCGTTTGACTACAAGAGACGCCACACACACAGGCTGGGAGACAGTGACGTACACCGGCCACGAGAGGACACTGCCCAGTCCGGTAGCCAGAATTTCCTGCATGATCCCTGTCAGAAAAAAAGGCTGCAAGGGAAACAGTGAAGGGGGATTTTGTGGAGTCTTACAGAAAGTTCTCTTTCCATGTATGGGAAGAATGCATCAAGGGAAGTTACCCAATATTGATCTTCTGATACAGGTTAGCATCTGAAGATGCCACTGTGGTCCAGAAGACCAAAAAATGACAAAAGACCTCATAAGAAAGGATGGGCATTAGGGAATAAAGGGATTTAAAGGAACGGAGACAGACACAGCATGGATCCTCCTACAGCAATACATGCAGCCACAAGACTAAGACGGAACAGAGCAGTAGGAGAAGGGACAGGCTCAAATCAGTATCACAGCAGTCCTTACCAGTGGATCATTGACTATGTCCCTCCAGCAGTGACACACCAGGGTCAGGTTCTGATACAGATCAGTCACTGGTAGGAAAGCAAAGATGTTCCTGAGGACTTCAACAGGCAGCTCGTCAATACTTCCCTGAGGCACTTCCCAGTTCCGAGTCCCCAGGAGTCCATAGTGTGCATCAGGGACTGGTTCGATTTCCATATCATCAAGTTCCTGCTTGATTTGGCTGCGTTCCTGCTTGATCTGGCTGTGTTCTAGATGAACCACCATTGGCTTCTTCTCAGGCTCACCCCACAAATTGTGCTCTGGCTTGTGAACGCCTGCAGCTGCAGTGGACAGAGGCCATTTTCTGGATCTTTCCCTGGGAGCTGGTACAAAGTCCTCATCCTCCAGAAGGGAGCAGGAATCGCTGCTGATCTCCATCACAGTGGAGACACTGCTGAAGGAATTATCAGGTTCAGTGAAGATAGGATCCAGTAGCTTTTCTTTGATTCTACAGTTCTTCATCCCACCAGCACCTACTTGTGTCTGAGAGATCCTGAAGTAATCAGTGATGATCTTCTGCTGACCTTGGCCTGCAGAAAGAGGAAGAGCATGAGTGAAGTCAACAGAAACAAGCGCAAAGCACACTGCTGCTAACTGAGCTAACGAGGGGACCAGAGGTTTTGTGAGGTGGTAGTTATTTCCATGGGGTTCCTCACAGATGTATGAGCTTACTACAGGTGAACTGTCCTGCTTCATATTCCTTCTCTGGCAGCCTACAGAAGTTAACAGAACAACATTCATCTCTTTGCACTGTCCACGTAATCTGGGCACTGTCAAGGTACACCTGACACCTCCACTAGCTTCTAGCAAAAGATATGGTCTGCATAACAATCTCTCAGATCAACAGTCCTTAGCTAACATAACACAGCAGACGCCTGTTAAAAAGAAACATGGCTGCACAATAAATTTCATGGGAGATACTTCCACTAGCCAAAGAAAGGGAAATAGGAAGGAAACAAAATGCAAGACCTGAGTTGTTGTGGTGCTCCTCAGACTGAGGTTGGGTTCCCAGGGGTTATTTATTGTTCTTAACCCAGTGAACGAGAAGCACACTAAGATTTTAGAAACGCTTCAGGATTTAACTACTGCTCTGCACCATGAGAAGGTCACAGCACCAAGCCTCTAGCAGGCTGTTCCTACCACAGTATAAGAGAGACTAACGCCTTTAAGAGGATAAACAGCCATTTCTTGCAAGATACTTCCTGGCTGCAACGTCAAAAAGCACTGGAGACCACAAAGAAAAACGAAACTTGGCAAGAGACTGCTCTCAGCAGCCTCTCCTTTCTCTGACAGCCATGCAGTCCATGTAGCACACAGACTAAACTTACCAGCACTGATAGTATTCATTCTGTCCACCTCCTAGTCTGCAACATATCCTGATGCTTAGCTAAGAGGCAACTCGAGAAGAACAAAATCACAAGCAGCTACTGCTGATTTTAATGCATTTTATTTCTGGATGCTCATGAAGGCATAGCTTAAAGAGGTCTGATTTGTAAGATGCTGCTTAAAAAGAACAGCCTCCTTGCTAATGTGCAAGTCCAATACCCTAAAACCTGGAGCATCTAAGATGACTAGATTTTTAAAAGTGAGCTAGCCAAAGATACTGCTGATACGAAAATGGAAAATTATGTCTACGAGCACAGAGTCTAGGACTCTGGTGTCTTGTCCCAGCTCACCAGCAGACATTCTCTGTGAAGTGAGTCAGCTCACACCAAGGTACAGAGAGATTCCCAAGCCAGCCAGGGAAACGCTGAAATGTTCCTAAGTCTAACCTTCCACACAGGAGCTCAGGAATAACTCAGGATGTTTTTTCTTTGCTTTCTACCTCTCTCCTCGCCTACACGTGCGTGTAGTGCCTCTTGTCGTTACACAAGTTTTGAGGCTGGGCCTTTAACCCTGCAACATGAGCTATTTGAAAGCAGCCGTTTCACCTTCAGTTCGAGCCCTGAGCCCTGTTGTGTGCAGATTAGCTCAAAGTCTTATGAATCCTCAAAAGCCCTCTAAAGCTTTGGCACTTTTGAGACCCACGTCTACAAGTTGTGTATCACAATGTTTCCCACTCCCAGGAAAGTCGAAGATCAGTAACATCTGTCAAGTGCTCAACAACACTTTTGCAGTCCTACATAACTAGACAGCTCATTATTATTTAATAATTGTCCTAAAGAGCATCTAGAAGCAGGAGTCACATCATTAACAGTGCCTAATTGCAGCGGCTGTAGCGTTCCTCACAGAGAGCTGCGGTTCTCCCCAGGTAGTCTCTGACAGCTCAACGATAGAGGCACAGAGGCATTTCTGGTGTGAGGAGAGACTAAATACACATGCGAAGGCAAACTCACTCCCCCATAGAGGGAAGCAGTCTCACTCCCCCATAGAGGGAAGCAGTCAAGGTATCTTTTTTTCTTGCCACTTGGCTTTGCGGAGGCAGAGATTAAGCCCAGTTTTGCCATGCACCACTTAAACCCGACCAATTTCTTCTATTTGCACTCACCTCGCCTGGCGTTACTCTCCTATCAGCACGAGTTCAATGACAGATTACACAACACCCTTTTGCTCCACAACACGTTAGCCTTTTTCTCCCCCAAATCCCTCAGCCTTCGAAGTACTCGCCATCAGCGTACCTCCTTGATGTCTCCGTGTCCGGTGGGTGGGATGGAGGCCCCTGTTTACAGCTTCTCTACTTTGTCTTTGTCTCAATGGCTGCGTCAGGGAGGATGAGCCTTCTGCGCTCTGTGCGAGAGCTTTGCAGTCATCGGCCGTGAGATGCTTTTTTTTGAATCGCTTCATTGCTTTGCCAACATGCAAAAAAAAGACCCCCAAAACAGTTAACAAACAACAATATACAGTCCACGCCTTTAACAGAGGCATAAGTACACAGTTTCAGCCAGTTTCTCTGAATAAATCATAGCACAAGCTCGTACAACGCTCCGGTGAGGTGCTAAGGAGGATAACACATCATGTCAGTACAACACATCTGCAGTCACTGCAACAGCGACTTCACCCCAGGTCCCCCATTCCTGCGTTGCACGAGGGTTTGGAACAAAAGAGAACGATGTAAAATCGGAATCCACGCAAGTTTTGCGGCTTTCTCTACAATACCATAACACAGAGGAAGCAGATACAGTCATTTGTGTAAATGCAAAGTATCATCAGGAGGCTGCCAAGGAAGCCTGTGGAGGCTGAACTGCGCAACCCCCTGCGACAGACGACAGTGATTTGCCCGGGCAAGGTCAGAGCCAACATTCAAACACACAAACTTGGGCCTCTCGCAAACAGATCCAAGCTGGGATCCTCCATTAAGAAGGAAACACAAACCACTCGCAACACAGCTCTTCCCCACGAGAAGGACGGTTAAGCAGCAGCACAAAACTATCTGAGGAGTTATTTTAAGAAAACCTCACTTGAAATCTGCACGAGCTCCTCTCTTCTATACACGGGACAGCCAGCAGAAAAAGTACAAAGAGTGCAACTTGCTTCTGCCAAAAATGCTCACAAGAAACCGGAAACCATGGCCCAGGATGGGCTTCCTTCTGATAGAATTATCAGCAAAAGACTGGTTTCACTTTTACTTTATTAGTACACCATGCTATGGAGGATAAACTCCTCTAACATGTTTATGGCAGCCACAAAAGTAATTGACTGATCTTGTACAGCAGGATCCAAGGGTCAGTTTGTTTCATTACACTGCTTTCTCCTTTTCACCCACGTCAGCTCGACAGAGCGGCATTAGAAGCACCCGCTGAGCTCCCCAGGGAGGCTGTTTTCCAACATCCCATGTTCCTCAAAATATGGCACATGAGGCAAGCAGAAGAAAAAAAAGCAATGCAAGACAGTCCCATGGCATTTAGGGACATGGGTTAGCGGTGGACTTGGCAGTGTTAGGCTTACGGTTGGACTCCACAGTCTTAAGGGTCTTTTCCAACCTAAATGATTCTATGATTCTATTCTATGATTCTACTTAAAAATGGTATTTCTCACTTGAAATTGAAAAGTTTATCGGATTAAACAGCACGAATCACTGAAACGCCCCAATTCTCTTAAGCACACGGTCCTGGCAAACGTCAGAGCCGAGGTGCCGGCTCTGCGCCCATTCCTGGAGCTGTTGGACACAAAGGTCTCACGTAAGATCGGATGTAGGGCTGGGGGCAAAACCTCTGCTCCCCCACCCCAGGACAGCAAAACCCCTGACGTGCCAGAACCATGGCAGAGGGTTCAAGTCCAGAAACCCAACACAAGAAGGTGACCCGCTCGGTCTTCACCTGCGTTCATCTTTCCTCCCTTTTCCCCAAGATTTTCCACGGGTGACAGCAGCGGACACAAAAGTGCTGAGCGGAGGTTGCGTCGCAGGGCCCCCGTCACGGTTTGTGTCTTCGATGACGTGAGGAACGTGACGTGACGGGGAGCGGAGCTCGTCAGCCGCCAGAAGACGCTCCAGCTGTGAAGTGAAAGGATCAGCCATGAGCAGCAGCCGCAGGGGACGGGGGAACCTCAAGGGGGACAAGAAATATTTGGGAGGAGAAGGTCAGACCTGCTCCCCGCCCCAGCACGTTGTTTCCAAACCCTTTCCCCACACGAATGCACTGACCTTGTGCCCCCCAGCATGGCACCCGCACGGGCAGGCCCCCCCACAGCCCAGGGCTACCCCCCCCAGCCAAGAAAAGCCCCCCCCCCCATTACCAGCACCCTGCATAGCCAAGGGCCCTCCTCCTCTGTGCCCCCCATCACCAAAGCCCCCCCCCCATGCCAAGAGTCCCCCACCATGCCAAGCTCCCCCCCACAATGCCAAGGACCCCCCCCATTACCAAGCCCCCCCACTGCTAAGGGTCCCCTCATTGCCAAGCCTCCCCCCCCAATTACCAACCCCCCCCCCGATTACCAAGCCCCCCCCCCTTACCAAGGGTCCCTCCCCATTACCAACGGTCCCCCTCCATTACCGAAGCCCCCCCCATTACCAAGCCCCCCCCCCCCAACTACCAAGGCCTCTCCCCCCTCATTACCAAGACCCCCTAATTACCAAGGGTCCCCCCCCGATTACCAAGCCCCCCCCCTTAACAAGGGTCCCCCCCATTACCAAGGCCTCCCTAATTACCAAGGGTCCCCCCCGATTACCAAGCCCCCCCCCATTACCAAGGCCCCCCCATTACCAAGGCCCCCCCACCATTACCAAGGCCTTCCCCCCAAATACCAAGCTCCCCCAATTACCAAGGGTCCCCCCCCATTACCAAGGGACCCCCGTTGCTATGGTGTCCCCCCCCCGTTGCCAAGGGCCCGCCCCCGTTGCTAAGGGGAAGGGTCGTGTGTTCCCCCCCCCCCCCCCCCCGGTGCTCACTCCGCTCCTGACGCGCTCGGACGCGCCTCCGCGTTCTCCCCGCGATTCCGCCGGCCCCGCCCCGCCCCGCCCCGCCCCCCGACCAATCAGAGAACGCGCGGCGACGCGTCGCTGCCCAATGGCGCAGCTCTTCCGGGTTTGGGATAACGCCGATTGGGGCCGACGGAATTGTTCCCGGAGTTTGTTGACCGTCGCCCCCCCCCCCCCCCCCCCCCCCCCCCCCCCCCGGCCTGTGCCGCGGCGGTGACATCACGCCGCCGCGCGTGACGTCACGCAGCCCCAGCAGAGCGCGGGGGGGGTTTAACCGCCGCGGAATGCCCTACGAAGGGACCCGCCACGACGTGCGCTGAGGAGAGGGAAACGTGGTGGGTGCCCGGCCTGAGGGAAAGGCGGGTTCCTGGTCTTCCTGAGGGAAGAAGGAAATTTCCCGTTTTCTGGAGGAAAAAGGAGATTACTGGTTTTCTTGAGGGAAGGGCCGCTTTCTGATTTTCCAGAGGGGAAGTGGAAATTTTTGGGTTTGCTGAAGGAGAGGTCGTTTTCCGAATTTCCTAAGGGAAAGGAGAATTTCTGGGTTTCCTGGAGGAGAGGCTGGTTTCTGGTTTTTGTGAGGGAAAAGGAAGTTACTAATTTTCCAGAGGAAAAAGGAAGTTTCAGGTTTTCCTGAGGGAGAGGGAAATTTCTGGATTTCCTGAGGGAACAGCTGGTTTCTGGTTTTCCTAAGAGGAAAAGGAATTTTCTAGTTCTCCTCAGGGGAAAGGGAATTTCTCTTTTTCCACAGGGAGAGTCTGGTTTCTAGTTTTCCTGAGGGAAAATGGAATTTCTCTTTTTTTTCTGAGGGAGAGACCGGTTCCTGGTTTTCCAGATGGAAAAGGAAAATTCTGTTTTTCCTGAGGGAGCAGCTAGTTTCTTGTTTTCCCAAGTGAAAAGGAAGTTTCTTGTTTTCCTGAGGGGAAAAGGAAAATTCTGTTTTTCCTGAGGGAGAGGTCGGACCCTGGTTTTCCTAAGGGAAAGGCAATTTCTTGTCTTCTGGAAGGAGAGACCAGTTCCTAGTTTTCCCAAGGGAAAAGGAAATTTCTGGTTTTACTGAGGGAGAGGCTGGTTCCTGGTTTTCGGGAGGGAAAAGGAAATTTCTGTTTTTCCCTGAGAGAGAGGCCGGTTCCTGGATTTCCAAAGGGAAGAGGAAATTTCTGGGTTTGCTGAAGGGGAGGCCAGTTTCTGGTTTTCTGGAGTGAAAAGGAAATTTCTAGTTATCCTGAGGGACAAGGAAATTTCTCCTGAGGGAGAGGCCGGTTTGTAGATTTGCTGACGGAAAAGGAAATTTCTTGTTTTTCTGGAGGAGGAGGCCGGGTTCTGTTTTTCCTGAGGGAGAAGGTAATTTCTGTTTATCCCGACCCAGGGAGCGGCCATCGTATTCACGCAGTTCGAAACCGTCGTCCTGATTTTGGCCTTTCTTCCAGATCTCTAGCCATGGCGGAGGGGGAGAGGCCGAGGCCGCTCCTCCGGCTGGTGCAGGAGGGACGGCTGGACCTCCTCCGCGACGAGCTGCGGCCGGACGACGCGCTGGTCCCAGCAGTGCGGAGCCAGCGCTACGGGCGCTCGGGGGACACGCTGCTGCACCACGCTGCCCGATACGGGCACCGGGACGTCCTCGCCTACCTGGTGGAGGTGCTGGGGATGGACGTTGAGGCGTTCAATAGCGACTACAAAAGACCCCTGCACGAAGCGGCCTCCATGGGCCACGGGGAGTGTGTCTCCTACCTCCTGGAGAGAGGCGCAAGCGTAGACTGCTTGAAAAAGGCAGACTGGTAGGTCACTGGATTGCTTTGCTGTGGGTCAGAGCGATATCTGAAAGGGGCTTGGATGCGGAAGGGGGGAATGGGACTGCTGGAGCCGTCATTTAGAATCATGGAATCACAGAATGGTTTTGGTTGGAAGGTACCTTTAAAGGTCATCTAGTCCCACCCCTCTGCAATGAGCAGGGACATCTTCAACTCGATCAGGTTGCTCAAAGCCCCGTCCAACCTGACCTTGGATGTTTCCAGGGATGGGGCATCTACCACCTCTCTCGGCAGCTTGTTCCAGCATTTCGCCACCCTCATCATAATATATGTCTTCCTTTTATCTAGTCTAAATCTACCCTCTTTTAGTTTAAAACCGTTATCCCTCATCCTGTCACTACATGCCCTTGTAAAAAGTCCCTCCCCATCTTTCTTATAAGCCCCCTTTAGGTACTGGAAGGCTGCAATAAGGTCTCCCCGGAGCCTGCTCTTCTGCGGACTGAACAACCCCAACTTTCTCAGCCTTTCCTCACAGGAGAGGTGCTCCAGCCCTCTGATCATCTTCGTGGCCCTCCTCTGGACTTGCTCCAACAGGTCCATGTCTGCCCTGTGCTGAGGACCTCAGAGCTGAAGGCAGTACTGCAGGGGGGGGGTCTCTCCAGAGCGGAGCAGAGGGGCAGAATCCCCTCCCTCGACCTGCTGGCCATGCTTCTTTTGATGCAGCCCAGGATACGGTTGGCTTTCTGGGCTAAATTCCAGCCCTATCACTGATTTCCCCCTGTTTATTGTAGAGGTTGTAAATTACTCCTTCATTAGCAGATCCAATTTAAAAGTTTTCATCTGCAGCTATTTGTTCTTCCCCATGCCCCTGTTGGATGGGAATCAGTGATACTGATTCACATTTTTGTGTACCGGTCCTCAGAAACTGAAATAAGAAGATAAAAAGTAAGTTTTACTTCTGTTTCCCCTCAGCAAGCAGAGCCTCTTAGGTCAGATTTGCTACTGATATGATAGCAACAGCCTCAAGAACCCAAGAAACAACTGGTTTCTTTAGGGTTTTTGTTTGCCTGCCACGTGGGAAACACGTAAGCAAATGATGAGGGACTGAGAATGGGGAATAAAAAATAAAGCCTAATCCACAAAAAAGCAGCAGGCCTGATTAATGTCAAAGTCACTTCTTGGGGAGGGAGATTTCTGTGTACCACCTTGCAAAAAGAAAGCAAAGATTCTCTCCAGCCCACAAATCAAAGCCCAGGGAGGTCATTTTGAAGCTGAACTAACATAAATAGAAAGGCAGCATCCCAGTCCTCGTAATTCGAGGCTGTGCCAGCGTCGTGCTGACATCAGGGGGAGCAGAGGGAGGCAGAGATCTCGAGCTGCGTGCAGATGCGTGTGCGAGCCTGGTTTTGTGTGATAGGCCCGCAGTACCCTTCCATCCATGGATTAAAAATGGGGAGCTACGTGCTTGCTAGCGCATGTCCCAGCCCTTGGACAAAGTCTCATTTCCATTGAAAATATACGCTGATCTGAGGCACCGTACAGAAACAGAGCTGCAGGAAACACAGAGCTCCACGCTCAGCACTACCCGATCGTCCCCAGCAGACACGTGTCTAATCTCTTCTTAAAGATCTCCATCACTGGAGATTTTATCTCCCTTCTCAGAGCACTCTTCCTGACCTTATCTGTCCTTACAACTGGAGCATTTTATAAGTGTCAAAGGTTGTTCCTAGACATGTGAAACAGGACAAAACTGTGAAAAGCTTCACTCTCAGGCCAGCTGCTCTGCATCAGAAATGTTCCAGAGTGGCATTTGCTGGTACACTCATGCTCTACTGCCAGGATATGCGGAGTTGTCCGTGGTTTGCTGTCTGCAGCCATAGCTGCCTCTCTGGGTGACTGGCTGGAGTAAGAAACACTGATGTTAACAGCTCTGTCTCAACAGTCCCCAAAAGTCCAAACCCTGTATTACCTGCATGAAAAAGCAGTGCTGTAAAATCTCACAGGTCTGTATGCAGCACGTGGTGAGCCTCAGTCAAAGCATCTGAATCCAGGTGGAACCATAAATTTAGCCTTGAGCAGCCTGGAGAAGGTCTTTGCCTTGAGCCAGCAAAGTTTCCTACTACCTCAGATGGGTTTTAGTACATCAGTTTTCCCTCTGGCTAGCTCACCACAGCTGGCACTGAGCTACTGTGTTTTATGAGACAGGCCAGTTGGTGCTACACACAACTTTAAATCATACTTCAAGCTCAGACGTTAGAACAAAAGCCATCAGACTTGTATGGCACTGTCTCTCTGGTTATTAGGTTTGCTTTGTGTTTCTTTCAGGACTCCCCTAATGATGGCTTGCACCAGGCAGAACCTGGAGGTGATCAAAGCTCTTGTGGAGCATGGAGCCAACCCACTGCTGAAGAATAAGGATGGCTGGAATTGCTTCCACATCGCGAGCCGTGAGGGCCATCCCCAGGTCCTCCGGTACCTGCTGGACATGTCCCCGAGCAGCTGGGACACAGAGAGCACAATTAAGAGAACGCCTCTGCACACAGCAGGTAAAAGAGGGTCCCGTTGCCACCAGAGGGGTTGGAAGAGAAGAGTGGCCTGTAATGGCAGCAGAGAACAGAAGGGGGCTGTTGTTTCAGTTCACGTTTATTTTGGAGAAGCAAAGTGTGACCTATCTTGATACAAAACCACAGGGAAACAGTTAAATACTAAGTTACTGAAATTAAATGAAAAGGGGCTAGTGGTGGGCATTAGTGGGACCTCACCTCTCTGAACTTCAGTCTGCTAACAGTGCTCTGCTGCATCTTTGCAGGGTTTTACCTCAGGACAGACACTCATTTTAGTTGCTTTCAGATAAATAAACAGCAAGCATTAGGTTTAATATTTCTTAATGATGTGCCAAAGACTGAGCTTATGAGGTTGGAGGGTCCTCGGTTCCCATTTGACTGGATTTTGCCTGTACTCAAAGCATGTTTTTGTGGTGCATAACAGTTATGTTCTCTTGGGAGTGGTGGATCCATCTGAGGAGCACTCGTGATGACCCACTGACTTTGGCCTCCTTGGACCAGGGTGTTCGTCTCCATCTCTGCCTCCCTGTGACAGATATATCCAAGCACCCACAGCTCAGAACACATTGCAATACACTTTCCCTTGCTGGCATATGAAGCTGCAAATTGCACTTGGAAAATCTGCAAGGCTCCAAGCATATCCTGGCATTCTAAAAGTCCTAAAAGCAGCAGAGCTGCTGAGAGACATCTTTTGGGATCTGTCTGTTGATGGACATATTTACCAGTTTGGTTTCTAGTCTTGTCATCAGTTTTTGTAAGAGCCGTATCTCTCAAAATGATCCATTTTTGTCTGAATGCTTGGTGGTTTAGGTCATTATGGCAAATCTGAAGAGCTGTAGGGTCTCTAGGTGTAACCACCGGAAGAAGCATCACAGGTTTTGGTATTCTCACATTGCTCTTAAGAAGGTAGTATCTTGTGGTGAGAAATCCAGAGTGCCTTTCTGCAAAGGGGAAGGATAGTCTCTGCTGGGAATATGCAGGGGCTGTTGTTAGAGTTGGAATGCGCCTTGTCCGATTCCCCTTGTCTGCCCCTTTCATTGGTTTAAAAGGACAAATAAAGGGAGTGAACTGGTTTGAAGAACCACAGATGTCATCAGGCATGGTGGGGAGCAGAAGGGCAGTTAGCTGAACAGTAACCCAGAGGCAGTTTGGATTTGGTTTCTGGCTTTCCGACTCTTTCATCCTTGAAATGCAGTGATTAATCTTAATTTATGAATGATGCACAAGGTGTTTCTCAGTTAAGTTCTCTGAGTCTCAATAAGTTGAATGGCCCAAAAATCTGTTAATGCAGAACTAAGTTTGTCCTGCCGTGTCTCATTGGCCCTTACAGAGTATCAGGTCTGGTTACCCACAGACTTTGCAAGCTAGCCAGTGCAGATAAAGCATGGATCTTCCCAGAGCTTAAATCCCCTTAACTCTGCCCTCCAGAGATGCAGTGAGAGTGGACGATAGAAGGAGCGAGTGAGTGAAGGGAGAGTTGTGTGACACCAAGTCAGGGTGACGTTGTGGGGCAGGCTGGAGGTTGCTGGCTGACCTGAATCTGAAACACGTCCCATCCCTGAGAGGGAATTAAACTGCGTGTCCCGGGGCTCGGCAGTGTCTCCGCAGGAGAGATGAGTGTGGGGAGCCACCGCTCCAAGCTGCGGCTGCCTAAACTCATTTCCCAAAGAGTTTAATAGGGTTTGACTCTCCGCAAAGACCCAAGGTGTTGTCAGGAGACCCCTGCTGTGCTGTAATTAATCTATTGGGTATGTTGTTCCTTGGCTGTCGTTCCTGTTACTTCTCCGGCCCTCAGTAGCCGCCTGTCCACCGCACTGCTCATCAGCAGTGACAGTCCCAGCCCAGGGGCATTGGCTGTGCCTTAGTCCTTATGCTTGGCCTGAGAATGAAAAATAGCTGATGAGTTGTTTGATATTTCAGGCTGGGCGGCGAGGAGCAGGTTGCCTGAATGAGAAATGGCTAATCCTCGTTTATTTGCACGTTCTCCTGTCCCTGCTCAATCCCAGGTCTTGTGTTTCCGTGTCTGGGCTGGCTGGCTGGGCTCGCAGCCCTGTCTCAGCCCTCTCCCCGCACATAGGTGGATGTTGGGTTGGGATCTGGGGTTTGAGGGTCTGGGGATGGGGTCAGGAGTAGGGTGAGGACTGTCCTGAGGAAAAAGACCTTTTAACCTTGAGTTTAAAGTCTCCTCCCTGCCTTGTAGTGCTTGGGATATGGGGATACAGACAGTGATGGTGGGATCCAGCGCCTAGTTCTCACTGCTTCATAGAGGTGTCTTGACCTCTGTGTTGCCTCCTATGTTTGACTTTCATTGTGGCAAAGCCATCAACCCATGATTTGGGTTGATTTCTGGTCATTTTACCAATCCCGGTTAGACCCTGGACACACATATTGGCGGAGCAGCAGCCGGTGCAGGAGCGACTGGGCAGCGGGAAGGGCTGGAGCTGCTTCAACCACCTTTGCCCCCAGCATAATTTTAACCCAGGACAATGCTGGAGGCTGCTGCTTGGTGCTGGTGCCAGCATCCCCACACACACCACCATGTAGCCGAGTTGCACAGACACAGCTCCTGAGGCGGGGGCATGGGCGAGGGGCCGGAGACGATGCTGGAGCTGCCGGGGGGGTGGAAATCATGTCAAGATGAACCACCGTCTCAATGAGTTTAGATCCCAAGGGTGTGGATATGAGCACATTAACCCGTGACCAGTCCAGCTGGCTTCCTGGCACAGTTATCCCTGGATAGATGATGGGTAATTTTCTCCCCCGTGCAATTTTTTTTCGGGTTGATTCCTTAAGCTTTGCTGCTTCATATATCCGTAGCCTGAGGCAAGAGAGTGGGGGACATGTAATTAGAGGAAGTGGAGTGCAACAGTGGATCTGAGCACTGCAGCTTTCTTGTGTCTCTGTTGCTGTTAAAGGATGCGTTGCTTGGGGTGTTTTTTCTTCACGTAGCTTGGGTTTTTTAAAGCCTCCATTTCAAAAATCCTTTTCACAGTGTGGCTCTGCCTGTATTTACATCAGCTCAGGTGAAGGGGTGATAAACGGGCAGGGAGCAGGAGCAAATGGCCAAGGTCTGGGAGGATGGGAGCCCTTCGTTGGGCTTTCAAAGAGCATCTATTGTGCAGCTGCGTCTGAAGGTTATTGCTGGTAACACACATTTGTCAGGAGCCCTTCTTTCATCGCACAGAGTAAATAGCCTGATGTAGCAGCTCTGGGCTTGCTTTGATATTTTTTTTCTTTCAGTATTTAATTTGTTTTGCAAAATGACCTGCAGAAAAAAAGCCAGAATGAGACTGTCCTTACATTGCTGTAATACGATGTGTTTTAAAAAAATAAAGGGAGAGGATATTTCAGTGCATGATGTTCAAATCCTCCCCCACTGTTGTTGTTTTTCCTCCGAGATGCTGTCTGGGTGAGGATGCTTCATTAGGGTGATTAGATGGGAGTGATAGGTAGTTTAAGTGGCTGAGGAGGGGTGGAAATGCCATCCAGCTATTCACCAGCTCCCTGCTTTGTGTTCATTTTGCTTCTCACACATTTCATTTCAGGGATTAACAAATACTTGCAAGAAAAGATCTTTGTGTCAGCTTAATTGCGTGTACGCTCTCACGCATGTACTCTGCAGGTAGAGGCAAATGGTGCCTATATGCATGCCTTTTCCCTGGTTTATCTGGTGTTTTCCTATAGGATCAGGGGAGGGGAAGGCTCGAGATCTGGAGACAATGTTTTAATTACAAAAAAAGATAATAATCAAAAGCTTTGAATTTAAAGCCTCTCGGAACCCTTTCCCTCATCATGAGTAAGCCAAAAGGGTCAGAAACCTGATTATGTTTCACTGTAGGCGGACGGTGGCATGAAAACTTAAATTAACCGTGCATTTCCTCCCTCTCGTAGCAATGCACGGCTGTTTTGACGTTGTGGAGCTGCTCCTGGAGCGGTAAGCAGGCTTCCTCCCAGCACTGCCTCTGCCGCCCCGCTCTCCCCCGCCTCCTGTCCACCACCAGGCTCGCTCCAGCTGCCCGGACACAAAGGGAGTTTATGCCATTCGGGAAGCCTGGTTGCACAGCTGCCCTGCATGCGATCCCGAGGCCGTCTCTGTTTCCTCTGGGTTTTTCACGGCCGGTTAGGGGCTTTTGAGACAAGGACAGTCTCCGAATGGGCTCCGATGGGCTCTGACTTCGCTATGACATAAGCCCCGGTTATATAACTCTGCTCTTTTTCTGTGCTGATTCATTCCCATTGCCTCCGATGTGTCCGAGGCCATACAATAACAACAAAACTGTTTTCTGACAGCTCGGTTCTGGGTACAGCTGCTCTAGGCTGGACTGAGCCTCCAGGCTTTATTTTCAGACTGTGGCTTCTGGGAGACTGCTGTGAAGTGGCTTTAAATCAGCCTGTGCCCAGTCATCCTGACCCTGTTACCTTCCTTACCAGCACTGCCCACTGCCAGAGCTGGAGTAGCTTTCCCTGGGCATCGCAGCCACTGCTAGCCACAGCTCCTGCTAGCTGACTCGTCCCAGCCTTGTAAATTCCTGTCCACGCTTGGCCCAGCATAAACATAGCCCTGTGATTCGAGCCAGGCTTTCAATTTTAATTCAGTCTTCTCTCATTTCAATGGAGCTTTAACCTGAGTGAGACCTGTGAGCTTTGATTTTGTACGTGGCGTTGTTACATGAGGATATGGTTTTCCCTGCTGCCAGTGCACACCTTACCCCTTCTAGAGATCCTCTGTTCAGGGGGCAAGGGAAATATAAATGATCCGTAGAGCCCTGGCTTTTCTGCAGCCTGAAGAAGTTGCACCAGCTAAGTACCAGATCTCTGACCCAAAAAATCCCAGCAGACCATACACCAGGCCGTAAAGCACTGAGACAGGTTTATGCATGGTCTATGGACAGGCTTTATATATGCCATTTCCAATCCTATCTGCTGATAGTCTCCTGCACCACCAATGCAAAGCAACTAGTGCAGTAAGGATTTTAGAGCCGCCAACAACTCTGTCCTGGCTTTTGTCTTCTCTCCCAGGTGCCAGTACAAACCTGACAGCAGAGACAAATGTGGAGTCACTCCCTTTATGGATGCTATCCAGAACGGGCACGTCAACATTGCCCGGCTGCTCCTGGAAAAACACCAGGTAGGTGCCAAAACCTCACCTCCCTCCTCCAGGACCTGACCTAGAACTGCCAGGACAGGCAATGTGTGCATTCACCATAACCATGTTGTAAGGAAGCAAATTCCCAAATTGTAAAGAAGTGAATTGTGAAAGAAGGCAAATTCCCTCTGGAGATGAGCAAGATTTTGCCGAGTAAGGCCCACCTCATGGTGAAGATCTCACCCTGGGGCAGGGATATGTCCCCATAGCTGGTGAAGGGGGATGGAGACACAAGGCAGTGGCAGGAGGGGACAGGACTTGCTGAGCGCTGCAGGGGCAGCTGTGTCAAAGCCAAGACCAGCACTCGGGAGTGCCAGGGCTCAGCATGGAGCCTCTCGTGGCATCGCTGAAGGTGGATAACACGGAGACGTCTGGCTGTGCCAGCAGCAGCTCATCTCTGGCCTCCCTCTCTCATGGCAGCTGCTGCTCCTGTATTGTCTCCCAGTAATCTCTGATTTCCTCCAACATACAAGGCGTAACAGGGATGTCATTAGAGCCAATTGTGCGTAGCAGGAACCAGACCACTGCATTATTTATTGACTGCTGAACTGATGTGAGATGGTTGGAGCCCACCTAATGGCTGATTCTCACAGAGGTGGGGGGTTGTGTCTCCCTTCTCACCTACTTTGCCGTCACTTTGCCTCTCCCCTGCACCAGCTCTGGTGTTCATCAGACACCATGCCAAACCGGTGCACCTCGCTGGCCTGGCAGAAAGCTAGCATGGCATGGAGTGGGCCAGGGAATGTGGTACCACACTTTTCAAGATCACTAGCTTTGGACTTACTCAGCCTTAACACATAGCCTCACTCAGCAGAGGTGGTTTGATGCCCAGGTTGTGCTTGAGTACGTAGGTACTTGTTGTCTTCAGGAGGTGTTCATGTACTTGTCTTCGCTCATCTGGCCCTTACAGGATTAAACATTTGTGAAGTTTGCTTACACTTTTAGTCTCGCATTTCAGGCAATGAAGATGGAAGAGTTGATTTAATTTCCTCGTTGTGGTGCCCTGGCTTACTGCCATGAAGCAGCACTGGAAACGCTAATGGCAGTGTTGCTACCTTCTAGGTTTTATAAAACCATGAGTCAGGCCCACTAGGCTTCAAGAGGCTGGATTATATCCTTTAAGATGAGTGCACTGTGTATTACTTCCGTTACCCTTCTTGATTTTATGTCTTTGCGGTTCACATTCAGAGACTCACAGAAGAGATCTCATGAGGTCATCTACCCATCTCCCTCCCTCTACCTGCATCCAAGTTCTTCTCCACCAGCACAGAAGCTGGAGATGGGTTGTTTCTTGCTGCTTTAAAGAGTTGAAACCCATCATATGTGCTTCAGCTGAAGGGGGGGGGGGCGGGGCTTGGTTCTTTTTTGGCACTAGTTTTGCTTATCACTTAAAAAGCTCAGCAGAGAGCTGGCTCTGGTCTGCAAACCATAGAATCGTAGAATCATTTAGGTTGGAAGAGACCTTTAAGATCATTAAGTCCAACTGCACCAGTCCTGCTGGTGACATCCTATGTGTTCATTGCTGTCACCATGGCCATGGCAGGCAGACATGATTCTTTCTGCTTGGGCTGGTGATTGTCCTTGAAAGTTTGGCCGGGTGGTTCATTGCTTTCCCTTTCCATCCTCCCCTCCATTCCAGGCCTGTCCTTCAGCTGTGGATGTGCTGGGCGCTCAACCTCTGCACCGGGCAGCTGTCACGGCCCAGGATGAAGCCATCCAGTTCCTCGTCTCCAAGCTGGGTGTTGATGTCAACGAGAGAGCAACGGCCCTCCAACTCACAGCACTGCACTACGCAGCCAAGGTTTGTTCCTGTTCCCAGGCTTCCTCTACAAAGTCTTTGCCAATTGGTGTGCTACACGCAGGCATCTAAAACAAGCTCTTTTAGGTGTTCGCCACTGATGGAGGATTTACATTCCTAGCTCATCCTCTGTCACTGTCTGTCTGCTCCTGACCAGTTCCATACTCTGTTTAATGGTTTTTAGACCCTCGTTAAGTGTGTCCAGCTGTCTGCAGAGTGGCGGTGGGTATCTGAAGTTGCTGTGTTCACCACTCTCCTGCCCACGCTGCTGACTACGCTGTGGCTTAGTAACCCTCCTGCCTGGCATGTGGCTGACTGGGATCGTGCAGGAGCAGAGGCGGGTGGCGATAGGGCACAGTTGGCCATGCTGTGGACAGGACTTGTCCCACACCTCTGGCGAGCGTTACTCTTCCAGTCCACTGCCTACGGACCAAAGTGCAATACCTGAAGGGAGTCCACCCTGCTAGTTATTGGGAGCTGTAGGTACCAACAGTTCATGAGCTGTGACAGTTCTTCACCAGTGTCTTCTCACTTGCCTGGCAGAGGAGATGTGGATGAAATGGTGCTCAGATTTCTTTCTCTATTTTTCTTCAGCCCTGGTGGCTTGGGTCCCAGCAGGTCAGTAGCCAGTCTCCATGTCAGCAGCTTGCTGGACAGAATATGGCTGATGCGCTGTGAAACAGCAACTCTTTGTCCCAGTAGGCTGGATTCTGGCCTGCCGGTGGCCAGATGTGAGAAAGGAGAGGTGGAAAGGCGGAGGGAGCTCGCAGGTGCTTATCTGCGTCCTTCACACAGGAGCTGTTTTGCATTCCAGGCAGTGAGTGGTTTGAGCTTTCTCCTCCTCCCATCTCATGCCTATGTGGGAAGCAGGGCCTGGTAGGCTGTGGGTCCTGCAACGCTCCCTGGGAGTGCGGAGCAGATCTTAAAAGCCTCACTGCTGACCAGGATCCCTCCTGGGACCCTGCTGCCTCCCTTCTGCTTGGTGCTGTTACACCACAGTGTGCAGCATACTGGCAGCTGGTGGCAAGGGAAGGTCCCAGCTCAGATCCCTGCACATGAAACCTCATGAGCTTTAACAGGCAGCACTCAGAGCCTGGTCTAGACTTGTAGTGGGAACGAAGCAGCATCCCAGCGCCCCACTCCTACAAAAGCATCAATGACACTTACTGGGAGTGCTGGCAACAGTATTCTCCTCCAGCAGGACCCAGCCGTGGCATTTGCTGGCTCCCACAAAGGAGGCCTTTCTCCCAGCTTCCCTTCCTCATGCTCTGAGAAACCATGTTGAAAGCCCTTTTGGTTGCCAAGGGTACGTTTAACAGCAAGGCTATTGGGGAATATAATGTGCCTTGGAGAAGATCCCAGCTCTGTCTTGGCGAGCAGCTGATTGGGGAGCGATTTGATGGGTTTCTCTTCCTTCCCGAGGCTCAGTGTCACTTTATATTTACAGCATCATTTGTTTGGCTGGTGGTTTTTTTTCTTCTTTTCTTATTACTTTGCATTTATAAATACATGAAAATCAAATTACGCTTTCAACTCAATTTGCTGCCAAGGCTGTGGCAGCTAAAGCAGTTCCTGGCTTGCTGTTTTTGCCACTGAGAGGGGGTGTGCATGCAGCAGGGAAATAGGAGTCTTGAGCAGGGGGGAAGATGCTACTAAGTCGTACGATAATGGGGGAAAAGAGTGGGTGGTGGGGATAAAAATAAGAGCCTTCCACTCTCATGCCACATGACAAAGACTAATTCATTGCACTGAAGAAGTAATTACAAAATCAGGCGCATTATTTAAGGAGAGAGGATTTATTTACAGAGAACCTCGTGCAGAGAGGAGGGGTGTGGGGGCTGTATTGCATTTTCCCTTGCAGCATTTAAAATTGGCTACTGGCGGAGGAAAGATAGATGACACTGTGGGTCGTGACGGTGTGTAAGCGTGGCATTCTGCGTCTTCTCACAGGGCGTTACAAATACTGAAGTAATCCTTCAGGCACCGGCATTTCCTAAAGGTACTGCAGGCAGATGCGCAACAGGCCCATCAGCAACAGGTTCTGCTCTCTGAGCTGAAATACACCTTAGTAAGAGCAACTCTAGATCCCTGTGGTACTTGAAGTGGATTTACAGTGTGGGAAAACACATGGCTTTTTGCTGACATTTAGTCCCTTTAACAAACAGCCAGCTGCCAATTATGAAAGGTAAATCAGAGATCCTACAGCTCTGTGGCCAGCTGAAGTTAAAAGCAATTTTATTGAGTTGCTTGATTGAAGGTGAGGACTGGAGAGGCAAAGGCAAGATCAGCTGACAAATTAGTGCACTAATTTGCTATTAGGAAACATCTTTAGGTTGTGTCACCCAGTTTTAAGTCAGATGTCGTTTGTGCATTAACTCCTCCACAGCCACCAGCAAAGGCAAAGCTGTGCTGGGAGACAATCCTCGAAATTCCTCACACCTGAAGGTCCTGGCTATGCAAAGCGGATCTATTGACCACGATCAAGAAGATCATATGGGATCTAGAGTTGTCTAAAAGCAGATCCACCTGCCTGGGTCTGGACTGGGTTGTATGTCTATCACACCTGCCCTGCCGAGGCTCCGCTCTCAGTCTTTGGCTGTACCACCACCACCACCAGAGACAGCTCTGCACTGTAACATGATTTGAAGCACTGTTGGTCTTAACTGAACACTTTTGGTTTTAAAAGTGTTAAATGTTTGCTGCTGGGATGCGTCTTGCTGTTTTTTCAGCCTCTGGGTCGAAATCGCTGCCAGGGGCACGCAAGGCATGCAAACACGCTGACTGAGGGCCAAGCTCCGACTCCTCTCATGGGTAGCCAGCAGAAGGGCTGGAGAAGGTGCTGGTGGCATCTCTCTGGCCAATTCCTGTGGGGTAACGGCAGCGTGTCTGCTGTGCCTGGGCAATCCTTGGCTAATGGACCGGACTTGCACTGTCACACGCAGCTGACCCTGATTTCCAGCTGCTGTAAGGTCCTCTGGAGCCTGAAGCAGCTCCTGGTAGGCCCAGACTTGACCATGAAAGAGTGGATCTGCATCTGTGCCCTTCCAGGTGCTGTATGCAGTTAGGGACAGATCGCTTGCGGCCTCCTTTCTTTTCAGGCCTGTGTTATTTCTGCTAAATACAAAGGTGAGAAATTGTGCAGAGCTGATTCTGAATTCCACGTGCCTGTCTTCACCACTGCAGGAAGGACACGCACATACCATCCAGACGCTGCTGTCCCTCGGCGCTGATGTCCACGCAAAGGATGGGAAGAGCCGTTCTGGTAAGGCTGCCGATCTATTTGTTCACCCTTTGTATGACAGCGAGAGTGTGCTTTAGTAACAGGAGCCCAGCCTCCAAAGCAGCCTGCGCTGCGTCTGCTCAGTGGAGCGTGCAAGGAGATGCCAGATGCACATATGCAAAAAGCTCTTGGAGCAGCGTGACATGTGAAGCCTGGGTTTTTTTGCAGTTTTCATTCACTGGCTCTCTTCCTGCTGGACTTTCTGATGTCTAATGGCGTGGTTGAGCCTGCACTGGGGCCTTTCCCCTGGGGGAAGAACAGAGATGCTAATTGGTGTTTCTCTTTACCCAGCTGCTTATTTTGCATGAAACTTTCAGGAGCTTAGTATCTTTGATACCACCGCCTTGCCATCAAATTTGGTTGAAATTAGCCAGTTTGAAACGGTTAGGGTAGGCAGACAAATACAACAATTGCACAAGCTCTTAAGCCTCAATTTGTTAGCAAACTGCCTAGGAATAGGTTATGAGCAGATAATAACAGATCTTGAATGTAAATATAGTTGCTATAGTAATGCCAGTGAGTTGGCATTCCCAGCGTGAGAGTCTGAGGCATCTCTTGCATCAGCATCTCTCTCTCAAAACAAGTATATATAAATGGTTTCAGCCATTGCCAAAATTGGCAACTTACCCAGTCTTCAGGTTTGCTTAATGACATGCTTCAGCGGCGAGCATGAACAGTCTTGTATCTCTCAATCTCCCCTTCCACCCCCTCAGTGAGTAAATTTGAGTTCTGCTGAACTCGTCTAATGCTGGGACATTTGTGGTGCCTCCTCGTGCCCGTCAGCTGCCCCGTTCCCCGGCACCTTTGCTGCGTTACTGTCACTGCGTCCTGGGGAGCTTCTCACCCAGACTCCATTCCTGCAAAGTGTCCTGCATGGATTATCCATGGGGATCAGGATGCCCCATGGTCAACATCAGCCTGCAGCAGGAGCTAACGACCCTCAGCATAAAAAAAATACTCACCCCTGTGCAGGATGAGGCCGGGAGAAGAAGGCTGTCTCACCCTGCTGCACAAGCCCAGTGTAACAGGACTGCCTAACTGTGCTGGAGCCATGCGGGATCCGCGTGCTGGCTGTCAGAGGGGTCTGCGGGATGAGCTAGGGCTTGGGATGGAGTATTTCAGCCTCCTCCTGTGGGATGCTCGTTGCTGCACGCAGTGCATGGAAACCTTTCTCATTTACTCCCTGACCCTGGAGTGAGCTGACAGGGACCCCCAGCCCTTAAAGGACCCCAGTCACATCCAGAGTAGTTTCAAGCCCCTCTCTTGCTTGTTACTATTGAATCCACCCCAAACACAGAGCCGTAAGAAGCCTGGAGGCCTTCTGCTCTGTCCCGCAGCCCTCCTGCTGTGGGCACCCTCTGCCCATGACTCAGTCAAAATGAACCAAGTTGGCTTAAATACTCCCAACATGTTTGCAAACCTGGTTAGCTTTGGCTCAGCCAGGCTAGTACTGCTTGATGGATTGGAGGGACTAGTAATCTGCAAGGGGGAGACAGGGTAATAGCAGGGGTAAGCCAGGCTCATAGCTTTTCTAGCAGCACGGCTGCGTGTGAAAGAGGACGTGTCTGCTGCTTGTGCAGGTTTAGTCATCCCACTCCTGCTGTAGACATGCACGGCCGCGGCAGCTGAGCCCTGCTGTGCCATCACACGGCTGCTTGGCTGGGTGTTGCAACTGGGAAAAGTCATCTTTCACCCTTGATGTGTTCCCTCTGCTGACTCGGTTTCCTTCACTGGGAATCTGATGTTTGCATCTGAAGCGGGCTGAGGCCGAACGTACCGGGCAATCTCAGCTCCTGTCTCGACATCTTGTCTCCCCCACAGCCCTGCACGCAGCGTGCGCTGGGCAGCAGGCGGACGCCGCACGGATCCTGCTCCGTGCCGGGCTGCAGGACGCCCCGGATGGCACGGGCACACTGGCACGGCAGCTCGCGAGGAAGCCAGATGTCATCCAGGTTTTCCAGGATACAAATGTCAGCGCGTGAGACCAACTGGGAAAAAGAGAAACACGTTTCATTTCAGCGTGGTACGTTAGTTATCACTTCACAACTATTCAGATTTAGGCTAACACTGGTTTAAAATGACGGGATTTTTGCCCAAAGATTGAGCAGAGGAACCAAGCTTGACACTTGGGAAGTATGTTTAGGAGAAAACATTTTAAACAAGATTATCTCAAAATGATAATGGACCTGAAAAGCATGATTTAAATAGGATTATCTCAAAAAGATAATGGATGTGATGGGTCTGGGCTATCACACTCCTGTACTGACCCCATCGTTGTAAATTTTGGCTGTTCTTCTTTCACTTCCAAATCTCAGGGCTGAACTTTACCTCTTCTTGTGCAGCACCCGGCACGTCCAAACAGCTGAGGCTGCAGCTCCTTGAAGTATAACTATCCAGGGAAGGTGCCCCATGGGCTAGATGACCTCTGGGGACCTGCATGGCTTGAACCCCTTGGAGCCTGCCTAGCTCTTGCTGGGATGTTTCCATACAGTGGACATCCTGAAGGAGAAGATACACCTGGAGCGTTGATTTTTATAGCCCTTAATGGACCTGCTCTCCACTAATCTCTGAAGTTGCTTCAAGTGGCCACTTCTTTCTATAGCCCCTGAGAGAGGCCGAGTGCGGTGCAGTGTAAGTGAACCCTTGGTGACTCTTCCTTCATCAGGTTTGAGCTGCAGAGGACAAGTGCGGGGAGTCTTCAAGCTGCATCAACCTCTTACGTCCTTTTTGTGGCCCAAGCCTGCTCCCAAAGCCTGCTGAAATCAGTAGTAAGACCTCAACCTTGCAACGACGTCAAGGGTCTTTGGATCAGACTAAAAAAAGAGGTATTTGTTATTCCAGACAGCCTTGCATGGCACTTCTCGCCACCGATGAACTTTAAAAAAAAAAAATCTACTCTTTGAAATGTATAGGGAAATGGCTTAATATTTAATGTAGCCAGTAAGCCTCTAACAGCCTGGAATACACATAAAGGTAAGAGCTACTGTAGCCGTTTGGTTTATTTGTATGCATCTGGAATTATAAATTTGGTTTTGCGTAGAAACATGGCACGCCCCTGTCCATATGTAATGTCAAGATGTAACAAACAATGGGATTCTGCAGTTTCGGTGATAGCAGTTGCTAAAAATCAGACAGGCCTGACAGGCTCGCAACTGAGCGAGCGAGCTAGGTTTTGCTCTGCCCAATCTGTGGTGCTCACGTCGTGGTTTGATGCACGACCCACGTGCTCCTGGGTGGGTTTAAGACGATGCTGAGCTCTGTTTGAGTGAGAAATTACCACCTCCTGGTCCCTGGAGCAGAATTTGCCGTGACGATCCTAAGCCAGAGCGACAACAGTGCCGTGCTCCTCTCAAGTTAAACAGCCTTTACAGCAGGGTTAGGGCCTCCTTCCCTCTGCTGGCTCGCATTGCACAAGGAGAGGCAGCGCGCTCACAAAAATAATTTGGGGGGCTGTGAGAGGGGGCTGATAGCTTGAAAGAGGAGGAGAAGCAGGGCTCGGTAGCATCTTAAGACTCTTCCAAAAATGCCTGCGAAGACCTGCTTTTTGCCAGTCTTCCCCTGTCTTGTTTCTCCACCTGTGAAGGAGATTCTTCTCCACCGGGGAGGAAAAACAAATTAATGCTGGAAGGCACTAACGGTGCACGGTGGTGGGAGCCGTATCAGCCCCTGGGCAGGCGAGAAAGTGGCTTTATTCCTCTAAAGATGCTGAATCCTTCATAAATCCGGCCCTGGCCTCCATACAGCAAACAGCAATACTGCAGCCCGGTAAATGCAAGGGCCTGCTTTATTCCCACTTTTAATGATTTTAGCAAACCAAGAAATAGCTGTTTCCTCCCAATATCCCTGCTAACGAGCTCAGATTGCTTGTGAGTCTAAGCTTTTATGAGAAAGCAAGTGAGAATGTTTTCAAATGTCTGTGTCTAGCTGGCCGTGGCAAACACCTTGAAAACACAAAAGGGAATTTGCATTATTTTGAAGGTATGTTATGATTTCTGAAGGCTTCTGGATAGTAGCAGAGGGCCCGTCCGCCTGGGACGGGGAACACAGGCACTGTGCTCTCGTCCAAAAGCGAGACGTAATGGCACGTCTCCAGCACTGTCTTTTATTTACCCTTCTTTTAAATCTGCCCCTTAGGCAATAAAAAGACGCACGGAAACAAACTGGCTGTTGTTAATGCAGATGATCAGGTACAAAAGGACGTTAGAGAAGGAACATGGATTCAGCTTTATGCCTGCAAAATTAGCCAGGGGAAGAAACCTTGCTGTCTGTCTTGCTGTTTTTGCTGTTGCTTACTCGCTGCAAGGTAGGAGCAAGGGGTCAGGATACCTTTGTGTCCGTGAGAGCGTGCTGCAAAATGCTGGGAAGAGCTCGGCAGCGCTAGAAAGAGCTCGGCAGCTCTAGACTGCGTGTGTGCAAACCCCTGTCGCGTTCCCGGCAGACGTCTCACATGGAGAAACGGTGCGGGCGCCTGGTCCCCGGGGAGGAAGCCCAGGAGCTGGGCTCCGTGCCACGCGGCGCTGAAGGCAGTTTGGAGCGGAGCCCGGCAGCCGGCACACGGCTTCGGCGCTGTCCTGTTATGCCACCTCTTCCACCCTTGGCACTGGCGCTTGCCGGGGGCCCTGCAAACACTCCTGGTCCTGCAGCCGCAGAGGAGAAGACCTAGTGCCTTCGTCTTGTAGGATGTGGCTGAGATACAGTCATGGTAAGTAGAAGCGTCTGGGTAGGTAGGAAATAATGTTGCAACGCTGTCAGGGCTTGCTGGGAAACCTTACAGGAAGGGAAGGCATTTTGTTTTTAAATAAACCTGATTTTGCTCTGGTGGTTGCACCATCACACCCCCCCCCCCCCCCCCCCAAACTCAAAAGCACTGAGACATGCATGCCAGGTTTCCTTGCGATGATGCTGAGGACGAGGGACTGCAGCTATTGTATCCTCATCCCATCTCCTGGGCTTTTCTTGGGTTGGTGACCATGTGTTGGTTTTGGATGTGCCCTTTTGTACCTCTTAGGAGCTGGCGGTGATTTTCACTCCGTCTTGTTCCCCTTCTCTGTGAGTTACAAGGATTCACTCTCTGGCTGTTGTCTTTCAACCCTGGTGTCCCAACTAGCTGGTGGTAGATGTGAGCCAACAGCTTGAGGACCTGCTGACCATGGTGCATTGCCACCAACTGTTTTGCTGTCTCTTCTCCTGCCTTCTGCTGCTCCCACAGCCAGACCTTCCTGCTCAACCTCTGTCCAGGCTGGTCTCAACGTTTCTACTGTGGGTATGTCCATATGGACGTTGCTCCGGTCCTCCAAGCCAACCTGCAGCTGCCAGCGAGGCAGCCTGTCCCATCCCAAGCTGCTTGTGTGTCGCTGACTTGTCCGACGGAGGTTCGTGGTGGTGGCTCGTGCAGATCGATGGTTGTCTGATGCTCACGGATGTTGGAGAGGAGGTAGAAAAGCTGTGCCTGCTGCTTGCGCGCCAGAAACCGAGTCTCGGTTATTTCTTGTGCATCGCTTGGTGCAGAAGATTTGTCCCGGTTCTTGGACAGATGACTTTACCGCCTCGCTGCCTGTCTTGCTGCTGGCGTTGCTCACTCCTCGCGTGCTCTCCCGCCGACTGCTCTGCACTGCCAAACCTTCACCAACACCCTGTAAATGAAGATTTTTTTATTTTTTTTTTTTCCCCCCCTTACCTGGGTGTTGAACGAGCTTGGTGCAAGACACAGAGCCCAGCCGTGCCCGTACAGAGCAGGAAACATACGGTCCGTTGATGAGCAGCGTTCAGCCGTGGCACATTGGGGCTGGCAGGTCCGATCCCCCCGGGGCCGCGCAGCCACGTTCACCTCTCCAGGCTTTGCTCCTCCAAATACTAAAGCCATTTAAAAGGAGCCGCTCTGCTCCCCATCTGATCCACCGCGGCGGGGTTTCGGCCGCGTGATGGAGCTTTGCCCAGTTCTTCCATCGGCCCCGGCGCGCTGCCCTCGGCGTTGCACGTCCCCGGTAGATACGGGGAACGCAGACGTACGATCAAATTAAGATGTCTTAAGCCCTGCGGGTGTCTAATCCGCGCCGGCGGCCCCGAGGCGCATAAGCAGCTTTGCCACGCTGCTGCGTACATGTTGCTTCCCCGGCTTGCTCCCCTTCCCCAGGATGCTGATCCATGGGGCGTTAAAACCAGCACGCGGCCGGGAAATTCCTGCCTCGCTTCAAGGAAGCGGTGGGCGGTGGAGACTGGGTAGCGGCAAGGATTAAAAAAACCTCTTATATGCAAAAGAAGAAAAAAGCAAAAAGGAAAAAAAAAAAGCTCAAATCTTCTCGAAAAGGCGCTGCCTCCTTTGCGTCGGTGCCGCGCTGCGGTTTTGCTGTGGATGGGGGGGATTTGCCGCACCAAGCGTGATCCTGAATGAGAGCCAAAACTCTTCTTCACGTGTTTTGGGGTGAAAAGGGGGAAATGTGAGAGGTCCCGTAATTATTATCGTTTGTTGCGATAATTAACAAAGCGCTGCTGTTAAAAGCGCTTCCCCGCGGTCCCCGGGATGTGATGGAAAAGCACCGGCCCCGCAGAGGGGGATACGCGGGTCGTCCTGCGTGGGTACCAAGCGGGGCACCCGTGGGTGCTCAGCCCTGCGCCCTCGGGGGTGCCGACGGGTGTCAAAGCCACCCCGGGCCACGTGGGTGCCCCTCGCACACGCGCGCACGGGCATGCAAGTACCCACTGCGCACCTACGCGCCCTTTTGCACGCCCGCAGGTGCACGTTGCGCAGGCGTGGACGTAGGCGTCGCGCGCCCGTTGCGCGGTCAAGCGTGTGCCCGTGCAACCGGGGCGCGCGCGCGCCCCGATTGCTACCCGCGTGCACGCGCCTGTTGGCACGCCCGCGCGCCCTTTGCACGCCCGCGCACCCTTTGCACGCCCGCGCGCCCTTCTGCGCACTCGCAGGCGTCGCGCGTGAGCCATGTGCCCCCGTCGTGCGCGTGCCCCGTTGCACCGGCGGCGCACGTGCGCGCCCGCTGCGCGCACCCGTCGTGTGGGCGTGCGGCCAGGGCACGCGCGGGTGTGCAGCGGGTGCCCGCGCGGGCGGCCCCGGTTGCACGGGCACACGCGTGACCGCGCGACGGGCGCGTAGCTCACGCGTGCTCCCGTGCCACCGCGGCGCGCCCGCGCGCCCGGCCCTTGCACGCCTGCACGCGGCCGCCGCCACGCCCCCCCCCCCGCCTCGCGCACGAGGCACGTGCCCGCGCGCGCCCTGCCCGTCGAGGTCGGCCCCGGCGGTGCTCGGAGCTGCACGAACCCGGAGGGGAGGGGAGGGGAGGGGAGCGGGCGGACCGCGCATGCGCGCCGCCGCCGCCCCACCACGGTGGCAGCGCCGTCGGCGCGGCGGCGCGGGGCCCGCCCCCTTTAGCGACGGCGAGGCCGGCCAATGGCGGGCGGCGCCGGGCGTTGATTGGCAGGCGCGGGGAGGTGGCGGGGGGGTGGTGCGGCTCCGCCCCCTCCCGGCGCGGTCTCTTCACGGCGGCGGCGGCGGCTCCATTTTCTCCCGCTTCCCGCAGCGCCCGGCTCGCCTCAGCCCCGGCCGGCGGAGAAAGAGAGAGAGAGACCCGAGAGACGCTTTTCCCCCCCCGCACCCCGTTCTTCCCTTCCCCTCCGCCGCCATGAATGAGGAATACGACGTGATCGTGCTGGGCACCGGCCTCACGGTGAGGAGGAGCCGCCGCCTGGGCCTCGGGCCTGCCGCGGGTCGGACGCCGCCCTGCCCTGACTCCCCCCCCGCCCCTCCCCGGCCCCCTCATCCCGGTGCTTAGGTGCTGCCTGCCTCTGGTCCCCCTCCCCATCCCTCACACGGGTGCTGATCCCCGCTCCCCCTCGGGCGGCGGTGTCCTTTTGCCCATCTATCACCTTCCCCCCCCTCACACTCACACAGCCCCGAGTAGGGCCGCCTGGGGGGGGGGGGGGGGTCAGCGCCCCCCCCCCCCCCATCGCTTCGGGTACACGGGTCCCTCCCCTGGATGCTGGGGTCTGTTCCCCAATTTTTTACCTGATTAGCACACACCCCCCCCGGGACCTTATGGTCCTTTTCTTCCTGTCACCTCATCATCGCAGCCCCCCCCCCCCCCCCCCACCCCCGGCTGGGGTGCCTGGGTTCCTGCTTTCCCCTCTCCAAATATTACCCTGGGGTGCCTGCGTTCTGGTGTCCCCCCCGTCCCCCCCCCCTCCACGGGACACCTGGGTCCTTTCCCCCCATCTCTCATCTAATTATCATAGCACCCCCCATCACTACACCCCCCCCCCCATCCCCCGGTCGACCACCTGCGTCCTTTTCCCCCCCTCCCTAACTAGACCCCCGCGCTGGGTTCTGTGTTTTTGGTTGGGTTTTTTTTTTGGTTTGTTTTTTGGTTTTTATGATTATAATAGACCCCCGTGTTTGGATGTCACCCCCCCCACCATACCCCCCCGTCCGCCTGGGTCCCCCCCCAGCTCCCGGGAGGCCCCTGGTCCGCGGCGTTGTTGCCTGTGGGAGGCCCCAGGAAATGCAGTTGTTTAGCGGAGGGAGGGCGGGGGACGACGGACAATAAAACGCCAACGGGGATTTATTGCTTGCTTTTTTTTTTTTTTTTTTTAATTATTATTATTTTATTTTTCACTTCATCCCCAAAACCGGAGGTGGCTGCAGGTCCATGGAGCCGTGCCCTCCCCGGAGCCGAGCCTGGCTTAGGGTGGAGGCAGACCTGGTTATATCCATCCCCCCCCCTCCGCCCCATCCCCGCTCCGCCTTTGCAGCCTTCGGCTCTCCATCCAGCCCTGACTGCAGCAGGAGGGGGATGGGGAGGCGGGCGAGCCCTGCACGCCTGTCAAATTTGTCTGATTCCCCCCCCCACCACCCCCCAAAAAAAAAATCCTTTCCTGCGTTGTCGCTTCATCTCGGTCATCCCTGAAGAAAGCTGACAGCTGATGGCACTTGGGGGTGCGGCGGAGGGAGGGGGATGAGCCATGGTGGGGCTTTGTCCTATTGTGGAGGATGCAGCCCGCGCTGCAGGCTGCCGAGCAGAAAAAAAAAAAAAAAAAAAAAAGAAATGGCAGTGCTGCTGCCCATCAGGTTTGCTGGTGGGGATTTCTTCTGGTTCCTGCCTTCCTTCGAAGCAGGGAGATGGCTGGGGACACTGCTAGTTTGTCCGCTGTGGGTTTAGTAGGGGCTGAAGGGTGGATTGCAGGTTACAAATAAGAGGCATTGTTTGAAGAAGGGGAGAAGAAAATCCAATATGGTGGAGAGGAGCTTTTCCTCGCAGTTAAATAGCCTTTCCTGCTTTTGTTTCCTCCTGTTAACCGGGAGAGGTGGCTAGACAAAGAGATATCTTTGGGGTTGGCCGTGAGGGATTTCCCCCACTTCCCCTGTTGATGGTAATTGTAAATAGAAATATGTGCGCTTCCTACTGTGGCTTTGGTGCTGTGATTGACGGGGCTGCCACAGTGGTGAAGGCATCATGTCTGCTGACACAGGACTGGGGCACGGCTGCTTAAGGCAGATCTGGTTTATCATCCCCCTGTTTCGAGTAAGGGAATAATGGTAACAAAACCAGGATGTGGCACAAAGAAAATGTGCAAAGTGTGGGAGCGTCTTCCCAGCTGCTGCCCTAGGGTAAACCCAACTTTCCTGGTTGCTTTCATTCTTTTCTCTAAAAGCTCTTCCTTTGAGGTAGCAGGAGTGACTTACAAGGCAAAAGCTTCTTCCCTTTGATAGGGAAAGCTGCAGTCTGTCCTAAAACCTGTCTCTGGCTCACCAAAGCAGGGAAACAGACTTTTGGGGAGGTGAAATATAATGAGCTTCTAGTGAAGGGGCCTCCAATAGATCTGAGCTCCATTAAAATGTTAATTTATGCTTTAGAGTGAGCTGTGGTATCAAGTTGGTAAGCACCATGCTTAATCTCAAACTGACAAATGCCAATGTAAATTTGACAAAAGGCCTCTTGTGAAATCACTTTTAAGACAAGCTAATGCTAATGATCAGCAGTTGAGTTAAAAGGAATAAATTATGGCCGTATTTTAAGGTGTGCTGACCAAACTCCAGAGCCTGAGAGCGTGCAGGAGCACTTATTTTCCTTCTGATGTGCAGGCTTTACCCCTGAAATACCAATTAGAACAGGATGGACTCCATCTCAACTTGAGCAGCTTGTGTGGAAAAGCAAGTGAATGGAAACCAGAGGTCCTGGTGCAGCCAGGATGTTCCGATCCTAAAATGCACAGTGTTGGCTCAACCGTTGTGGCTGGCGAATAGTGTCGGACTGGAGCCTGGTTCAGGCTGGGCTACAGAACTCTCTGCAGTCAGATGAGGCATCAAACTGGAAGCTTGAAGGTTGCTTCCTGAGGAAAAGGAACTGGAAAACACGCTGCGTAAACACATTCAGTTGTTTCTCTTCTTTTCCCAAGAGCCTTGAACTGTCATGAAACTTCTGCTGATGTTTTCAACCACCCTTTCCTTAAAGCTGGTCCTTGCAGAAGTGGACTATACTATTGGAGTCCCATCAGGCTACTGTTGTAGCTCAGGGAGTTTGTGTCTCCTCTCTGAAAAGCCTGACTTGCATCTCAAGTACCCATCTTGATGATGCCTGAACAAAATGAGATTAAATGGGTGTCCTGTTTGCTAGATACTCGAGTGCTCTGCCTCTTTGCCAGGCTACCTGTTGGGCTGTGCCCATCTTATGTCTTGTCCCATGAGAGTTAGCGATTGATTCGTCCCAGCATCCATCACTAGAACTTGTACAAAGCCCATAAAATAGCTGTAATCCAGACCATCTGGGAGAGGCAGGGAGCGGCTGTTGATCTGGAGGGTTTTTTCTTTCTCTTTCCAAAGTGAAAGTTCAGTTGTTGGTTTAAAGAGGAAAAATAAATGGTCGGAATCTTGGTAAAAGAGCCTCAAATACATCCGTTGCAGTGGCCGTCCTGGTTGGGTCTGCAGGGCCACCGCTATGTAAATGCACAAGAGTGCATGCATAAATTCCACTTTTGATGGATCTGAAAGCGCAACATCAATATTTCAGGTGTTAATCTCTTTTTCAACCAGTAATGAAGAGCTCAGGCAGCTTTAGGACTGGGATTACTGGCACTCAAAATATTTCAGCTTTTCCCTTATGTCTGCTAATTGGAGACCCCATTGCAGTGCCAAGCTTGTAAAGATACATCTTAGCAGTATGGGGAAAAATAATCCCAGCGCATTTTCAATCCAGATATGACAGCCTCAAACTTACACGAGGTATAATTAACTTCACAGTGCTCAGACTAGAGCAGTGTGTTCCTCCCGATCCCTCCATGCATTGAGCGGTGGTGAAGTGTTAGGCCGTGTGTGCTAACTACAGGGCAGGTAATCTGCAAAGCACTGGTGGTGGTGGGTCTGGCTGCCCTAGGACGAGAGCCGGTAGTTCTTCCAGCTCCTGTATCCTGGAGGTGCTGGTGGGAATGACTTCTCCAAGTTGCTCAAGTCTTAATAGCTTTAAGAACCTTGGTTTAGGCTTGCTAGGTGCGTTGTGCATTGCAGATTAGGCAGCATCTTTCTCCAGACCTACTGCACAAACTTGTTTTTAATCTGGTGCGGTAATCAGCAGGCTGGAGAACACCTAGGGTTTTTATTTTCAGACTTGTCTTTTCAGTTCACCTTAATTTACACCTCTCTGGCCTGGAAATGGCTCGGCACTCGCTCACCGGGACATTTGGGAGTGGGATGCTGTGCCCACTGACAGGCGCTCATTATCTGCTTTCTGTGCTCCAGATGATGTGGGTTATTTGACATGAATGTTGGGCATAATTAAACTATCTTGTTTAGCCCCAGTAGATGAACACCATGTTCTTGCTGGGTTTTCACTCGTTGCAGGCACCAGTGCGCTGAACTAAGCTTCTTACCTGCCAGCTGCCTCACTGCATTAAAGCTATATAAATCCATCACAGAGATACACATTCACTTTCTATAGAAGCAGAGTAGCCAAACTCTTTGGTTCAAGATATATTTAATCATACAGGCACAGGCCTCATTGCTTATGGAGCCTAAATAAAGAACGTGAAAGTGACTGTGAGGACCAAGTGGAATGTCACTGTCCCTTGCATCATCCCCTGGTAGCGGAGGGGATTGCTCAAGTGCAGTGAGTAATTGCTTTTGCAGTTTGTATGGCTAAGCAGAGCTTTGAGTCTTGCTTGTTGGGACTCCAGTGTGGTAGATGTAGCCGACATATGCTAGAGGTGGAATGGGCGATACTAACGAGCTGTGTGTAACTTCTTGCTCACCATGGCCCGGCCCTGTCTTTCTAAGACAGAGCTCTTGCTGTGCCAGAACCCGGTCTCGAAAATTAAGGGATTTTGCAAAATGTTTTGCGCAGAATCCTCCCCTCAGTGCTGTTAGATGGACCGAGTTTCCATCGGTCAGTCTGAGCCTTTCTGAACTGCCGCCCTACTTGGAGAAAATCCATGTAAACCTACTTGCTTCCCTTGATTCCTGAAGGCTTTTGTGTGCAGAAGGTCTGTTCATGCAAGCGAGGGAAGAGCTGATGGTCTTAAGCAAGCATGGAAACACCAATACCTCTGCGTTACCCCTTACTCCTATATTTTTTTTTTTTCTTTTCATGGATTTGTATCGAATGTGCTGTCTCTACGTTTCTGAAGTGCGTTGCGCTCTGGTTCTGTGCTTTCCGGCCATTTGAAGTGGCTGAGCTGTGCTGCAGACAACATCGATGGCTGTAAGACTTGCTCTGTCATTCATTCAGCAACACAATGCGAGCTCTCGGGAGCTGGGAGCCTATCGTAACCTGAAGCTGTGGATTATAGTAGCACAGCGTGACTGTAATTTGCGCGAAGATTGTGTTCGGCCCCGGCTGGTAACCTGGAGCTTTCCCTGCTGCGTCTTGGTGCCCTTTCTGCTGTCAGCAGCTGCTCAGTTTTACCCCGATTGCACAGTGTTGATGTCTATAATATGGTCAGAAAGCCGCAGATTTGAACTCTGACGCTTCCTCTTTTTTATTTGCAGTCTAAACTGTTTCCAGCCCTTCCCTTATCGGTACAGGCTGTTTGTTTTCCTCGCTCCCTGACCCAAACGACATAATGACATATCAAGCGGTTCCTAGACGCAGACTAGCGCACCAGTGGATGGGTATAGGCAGCGGTCAGCCAGCGCAGCCGTCGAAAGGAATTGCTGAGCTGGGAGGATAAATCTATTGTGCATCTCGTGTGTTTTATGACCGTGCCGTTGCCTCATCGGCTGTGAAAGGAAGCGATGGTGAAAGGCCTGCACAGGCTTTCAATGCTTCAGGGCTCTGCAGGAGCCTGGGTGATATAATGAATATGTTAAATGAGCCTTGGATAAAGTAGTATCGTAATACCTCCACCTCGATGCCCATATCGGTGCTTAATGGGTATGAAATAAGATTGAAAAGGTACTTAAGACCTCTTACATCTTCTGCTGATACCCAAATTTGCTCGAGGGGGATGCTGGCAATTTGGGCAGGCAACCTGTTGAGAAGTGATGGGTGCACTATTCTGAGAAGATAGAGCAAGAAATGCTTTGAAGTTTCCTTAAATGGAGGAAGGAAATCAGCTGACATCTGGACCGAAGAATGTAGCTTCTGCAGCTTTTACTGTAACTTCATCCCTCCAATTGATATTTATTTTGTTTTGAAATCCTGGTTGGCTTCCTCGTGGCTCAGCTCCAGCATGGACGTTGTCAGTCCTTTACCACCATCTGGCAGAGCTGCTGAGCCAGGGTTTTGGAAGATGTTCCAGGGGGAATAAAACTGCAGGTTAGGGCAAAGAGTCAAACCAGAGCCCTGGCGTAGAGCTGTGTGAAATCTGGTTTAACTGAGAAAATCACGCTGGCTAGTGGTGATGCACTTGGTGTGATAGTCCCACGTTGCCTGTGGTAAATCATTCATGTTTTAACTGACACCATAAAAGCTACCTATACTTTCCCTTGTGCGGTTTCTCAGCCTTGTAAGGCTCATGGTGCTCTTGAGTAGTGTCTTAACACAGGGTTTGGCGCAGCTGTGTCTGCTGTAAGGGTCTCTGCTTGCTTCAGCCTGTCTGGAAAAAGTGGAGGGGCCTTGTAGGACATGAGGGATCTGGAGCCTGTGGAGGATGGTATGGCATAGGAAGGAGCAGCTGGTGGATCATGGAGAGGTTTCGTGGGAAGTACTGCGGCTAACTCTGTTCAGGATCCGTGTGGCGACTGTGAAGCCTCGTGGGCACTGTGTTTTAAATCACCCACGACTTCAGGGATTAAACTTGGAGCATCCCATTCTTGCCGTGCACCAGGCAGGCAGCTCTAGCTTTGCTCTTTGGGGCCCTGGCTGAATTACCATGGCATCCTGGTGGGTAACAGGCTGGCTAGCATTGCCTTGCTCTCCCAGCAGAGAAGATTTGCCCGTTGCCACCTGGAAGCGCAAGAACAGCAAGTCCTCACGCCAGCAATCCCTGGCACCTACAGATGTTGAGACACTTCAGAACAAAATAACCCCTCGTGCAAGCTGCCTTTACCGTGGGTTGGTCTTTGGCTGGTGAATTTGAAGATGATTTTAAAAGCTTCCTTTACACCAAGGATTTACCAGAGTTAGGATTTGCAAGTCATGCAAACAATATACAGTGGGAGACTTTCTGCGTTATAACTGTGGTTTGGCTGAGTGCGCTAACCGATACCTGTATTGGTCAGCGTTGCCATAACTTAGTTTAAAATAAGCCTCCTACACGCCGCAGCAGGGGGGAAGTGACACAGGAGGAGAGTCCCGAGCGCTCCGTGGGGCAAGATGCATCTGGAGTAAACACGAAGGATCTCACGGAGACACAGATATCTGCCAGGAGGGCTGAGCTGCTGGTTTTGTTGAAGGAACGGCTCCTCCGCTCCTCGGCGAGCAGATGTGCAGCAGTGGCATCTCTCAGCAGCTGGATGTGGGGTTTTACAGGCTGAATGAAAGATAATGTGACATGTGGCCGGGACCTACAAATTAGATAATGCTGATGGTGAACATGAACTCAATTGCAGATGTAATTCTGCCTTTGGAGAGAGTTGAGGCAGAGCAAGAAAGATCAGTAAAACCTCCACAATAAGCAGTCCTAAACATGCAAGTATTCAAGTTTTTGTTAGACTCTTTGGCTTGTGAATGCCAGAGCTGGTGACCAGGTTAGTTGCAAAGTTGTGTTTTAATGGGGATTTAGCTGTGCAAGTCCTTAGCTGGCTCTGCAAACTACAACCTGTGTTCCTCTGTGGTTAGTTTCAGCCTCTTGCGTTCAGACATAGCAGCTGATCTGCTGCTCAAAGTAATCTCAGTGTTTTTAATCTCACTGGGTACATAGCAAGGATACTGAAGTGTCTACTGAGTTGTTAAAGCTCCCAAACGGCTTAATCTAGTCTTTATGCTACCTCTACCTTCTAAGAGTAGCTGTTGACTCTCTTGCATGTCCCAGTGTGGCAAATACCAGCGACTGAGGTTTTGCGGAGACTAACTGAAGTCCGGGTAAGATTTCCTGCTGTCGCCCATAAATGAGGGTGCTGCCTCTCTATGGACATCCTTAAATTGATAGCTGGTGGTTTAGGAGTATAGATTTTTCCTAATCTGGCCCAAATGTATGAACTTCCCAGAAGCTTCCTCAGGGGAGGTCTGATTAGGTGGTGGTTGTGTAGTTAAAACCTCTTGGTTGGCCTGCCCAGAGCAGACAGCAAACCTAGCAAGGGGTTAATCTGTCTCAGATAGAAGTCTTTCAGCATGCATGTCTTAATTGTGGAGTGAGGCAACTGGTGTGTTTGTTTTCAAAGGACTGTGCAGGTACGTTCCAATCTAGGCATGCAGCAGGCTGTCTGAACATGCTCTTTGAGAGAGCATCGTTAGGAAAAATGGCTCAAATGCAACTAACATGTCCCTTGCATCCTTTCGTTTCCTCTGTCTGTAGGAATGCATCCTCTCTGGGATCATGTCAGTGAATGGAAAGAAGGTCCTTCACATGGATCGTAACTCTTACTATGGAGGGGAAAGCGCATCTATTACACCCCTGGAGGATGTAAGTATGGAGGTTGACACCCGCCTATTGTGTCCTCCCCAGGCTCATAAAGGGGGCTTTATTTCGAGCTATCCTAGGGGTGGATTCGAAGTAATTACTCCTAAGGGTTTCTTTTGAGTAAGAATGTTTTATGGCACTTCCACACCAGATAATAGTGGGGGAGAAAACAGTGTGTATGTTTATACTTGGTAGAAGCACTTGTTTTCTGTAGTTCCCAGCCGAGATTCAAGCGTGCAGCACTTGAGCGATCATTCGGAGGTATAATGCCCGACAGTTTGATGTTAAAACTCTTCGGCTAAATTGCTACTGCCACGCTTGTTGGCAAACGTTGGCCTAAGAAATGCTGTGTGCTCTTTGTGCCCTGATGTTACGCTTGGTCCTTGGTCTGTGAGCTAGATAGGTCACTTGGTCACTTCCAGCTAGATAGGTGCCATCTCATTTGGTTACTGCTTGCACCCTGTGACTGTGTACCCCTAAAGCTGTTAGGGTGGCTGATGAATCAGATGTCAGGAAATCATCGCTCTCCTTACTGCTTAACTGGGTTAAATATTTATATTGGGGAATATGATTTAAGTATATGGAGGAGCCTGCCCTCTCCTGAAGTAGGCACTTTGATCAGATTACCTTTAGCTATGTTAAGCAGTATTTCGGTTCAGCAGGTCATAAATTCCCAAGCTTTAAGCCTTGGAGGAAGAAAGACTGGATGAGCAGAATAACGCTGCCTGATTCTTACTGTAAGAATTTACTGGATGTGCATTGTGTATTGCATCAAAAATCAAACTGGAGCTAAAAAGCTGGCCAAAAGCTTGCTGTGAAGAGCTTATGTTCAGCTGGGGAGATGTGGGGGTGGAAAGTGTGTACATGTGTGGGAGAAATTATACCCATAGATATTTCCTCTGCTATAATAAGTTTTGTATTCTCTCCGAAGCTCTACAAAAGGTTTAATCTACCAGGAACTCCACCAGAATCTATGGGGCGAGGAAGAGACTGGAATGTGGACCTAATTCCAAAATTCCTTATGGCTAACGGTAAGCGATACAGAGCTCCCAAATCTGCCTTGTAAGCTTAGCCTGGGCTAGTGTTCAGTGCTGTAATCGAATAAACAGCCCTTCAGCCATCTCTCCATGAACTTGTTGAAGCATTAATCAAAGAGCTGTGGAAAGCTCACTCGAGCTGATCTGCATGCCTTTATGCCAGAAGCACCACGGCTTCTGCTCCGTGACTCGTTTTGGCTGTGGGCATTTCAAACACAGGAGATGGCTCCAGCTTGGAGTGCGCAGCAATGGCATGTCTGGAAGGTTTGAACGTCCGTTTTCCAACATCCTCTCTTAATGTGTTTGCATTTCTAGCCAAAGTTAATGCCATGAATTCGTGCGTTGTTATTCTTCCATGGCTTAGGAAGAAACGGTTGATTCCATGGTGACTGTCAATTCCTTTTGTTCCTATTTTATGGCTTGCAGACTCTGTTGTCCCTTACTGATGCTACAAATCCTCATTCTTTAATCTATGTGTTCCAGTACTGGGACGGGTCTTCTAGACCAAATCCAGTATCGGTGAAGTGGTTATCAATGCAACCAAGTTCAGGGGCAACTCCCTTTGCCAAATACCAACTGCTTGCTACTGGAATCTCCTGTCCCTGAAGCACGAGGGGATAGATGTGTTGTGTAGGGCCAGTCTTGCTCAAGGCTAGTGCAGTGGAAGACTTCATAGATTCCAGTCAAGGTTTGGTTACTCTAGTCTCAGCTTACTTTCAGTTTGCGCAGGCATTGTGGTGCATTTCTCAGGGACAGCATCCCTCTGGGGATGTGACAGTGCGTGGGGACAGGTAAGTGGGCATATGGTGACACTAGCTGCTCGCAGGCCAGGGGTTAATTTGTGGTAAGTTGGCTGGACAACTAATATGCAGGCTGTGCTAGATCTGAATAGCGAGGAAGAGGAGCTGCTGCCGTCCAAAGACATGACCTTGTTTGTCATGTTGAGTGTGAATGAACTACAGGGAGCAGAGCAGCAGTGTTCTGCAGCGGATTAACATGCTGCAGGATGGCTTTTACTCAGAGGACTGATGGAAACCACAGGACTGAAAAGGAAGCTGTTAATTGCCTGTGAGCGAGCCTTGAAACTGCCTCATAATGCACTAGTGAGTATCTGCCACACCCCGTATGTTCCACAAAGGTGTAAGGGCTGTGTGGGTTGAACGTGGTGCTGCTGTTGAAGGGTTTGCTGTGTTGGAAGAACTGTCTGTCTTGTGAGAAGCACTGTCCTCTTGGCTTCTGGCTACAGACCAGCTGGTTGACTTGTGCCAAACCTCCTTTCCAGGTCAGTTGGTAAAGATGCTGCTCTACACAGAAGTCACTCGCTACTTAGACTTCAAGGTGATTGAGGGGAGCTTCGTCTACAAGGGAGGAAAGATCTACAAAGTTCCTTCCACTGAGGCGGAAGCCTTGGCATCCAGTGAGTAGTTACACCTTGCTTTGTTTCCTCCTGAGGCTACCATCTCTAAACAAAGGCAAGACAGGTCTCTGCCACCCACATTTCAGGATATTCTGTGCTCATGTAGGAAAGAAATCTTGACGCTTCTCACGTCGTGCTGTGTGTAGACTCCACCTTGGTAACAAGCTGTGCTTAGCATAGGATTTTTCTGCATCTCATTTGACTTCAAACACCACTTGCAGTGTGAGTCTTGGGCTTCCTGAGCCTTGAGTTACTGTTTTCTTGGAGCTTTCAAATGGAGCCAGTCAAGCTGCCTGTTCTATGGCTCATCTGGTGAGAATTTGGCAGTATTTTACTTCCTCGAGAGGTTACGTTTGGGGCTTATGGTCCCAGCTCTGCCATAAATGTTTTAATTTCAGGTCCTTATTGGATGGAATCGTGTGTGTGAAAAATGTTGCCACATTTGTCAGCAGGCAAATTGGGATGACTAATTCCAACGTGTGGCACCTAGCTCAAATCTTAATTGTTGTCTACTTAAATTTCACTCTTCAGATAAAACTACCGACCATTCATAATTGTGTAGTGAAATACATTAGGAGCTGGCAGAGGGCAGTCCATTAGCTTCAGATGCTGGATGTATTTAGTAGCATCTCTGAAGAGTCTCATGATAAAGTGACTCCTGCAAATAAGTACGTAGCTTGTCTGTACATTGGAGCCTCCCTCATGGCAGATATTCCTGTTTGCTGTGAAGTAATCGGTTGTTCCTTCAATTTGGCCATGTGCTGTCTCGTAAGTGGTCTTGTGCTTAAGAGACTCATGCTGGCAGAAGTAGGAGGTGCCTTTGGTGCCGTCTCTGCCTTCATGTTTCAGCAAGTCCAGTCTTGCTTCTCCAATTTGTAGAAAATTAAAACGCATAAATGGTGCCTTGTCCAATCTCGCGTTTGAAGTTTTGATGCTCGCAGCACTTGCTTGTTCCTTGGGGATGCTGCAGGAGAGCCCGGTGCTTGCTTTGTTGGAGCTTTCATCACCACACTTTGATGATGTTAAGTCTGGTAGATGCCAAGCACAGGTCCCTGCTTAGGGAAGCTGAGGCTGGGCTTTACACCGGGCCAAGTGGAAACTGCTCTCCAAGCTTTCCCCCAGCTGGGAGTAGTGTGTAGAATCTCGGCCTCCAGCCATGCCTTGAAAAAAGTTGGCCGTACCACCTCTTGAGGTCTGGGACACCAGGAGGGCTGTCAGTGCGGACCGGTTTGGCAGATGTTTGTCTCCTGCTTGAACAGAGAGCCTTGGTTAGCCCTCAGGGGCAAACTCCAGGTTATGGAGTGATGTTTGAAACACTCAGCAGTTCTTACCTGCTTCTTGATACTCTGTGGCAACGGAAAAGCCATTTAGTAGCGATGTGAGTTCTGACAAAACACCTTGTTTTTAGGCTTAATGGGCTTGTTTGAGAAACGCCGGTTCAGGAAATTCCTAGTGTACGTTGCCAACTTTGATGAGAACGACCCCCGAACTTTCGAAGGTGTTGATCCCAAGAAGACCACCATGCGCGACGTGTATAAGAAGTTTGACCTGGGGCAAGATGTTATAGACTTCACTGGCCATGCCCTCGCACTCTACAGGACTGACGAGTAAGTGTGGGTTCAGTTGCTCCCCTAAATCAGCTGGGGTGCTGGGTGCTTACAGCACAGGCTTTGTGATTTGAGGGTAGGATGTATCGCAAAGTGTCTCTGTCCCTGGGTGCTGCATGAATCTTAAAATACTGGGTCCTCTGCTGAGGGGATATGTAAACTTTGTGGGTTCCTGGGGTTAATGAAACATCTCCTTCCTGAATGAAACCCCTTGTGACACTAAGTGCTTCTAAAAGGGAACTTCCAGGGAAATACTTGGCAGGAGCCGCTGGAGCGTGGGGAAGGAAACCTTCACAGGAAGTAAATGTTTTGCTCTCTGAGTGTATTCTGCTGTAAGTCTTGGTTTGTGAAACATTGCAAATCATGTAACTGCCCTCTCCAGCTATCTAGATCAACCATGCCAAGAAACAATCAACAGGATTAAGCTCTACAGCGAGTCACTGGCCAGATACGGTAAAAGCCCGTACCTTTATCCCCTCTATGGCCTTGGAGAGCTGCCCCAGGGATTTGCAAGGTGAGAACTTGGTTTTGGACTCCGGTGTTTTCTCAACCCTACTCTGGCACCTGGTGGGGGATCAGATACGTGGAGTCAGTGGTCAGGCTTCCAGAACGTGACACCTCTTAAAAATACTGTGGTCGTTAATGGTTCTCTCGCTGTCTTAATCAAGAAGCAATTCCTCCATGTGAGGTCGCTTCTTTCCAGGCTTGTTTACTGCGATTGCTGTTAGTGGTGATAGTTCTGGGTTTGCTCAGAGATGCTGTTTGCAGCATCTTATTTATCCAAGAGGTTGGATTTGCCTACGTGGTGTAGCCTGCAGCTCTTGCACTGTAGGACTGTCTGGGTTGCACCAAGCAGATTCTTTCTAGCTGGATGTAATTTTGCCTATAACTTGCTGGAAATACCAGCAGATGCCTTGCCGAAAGAACAGCAGACAGCATCTGCTGCGTAGATGTTTAAGCAGTGTATTTTGAAGCAGTTTGTCTAGTGTGTGGTTTGTCCAAGTGGAACAGAAACAAGGGGCTGGAAGGGCCGTTAAAAACCAAACGCACACCTGTGGAACATGCTGAAGTGGCTTTACTCTTGCAGGCTAAGTGCTATATATGGAGGCACCTACATGCTGAACAAGCCCATTGAAGAGATTGTGATAGAAAATGGCAAAGTGGTTGGTGTGAAGTCTGAAGGGGAGGTACGGTACCTTCCAGTTCTTTCCTTACTCCCCACTCCCCATCTTGCGTCTCAAAATTGAGGCTGTTGGTCATCGATCTGAACAAATGCAGTGCGAAAACCCTCATCAGAGCCCTAGGACCAAAACTGCTTGGCCAGTGCTGTTTTTTGCCCCGTGCCAACTTCCTTAAGACATGTTGATGTTTTCATGGTGAGGAGTGCAGTACAGTAGTCCTACTCCAGGAGTTGGAATGAAGTCTCCATGGGCTGGCAAGGTTGTCTTCTGAATAAATCAGGCTGGCTAAACTGGAAAGGAGCTGCCTGCTTGTGTCTAACCTGGGTATGAAACCAGCTCTGCCCTTGACATTAAGTATTAGCTGCTGAGACAGCTGGCACGCAGCCTTTCTGCAGCTTCTTCTCAACCTGGCAATATAAAGCTAGTGAGAGTGCTGCGAGCTGCTTAGAAGCTATAAATGTGCTCCCAACTGGAGCGGGAGCTTCGCAGGACAGTTTAGCGCTTGCTGGTAGGGTAACGTGTCCCTTCTGGGGAGGGGTGACGTGTCCTGGCTAGCAGTGGAGGTGGTAATCCATGCTATAGACTGACGTGCCCAAGTGCAGGGGGCCTGGAGGTTTTAAATTGGTCAAATATTAAACTATTACTGTAAAAATGAGTTGTAATGCAAACTGGTCCATTCTTATCTGTTTGGTTCAGCCTTAGCTGCGGCAAGTTATAGTCCTAGGCTGGAAGGACTGGACTCTGTAGGGGTTAGAGCGTAACTGCGCACTGAATGAAGGGGAAGATGCAATTGATCATGCAGCTATACGTAGCCTTTTAAGAGTAATGCACTGAGATTTTGATTGCCCAAGTTGAAGCTTGCTGCTGGCAGTGAAATAAGAACCTGATGCAGGAACAGCCACCTCAAACCACTCTTGGTTTTCCTCAAAATCAGCCGGTTCCCGGCCTGTGTCTGTCTGTGTACGCACCTCCGCGCGGTGGTCGCTCAAGGTCCGTCTGTCTCTGCAGGTTGCTCGCTGCAAACAGCTCATCTGCGACCCCAGCTACGTCTCGGACCGCGTAACGAAGGTCGGCCAAGTGATTCGGGTAATCTGCATCTTGAGCCACCCGATCAAGAATACAAACGATGCCAACTCGTGCCAGATCATCATTCCACAGAATCAGGTCAACCGAAAATCAGGTGCGTGGAGAGCGGGGAGACTGCCGGGGCGCGCGCGGGTCTCGTCGCTCTTGGGTTTTGAGGCAGGGTGGTCGTTAAGCGGCCTCACACCAAACACGTTCTCCGATGGCCCGGAGAGACGCGAATCAAACGGGAAATGCTCCTGTGGCAGACTTCACGTCCAGAAATCCTTCAGGCCCCAGCGAGGCCGTGCTTTAGTTTAGAGCAGCGGTGCGGGAGGTGGCAGAAGCCGGGGTGCCCGTGGTCGGAAAGTCGCGTGAGGAACCCGCCGAGGGAAGTGCCCCAACCTGGGAGAAGTGGGTGAGGAGCACGAGGCTGCTCTGGGAGGGGGGGCGAGGGCTGCGTGCAGCGGGGGGAAATGCTTCCTCGTCCTTACACAGAGGGGTGGGCTGCCTGCTGGGGACCCCGCTGGCTTTCAGGAGCCGTCAAAGCCACAGGAAACTGAATTTTGGAGATCTCACGGGGCTGCTTGTGTCCAGGCCCCTCAGCCAAGAGACTGAGAGCGCGTAGGACGGCAGGGCAAGGATGGAACTCGTTCAGGCGTGGCCTTAAGAGGAGGTACAAAGTGTTGGGGAGCAGGAAAAGGCGCGTGAGCGTGCAAGCTAGAGGCAGCTTTTGGGACGAGGCAGGCCTGACCCGGGCCGTTGGCCTGCCTGGCGCGTACTGACGCGTTGCCGCGATGTGCTTCCCCAGATATCTACGTCTGCATGATCTCCTCTGCGCACAACGTGGCAGCGCAGGGGAAGTACATCGCTATTGCCAGCACTACTGTGGAAACCGCGGACCCAGAGAAGGAAATCAAGCCGGCCTTGGACCTCTTGGAGCCCATCGAGCAGAAGTAAGCCCTTGACGAGCCCCCCTCTCGCCTCTCTGCTGCGAGCGCTTGCACCTGAGGCATGAAGGCAGCGGGGATCTGAAGGCTGTTTGGCTGCAAAGAGGTGTTGAAACTCTGAATTTCCTCTGCACCTTGACTGCTTACGCACTGGGCAGAGCGATACCCCTTAATTCAGCCGTTCTTGCACCAATACTGATGCTCGGCGATGCTCTAAAACCATTCTGACGCTCTTTTTTTCTCCTTGCAGGTTCGTTAGCATCAGCGACCTGTTTGCACCGACCGACCTGGGAACCGAAAGCCAGGTTAGTAAGCGCCGAGCTCGTGTTTGAGGGGGCGAGGAGAGAGGCTCGATGCTAAACGGCCGCTTCTCTTTCCAGATCTTCATTTCTCGCACCTATGACGCCACCACTCACTTTGAGACGACGTGCGATGACATCAAAGATATTTATAAGAGGATGATGGGATCAGAGTTTGACTTCGAAGAGATGAAACGCAAGAAAAATGATATCTATGGGGAGGAGGAGCAGCAGTAATGAGAATCTCTAATTAGGAGAAATTTAAATCGGCTAATATGAATATATAAGGAACTTAATGAACACTGTACGAAATTCAATATTGTAAGGCCTGCTTTTGTAATCCCATCTCTGAGAGATTGAAGAGTACTGCACTGGTAATGTTCCCCTTTTGGATATCATGTGTTAATTATTTCATTCTAGTAGGGCTGCTGTCCAGAATCTGGCAAATTACTGACTGATTTAATGACTAACCTCGTAAGCGAAAGGCAGACTGAACTTTATTTTTTTTCTTTTTGCAGACGTAGACGTTGGTGCAGATTTGAAATAACTCATTGACAGCTGTGTCTTACCTTGTATTTTTAATCATTTGTAAACATCCTTCACAATTATGTGCTTCTGGTGAGCTAGTAGATGTGACGGTTGTCACTCAAACCTGATTATCAAGGAAAATAGAAACTGAGCACTCCATTATTGTGGACAGCATCCCTAAAGTCTCTCCCATCAATCTAACTCTGTGGCAAGTTGTATTATGGACAAAGCCCACATCTATTGTAGCAGCAAATGTTGGCTTAGTTCTGGGCACAGAACTTAACCTCCACTTAAGCTTCTAAAACTGTTTACATCGGTTGGGACACAGCTGTGCCTAAGGCTCCTTTGTGTTTTAATCTTAATAAAATTGAGAGAACAAATTACAGAGCAGGCAAGATGTGGAAGTATTTTCTGTACCCTGGTGGCTTCTCGGATGGACCAAACGGCACTGCGGTATCGATATGACAGAGCCTGTGCTTCTCCTGTCTCCTGAAGGCTCCAAATGATTTCTGTACTGCGAAGTAAAGCCAAATTCTGGAAACCAGTCCTGTGCTCTGGTCTGATTCACTTCAGTTGTACGAGCAGCATCTCCTTTCTGAGATCCCTTGGATCTCTGCCTGCCAGGGTTGAAACGGGAGCGCTGCAGAGCATTTCCTGCTAGAAAACAGGCTCAGACTTCCTTGGTTTGGCTTCCTGGCCCCTGCTGCTCCAGCTGCTCTCAGGGCTGCTTTTGCCCGGGGAGAAGGTGCCGCAGCACAAGGCCCGTCACTGTGTCTCAGGCTGCGGGTAGGCGCAAGCCTGCTCGCTCCCTGCAGCCACCCCTAGTGCCTGCATCCAGAAATAGCACTCGCTTGAAGCCGTAGTAAATAATTCTTGCTCTCAGGGCACTGAGATCTCTCCGAATAGGAGATGCTCCTCTTCGGAGTGAGCCTTATTGATCCCCCGGCTGGGATCTTGCAGCCTGAAGCAATCCTGCGGTTGGGCGGCAGGCGTACAGTGAGGAGCAGGGCTCGTCTTTATACATGGCGATGCCAAGTGCCAGGAAAAATGAGAGCATGCCTTGGAACAGCTTTCTCCTGTGCTTGGCCAGGTAGGGTCGCTGGTGAAGGGCTCATCCTTCCTTTCAGCCGCAGCGGTGCTGCAGCTGCCGAAGAGGAACTGGCTCTTTCACCACATCTCGTTCACAAAGCCGTGCTGCGCTAAACGTGGCTGCGGCTGCCGCTTGCCTTCCTCCCTCCCCGGGCTTAGGGGCTTTCGGCGCTTCCTCTCCCTGGGCGGCGGTTCCAGGAACCACTTTTCCTTTTGAAGCCCCCGGTGCCTGTAGTGCCGGAGCGAGGCACGTAGCGGTGGCAGGGGAAGTTCTCCCTTGCCTTGTGCTTCCTCTCTTGAGCTGTTTTGGTGCTCAATAGCAACAGGTCGAGCCTTTTTGAAGGGCAAGAGGGATCCTAACACATGTGGAAAATGAGCTCCTTCCTCTAAACACTTCTGTTACCCTGCTCTGCTCTAACCTGGTTATTCCTCCGGCTCTTGTTACCCCTCTCCTGCTGGGAAGGAGTGAGCCTGCAACCCCGAGGCTCCGTGGGACCACCACCGCCTTTAGAGCCAAGCAGTCTTGCTCACTCTTTCCTTCAGGCGTGGGCTTCAAAGCTCTGGGGGTAATAATTCAGAACAAAGCTGATATTTGAGCTACGTGTGAGCTGGGAAAGCTGCTGTCCTCCACACCTGCTGAGGGAAACCCCTCTCCAGAGGGCAGCGGGCTGTGAAACTTCATTTTTTAGGTTTTTATTAATCAAACGCTGTACAAAGTCATCCTGTACATAATGTTCTTGCATTCTTTTATTAAAAAAAAAAAAAAAAAAAAGGACACCCTTGTCCTCCACAGCAATAGGTAGGGTATCTTACAAAGGTCTTTAATGCGGCATTTTCTTCCAGGCGCGTGTTTGTCTGAGCTACCATAAATAAGAGCTTTTTTGTTCCTGGGTCCTGTCGTCTGGCTATTTACAAGACTTCCACGTGCTGGAATGTGCTCAACTCCCAGCAGTTAAATGGTACCAAGAGGCAACAGGGGCGACTTGAAACGTAGTGTGGAGCAGACTGCCGCAGGCTCAGCAACACTCGGGGGCGGTGGTCCTGAACACCCATTTAAAATGTACACCCACCCCAGTGGCTAACGCGGGCGTCTTGTGTACAGTATGTACAGCAACAGCCATGTGGAAAATGCTTTTATTATTGTGGACTCGTATCGCCCCTAACTTTCAAGTAAAAGGCTTTTTTATTTTCCTATTTCTTCCAATGTCAGCTGCACTAATAGCTTGAAAACACTCCAATAATTTAAAACTGTGTAATGTTAAAATAACCTCTGTCCTATATGCAACTTGATGGCAGGGAGTAAATCCCCGGGAGGATTCACGTTAGCCATCTTTAAATAATTTCTATATACAGAACTAGAACCAACCTTCCCCCGCCACCTCTCTGCCCACGGCTCCTGTGTGCAGCACCCCAAACCCAGCGGGGCGTGGGGGCTGTCCCGCAGAGGATGAGGATGCCCAAACCAGCCCCTCAGGGTCTGGGGAAGAGCCGTGCCGCGGCTTCGCTTCGTCACCTGCAACACAGAGACGTGGCACGGGTTATTGCTCTGCTCCCCTCCGCGCTCCAGGCAGCGCCGACCTCTTGCAGAGCTTTCCCAGGACAAAGTGCCGGCGCGATTCCCGGTGCCGGCTCTGCCGAGCACGGGCCGTCCCGGCTACGGCTTCGGGATTCGGCCCTGAGCGTTGGCAGAGCCAGAGCAGATCCTGTAGCCAGCACCTGGGGAAGGTCCCTGCTCTGCTGTGGGAGCAGCTGGACCCCACTTCCCTGCCTGCCACCCCGCAGACAACCCCGGAGCTGCTCCCGGCCTTTTGGGGGAGAAGCGGTCGATCCCAAGCTCCCCTCCTTACCAGTAGCTTCTTCTAAATGGGGCAGCCGCTTTCTGCACCGTCCCAAGGAAAGCGTTGACGTCGGTCACGAGGATTCCTTTGCTTTCAAGGACCTCCCTGCTAACGCTGGGCTTTTCTGCAAAGGAAGGAGCAGCACTGTAGTTCAAACAAGCAAATGAGGTTGTTCTGAAACCCGTAGAAAATATCCCCAAATCCCACTACAGTTATTCTGTTTTGCAAATGCGAGCAGATTAACAGCGCCGCTTTGCAACCAGCCTCAGCCCAGCAAGGGCAGAATTAGAGTGTGACATAAAGCCAGCCACAGGCTCGAAAAATTGCCAGATTTTAGCAGACCGCCAAAAGTCTGTTCATTTTGCCTTTTACTGCACTGACTTGCAATGAATCAGTTCACACCTAACCTGCACCTCAAATAAATGATTCTAGTAGAAATAGGAGGAAAATGGGGTGTTTCTTGTCCCTCCTCCACTGCCTCCCACACCAATTTAAGACGGTGCTCACGGGGATTGAGGGCAGCGCCCAGAGCCCGTCCTTACCTGTGAGATACACAGCGAACCTGGCGCTGACGTGCTGAACCTGCAGGTTCAACAAGCACTTGACGTGCTCGGATTTGGGGGGCAACCCGGAGTCGCAGGCGTGGTAGTGCAGCACCTCAATGAGATCGGCTCCTTGGCACGATTTGAGGATCAAGTGCTTCTTGCGGGCGTTGGCGTCGACCCTGCTGGGAGAGGGGCAAGGTGAAGGGATGAGGGGCTTCCCCCCCTCTCTCCCCTCCCAGGGAATAAGCAGGTATGATGGGACCTGCCTTTCCCCCGCGTGTTTTTCTTCCAGCCTCACGGGCACTTTTACGCTTGCTACCCTGTGCTAAATGGAAATGGCAGGAGCAAGCATCACCGTACGGAGCACGCGTGCAGACGGAAAACAAAATGACCCCTTGCTCCAGGCAGCTCGGACAGACGGGGTGTGCTGGTTTGGGCTGGGACAGAGTGAATTTTCTTCCCAGCAGCTGGTACGGGGCTGCGTTTTGGGTTTGTGCTGGAAACAGTGTTGATAACCCAGGGATGTTTTCATTCCTGCTGAGCAGTGCTTACCCAGAGCCAAGGGCTTTTCTGCTTCTCACCCCACCAGCGAGGAGGCTGGGGGGCACAAGGAGTTGGGGGGGGGGACACAGCCGGGACAGCTGATCCCAACTGACCCAAGGGATATTCCAGACCATAGGACGTCATGCTCAGCATGTAAAGCTGGGGGAAGAAGGAAGGGGGGGATGTTGGGAGCGATGGCGTTTGTCTTCCCAAGTCACCGTCAGGCGTGATGGAGCCCTGCTGTCCTGGAGATGGCTGAACACCTGCCTGCCCATGGGAAGTGGGGAATGGATTCCTTGGTTTGCTTTGCTTGCACGCGCGGCTTTTGCTTTACCGATTAAACTGTCTTTATCTCAACCCAGGAGTTGTCTCACTTTTACCCTTCTGATTCTCTCCCCCATCCCACCGGGGGGGGAGTGAGTGAGCGGCTGCGTGGGGCTGAGTTGCCAGCTGGGGTTAAACCACAACACCGGGGCTCATGATCCCACCACAATGGAGTCAAGAGATGCTACAGGAGCGCCAGTGACGGAGCACAAGGAAAACACTTGCTCTACAGCAGCATCTGCTGATGAGGCCGAGTCCTCATCTCACAGAGTACAATGAAATACCCGACCGCGAGCTTCTGCAACACCTCACTGCTCAAGGACTGAAAACCAGGTCTTCAGAACGATTACCCTGTGCTATCACTGTAAAGGCTGAGTGTGGAGAGGATCTGAGATCTCTCCCCATTTGTTGTAGCATTTTCTGCTCAGACAGAACAGACCAGTTTCCTCTCTGTTCACAGGTCGTTACTAGAAAGCCGCCCTTTCTGGTCTGTGGTCTGGCACTAACAAAGGCAGCCTGCCTGATAAAAACCCTCCTCGCTGAGCTCAAATGTGATAAAAGCAGGACATTTCAATGGAAAGTAATCGCCATCTTACTTCTCTTTTTCAAATTGCATCATTTAAATACACGTTGTTGCAAATAACCTAAAATAAGTGGCAAATAGCAGCAGAAGTTCTGCTTTTCCCAGCAGAGTTTGATTTTACGCACTCCCACAACACACCGGTTCCTCTCCACATTACAAACTCAGAGCTCCTCCTCACTCCCCCAAATCCCACACGTTATGGGACAGAAAAAGAAAAAGCAAAGAGACAGTAGGGCTGAGAGAGGCCCAGGAAGGTACCCCGAGCTCCTGGAGTGTGTGTGTGCAGGAGCTGGGGTGAGCCGGTAGGAAGGGAGCTCAGTTTGCGGAGGCAGCTTTCAGAGCGTGCAGCTCCTCAAACAAAATTTGTGCTTTTCCTCAAGCCCCTTGCAGGCTGTAATGCTCACAGAGGGCGTCTCTGCCAAAGAGAGGGGGGGAACTGCCTTATGGAGATACAGCGGGGTGCAAGAAGCAGCTGCCAGAGCTCTGCCTCATCCAGGATCACGTGCAAGACACAACATTTCAGGCCATCTGATCCTCTCCAGGTCCCATGTCCTGCTGCTCCATCTCATACAGATATTAAAAAAAAATTTAAAAAAATCTATCTCACTTGCTAGCGCTCAAATGCTGACCTCCAGCAATTCCAGACTTCAGGCGCATGGTCTCTCACTGATAAGAAAAGTTTGTATTTAAACAAAAATCTTCAAATTCATCTTATAAGAGGCCAAAACCCAACCAAAGGCACCTAACTTGCCCTGTATCTCTGCAGTGAATGGGACACCACACTCCACCACAGTGGGTACATCCTTGCTGCGGTGACAAGGACAGCAGGGATGAGGGAGCTGCCACTGCAAAGCCATTACCTGACATCTTCTCTGAGCTTCTTGCTCTCCTTGTAGTGAAGGAACCACTTCCACCTCCCGCTTCTGTTCAGCTTCTCCAGCACCTTCACCACCTCTTTCAGTTGGCCTGGGGAGACAGCAAGAGCCGGAGGGTAACTGAGGGTGGAAGGGGTGCCTGGGGTTGCCCCAATGTCTGCTCAAAGTTGGGCCACCTGAGGTTGGTCAGGGCTTTGTCTAGGCAAGGTTTGAATTTCTCCAAGGACGAAGACTCACAACCTGGGTTGTAAAACTGGGATCCTGTCCTAGTGTTTGAACACACTTGCTGCGAATTTTTTCCCCTGATATCTAAAAGGGTAAGCGCAACTTGTCCCTGTCACCTCTTGTCCCATCACTGCGCACCTCCAGGAGGAATGTGGCTCAGTTTTCTCTGCCACTTCCCATTAGGGAGCTGAAGACAGCAACAAGGTCTCCCCTTTGTCCTCCCTTCTTCAGGCTGAATGTCCTTGTACAACCCCTGCTCCAGCTCCTGACCATTCTGGTGGCCCCCGCTGTACTTAGATGTTTTTGGGAGCCCTGACCTGGACCCACTATCCAGATGGGGTCTACAAATGCCAAACAGAGGGAAAAAATTGCCCCCACTTAAAGCAGGAGCAGATGGCAAGTTTTTGGAAGGTGTCGGCAAACCAGCGGGCAAGGCCGGGAGCCGACACTGTGTGTTTGCATCCAAGCGAGAGGCCGCAGCGAGACTCACCCAGCGTTACCGTTTCCAACACCTCGTTGTCTGACACCATGAAGCCACCAGTATGAAACAGCTCCTGGTATGTGTGACCTGTTATATCTTTGGGACTGTCCACTCCGGCGAACGCCACGTTCGGGCAGTGCTTCAGCTTCAGCAAGCATGGGACCTGCTCAAGGCAGAGATGCTTTTGCACACACAGTTGCATTTCAACAGCATTTGCACTTCTCTGCAACCCACACCCGCTCCAGGGAGACCCGGGGAGCCCACCCGTCCTCTGTCCGCACCACCCCAACACTCGTGTCTCCGTAGCTCAACTCCAAAGTCGTGGGTGGTGATACGGGGAGCTACAGGCAGCTTAGTCTGCTGCAATATTCACTGGAGCCCATGAGCCAAGGCTCGGCTGAACTGCTCTGTTATATGAGATAAGCTCAGCCTGACTCCTTTGAGCTGGGCTACTCCAAGTGACATTATTCAGCAATCAAAAATGGAAACAGAAGAAAAGCAGAACTGACAGGCTTCATGTTTTTGAAATACTTGGTTTTAACAGCTCTTCATGAAGCACTGTTCTTCCAGTAGAGAGAACAGCATATCCGCAGAGACTGACAATTAAATGTGCAACTATATATAGTGTAAAATTAAAAGCACCTTTAAAATGGATCCTGATATTAAAAAACATTGCTGGTAGAAATAAAAGAAGGGACTCAGGCCTTACATTGTGGATGTGCAAGGAAATGTCTTCATTCCTGATGACAACAAGCAGCCTGTCAGTATCCAGGTGTTGTGCTTCGCAGAAGCTCAGAGGTTCGATCTCCACGTGGCCATGTTTCTTCAGCAAGGTCTGAAAGAGAAATCGTGTAAGAAGGTTTGTATGGAGAGTATCTTCACAACAGAGGTGCCATGCTCCTGGCACACATGCGCCTGGGGACAAGGAGAGAAGAATGAGACAGCGACCCCAACCAGGCATCCTGGTGTCAAGGGCACCCTACGGTGTCCGTCTGTCAAAGGCACTGCGTGCTCCAGGCCCGGGCTCCAGCCAGCGGTGGAAGAAGCAGCCATTTACCTTTGTTGGCAAAAACCTTTTAGAAAACCACCTTGAGCATCTCACTGTAGCACGCGTTGGGCCTCTTCGCTATTTTGGAACAGCAAATCCTCCCATGCAATCACCCTCCCTGAGTTTTCAACCCTTTAATGAGAGCTTGAGCAAAAGCCACCTTGCAGGGGTTGAGTTTGGGCTGCTCCTGCATGAGCTTAAATCTGTTTTGGCCCGGGGGATGTTCAAGTGATAGGACAAGAAGAAACAGCCTCAAGCTGCATCAGGGGAGGTTTAGGTTGGATATTAGGAAAAATTTCTTCACCAAAAGGGTTGTCAAGCATTGGAACGGTCTGCCCAGGGCACTGGTTGAGTCACCATCCCTGGAGGCATTTAATAGACATGTAGACATGGCGTGTAGGAACACGGTTTACTGGTGGACTTGGCAGTGCTAGGTTAACGGTTGGACTTGATGATCTTAAGAGTCTTTTCCAACCTAAATGATTCTATGATTCTAATTTCTGGTGGTATAAGCAGAGATGAAATGGCAGAGGCGGCTCCTGGCTTAAGGGAACCAAACTCCACCTGTGTTGGGTTGAGCAAGCTTGCCCTGCGCCTGCTCCTGCTGCCCTCAGCTCTCACCCCAGGGCCACCCGTCCCCGTCCAGGCCAGCGGGGCTGGCTGTTACCTTCACTCTTGCAAAGAAAGGGTCCTTGCCCGTCTCCACCAGGTAGAACATGCCGGCGTGGCCGCAGGCCTCCTTGGCCACGCTGCGCAGGTGGAAACGCAGCGCGCTGTACAGGTCCTCGATCATCTCCTTGAAGGCGGCCATCCTCCCGGGGAGGGATGCGCAGGTCCACTCGCTCGCCGCCTCCCCCTGTGCCGGGACCAGCCCTCCGCCCTCGCTCCCCGCATCAGCCCTGCTCAGCATCACCCTGTTGAACTCAGCATACTCATCAAGGATGACTGCGATGTCCCCCCGCGAGTCCTTTAGCTTATTATCGTACGTAAGCTCACTGAGGTGGAAGGGAGCAGCGCGGCCCTGGCTTGTGGTTCGGGATCTGGCCCTGCTCCTCTCGTCGCAGAGTGTGTCCTGCCACGGGGTACACGGGTGCCCCTGCCAGCTGCTTCGCTGGTGCCAGCCGAGCCCGCTCGGCCACGTGTCTGAGGGCAGGATCGTCACCTGCAAAGGGCTCCTGCTCCGCGGGGAGAGCGGGACAGGAGCTTCTCGCACAGGCAAGGTCTCAGACATCACCTGGGGAGAAAAGTCTTGTGGAAAGATGCTTTTGGAGGTAGAAAAGGGTGGTTTCCCACTCCTTAGGATTTGTTTTAGCTTATAATGGAAACGGAGACACTCCATGTCCAAAGTGTGCTGGGTGATTTCCTCAAAACCCCTCCAAGTCCCCCTCAGTGACCTTAACAAATGCGGCTGCCCCGCACAGTGTCTGCGCCTCTTTGAAGGCTGCAAATTTCCCATCCTCTCCTGGCACTTTTTGGTGACCACAAAGTTCCGGTAGTCCTTGGTGATTCCCTGGCTGTCCCTCATATTGACATACTGTGGAATGCGCCCGCTGCTGGCTTCCCCCGGGCTGATCGGCCGGCCATGCTGAGCCCGTGAGCAGCCCCCCTCTGCGCCCAGCGAGCCCCAACCCTCGCTGCGCCCCTCCACATGCACCAAGCTCGCGGAGGAGGAGTCGCAGTTAGTCCTTGCGCCTGCAGCATCCACAGATCCGTAGGAACTCCTGGCTGTAAGCAAGGACCGTGAAGTCCCCCCAAAAGACTCCTGGTCTGAGTCGCTGGAGAAAGTCTCAAATAGATCCTCAGAGGTCAAGCCCATGCGTCTGTCTTTGCTGGGGAGCTGCTTTGCCCTTGGGAGCACGTCCAAAATATCCTCAGCGTCACTATGCTCCAGGCTTTCTCCAGAGAGCCCCCTGTGTCCATGTAATGGCAACACTGGGAAGGGGAGAGTGGGGATTTCTCCCTCTCCCACCTCCACGCTGGCATGGTGCAGATGAACAAACACATCGGATCCCTTGGCCTCGTGCTCACTCTGGTTGCACACAGACTGGGGCTTGCACAGTGGCACGAGCAACTCCCCTGCTGAAAAAGATGCAGGGCTGGCAAGAGGGATGCTGCTTCCTCCTTCTAAATCCTCATGCGGCATAGGTTCCTTCTCATGGCTCCCTACCATGTCTGCTGCTTGGCCCCCAGGGCTGGCATACCCGGAGCAGGCGCCTGGTGGCAGCTGACCCATGCAGCAGGACCTTGGGGCACCATCTGGAGCCAGACTCACGCTGGGGGAGCACATCTCGGGGTGCATACTGAGGACTGAGTCTGGCTCGAGGTTGTGCAGACCTGCCTTGTGGGTGTGCGGAGCAGGAGGAGGCACCGATCTCGAGTTACGTGGCACGAGCGCATCCACAGGGGAGGTCTTTGCTGGCTCTGCGTGGCACGGACCCACGTCTTTTTTCACCTCTTCTGCACATCTGGGCTTTAAGGAGCCATCTGGGCTCTTGGCAGCCACACTCACATCTGCAGGACCTACTTGCTCGTAGGGCTTCCCGTGTTGGTACAGGATTGGCCCCTGCTCGCTTTGCTCTAACAAGTGGTGGTGGGGGTCTGCGTCTCTGCCATGGGGGAGAGGGTCCTGCTGCAGCAGAGAATCAGGAGCTGAGCCTCTGTGGACAGGTGGGGACAGGCTGTTTGGGGAGCTCTGCTGCTGCCTGGGGTGCTCCTTCATGGCAGATATCCCCCCTCTCACCGAGGAGGAGGGCTCTGATTTCAAGAGGTGATGAAGAGAGGTCTCCGGCTCCTGTGGTGCGTTAGCCACCATTGCTGTGTTTGTTTTGTCACTTCTGGGGGACTTCCCGGCACCGAGGCACACATCATTGCTCCCCACAGCTTCAAAGTCACCTGCTAAGGCTGTACAGTTGAAGGCGAAGCCCTGGCCATCCCCTGCTCCCAAGGACTCATGCAGCACATCTGTGGGGTTGGCAGAAGGGCTGCTATGCTGTTCTTCCACCAAAACCTTGTTCCCTTCTTGGTTTGATTCACAAGGGCTCAGCGAAGTGAGGTCCGCACAAACATCACCTCCACACCTTTGGGAAAGACAGCTGCTCTCTCCCAGGTCGCTCAGTGATGGAGACTGGATGCTTGCCATGGCCTCCTGGTCCTCAGGAGCCGTCCCAGGATCTGTTGCTCCATCAAGTGATGTGAGGCAGACAGAACTGGAGTCAGGAGACAAGGTTAGTGACAGTCCCTGGCCACACAGTGACTCGAGGCCAGCTGTGCCGGCAGCTTTGCTCCCAGCAGGCACCCACCTTTCTGCAGAGGGCGCACGATCCTTGTCTTTCTGCTCCAAGCTGTCCCCGAGCGTCTCTCCGGCAGGTCCCAAGTTGCCTGTAATGCTGTCTGGCTGTGCCCCACAGACAAGGCTGGGAGCAGGTGATAACAGCAGCATCAACCCACTGTCACGGGGCGACCCCACATTGGCTGGAGTGGCTGCGTTTGCCAAACCAACGCTGTCTGTCTCTGCAGTTGAGGCGGCCAGAGTCTCCCAGGGTTCTTGCAGTGTGTGCAGGCTTGGTGCCATCTCACCAGGAAGTCCTCGAGGGCCAGTCGCGGTCCCATCTGACAGCACTGGTGTTGATCTGCCTGGGCAGGAGGATGCTAAGGCAGTGGGGCTGGGCACAGGGCCCTCTCCGGGAATGTCAAAGTCCTTCAGACATGCCGAATTCACTCGCTTCTGCTCGCTGAGTTCATGCTCTATGTCAGCATCACTGCTTTCAGAAAATACTAAATCAACAGGCTCCAGGACTGTGCTTTCATACTCAGAGTCCTCTTTCTCTTTTTTTCCCTCCTCCACCTCTTCCTCCTCTTTGTCTGGATGTCCAAGGGTATCTTGTGATTCCCTGCCTTCCCCACTGGCTCCATCCAGCTTTGCACTTTTGGGACTCGCCTCTAAGGACATTGAATCACAGGCACATTCCAGTCCGTTGCTGGTGGCCCAGCTGCCGTCCTGAACCTCCATACAGTGCCCAGCATCTCCCATGCCCTCTCCATCCTTGGGAGGGCCAGGGCCACCCCCAGACCCTGCTGCCCACGCGCTCTCCTGCTGCTCTCCACGTCCATGCAGCATGCATGGGGCATCATTCCAGGGAGCCGTACTGGAATTTGGGGCTTGGCTGCATGGGTTTTCCCTGCCCAGTGCAGCTGGAGCCTTGCTGGCATTGCCAAGCTCATCGGAAGGGCTGGGGGTCATCATAGCGTCCAGCAGTCCCTCCCTGGGTGGCTCCTTCTGAAACAACACAATTCAGAGGTTAATCTTCAAGGGAGGCAAATGCAGGAGCCAAGACGCCCGTGCAGGAGGACATGGCTATTTTAAATGCTCAAACTTTGCAAGTACAACCACTCCAACAGCATCTGAGGACATTAGTTTGAGTTTGTCTCTAAAATAAGTCCAGGTTGAGCCCTTATCCCATGTGAGCCACTACCATCCCCACCTCAGCCAGCAAGCAGAGTGCTGCAGACAGCCAGGGAAAGGTTTTGAAACTTTCCACCTTCTTTACACCATGAAATGGCTTAAAAATAGGCCAAACCGTGCAGGGACAATCAGCCACTGCCCAGAGGTAATGCATGTAGCAGCATCCTCTTACCTCTGCTGAGTTTATCTGTCCAAGCAAGCTATATGGACACTATGGACAGTGATCCCACATTTCCTCCCAAAACACTTCTGCCTGCTTCACAGCACTAAACCCAGGAGGTAAAAAACACTGGGATATTTTTTCCTGCAAAACAGTTGCAGCCCTATGGCAGCTGCCCATTTGTTCAGAGTGGAAGTTTTAAAGGAATTATTTTAGTTCAAGAATTCATTCTTAAAAAACGTCAGCAGACACCCATGTTTTATATTTACCCAAGTACCTCCACTCCTGACCATCTGCAGACCATAGAAACTGTAAATTTTAATTTTAAAAACCCTGCCCAGAATGGAATATTAACTAGCTTCACCAGAGGGGCGAGGGAAATGCTGCAAAGCACTGCACTGCCATCTGTGTGGGGGAAACCTCTCCAAGCCAGCAAACCTCAGTTCTTACCACAGTGATGGTCGAGACATCATGTACACACTCCTCAGGAATGACTGCCAGCTGCCTGTCTTTCACAGCCAGGCTCTCATCGGCATGTTCAATGAGGGAAAGGCTCTCGGGACAGCTTGTGGAGGAAGGCTCCTCCTCCCCACAGGGCAGCTCCACTGAAGAAGATGATACCGTGCTATCGACAACACCAGGAGTCCCATCATCATCAGTCTGAGAGTCTGCAGGGCTCTCCTCTGGGCAGAAACATCCCTGGCAATGTGTGCTGCGATCCAGAGAGCTGCTGGGAGTCTGGTCAGGGTCTGACCGAGAGTCTGCAGGGCATGTCTCCAACCCAAAACAGTCCTCACCATCATCACTCAGCTCAAGAAAGTCCCCAGTGCTGTTTATTGAGACATACTTCTCGGGGTTGCTGTGCTCTACCACCTTCCTCGTGCTGCTCAGGAGTTTGCTGGGTTTGCTGTAGAAGAGAGCCACCCACATATGAAGGATCAGCTTCATCTCTTCCACATCATCGGGCAGATCGGGGTCCCAGGGCCTGGAAGGGAAAGCAAACACAGCCTGAAACGTCTTCATCCTCCCTCCAGTTGACTAGCACAAGGTAACTCATCTCCTGGTTCCCCATGGCACTAAGCCCCAATGCAGCGGGGCTGCAAATGCCCAGCTGCAGACACAGATCACTTGAAGCGGTTTCCAGCTTGTTGAAAAAAAGAGAAACTCATGACTGCAAAGGAGGACTCTTGTTCATGGCTCTAGGTACCAATTCTAGCTGCAGAGCCATGGGAATCATAGAATGGTTTGGCTCACAAGGGACCTTCAAAGACCATTTAAGTCCAGTCCCCCCCCTGCCATGGGGGAAGCTGCCAGGGACACCTTCCACTAGACCAGGTTGCTCAAAGGCCCCTCCAACCTGACCTTGATCACTTCCATTGATGGGGCATCCACAGCTTCTCTGGGCAACCTGTTCCAGTGCCTCACCACCCTCACCATAAAACATTTCTTCCTTATGTCCCAACCAAACTTACACTCTCTCAGTTTAAAACCGTTGCCCTTTGTCCTGTCACTACACGCCTTGGTAAAAAGACTTTCTCTGACTTTACTATAAGCCCCCTTTATGTATCAAAAGGCTGCAATAAGGTCTCCCTGGAGCCTTCTCTTCTCCAGGCTGAACCACCCCAACTCTCTCAGCCTGTCCTTATAGGAGGGGTGCTCCAGCCCCCTGATCATCTTCATGGCCCTCCTCTGGACCTGCTCCAACAGGTCCATGTCCTTCTTATGTTGGGGGCCCCAGAGTGGAGTAGAGGGGCAGAATCACCTCCCTTGACCTGCTGGCTGTGCTTCTTTTGATGCAGCCCAGGATACAATTGGCTTGCTGGGCTGGAAGCACACATTGCTGGCTCATGTCCAATCTGTCACCCACCAGTATCCCCAAGTCCTTCTCCACAAGGAAAACACACCAGCTTTAACACAGCAAAAGTGGGCATCTGAGCATGGGGAAAAAGGCACTTATCATGCAAAGCAAGGCAAAAAAAAAGAGCAAAGGAAGCCCCTCCCAAAAGCACTCCAGATGTTCAGCAAGAGACGTCCCCTAGAGATGTCCTTCCAGACTGACTTACCCATGCAGGGCGCGGATGACTGTTTTCTCCAGGGCATCATTGGTGTACCTGCTGTCCAAATTGAAGAGATACTCTGCCTCCCAATGGCACGTCACCTTCACAGACTCGCCGCAGATGTTCACTGTGTGGGACTTTGCAAAGTCCTCTTTCAGCCGGGGGGAGAGCAGGTTGCTCCTGCGCCTCATCGCCACGGCCTCGAAGGGCTGCTGTAGGTGGGTGCTGTTCTGCTGGTGGCGGAAAGGCAGAACTTTCCCAACCAGGGGTCCTGCTTGGGCATTCCTGGTCCCGTTTCTGGAAGGTGCTGGGCCAGGGTAGGGAGCACCTCTGGGATACATGTGTTTCTTTGAGTGCTCAGGCATCTGTGAGGCATATGAGTGCTCAGCAGAGATGAAGGAGTGCTTGTTCACCTCAGCAGCTTCTTGAGTCTCTCTTGGAGGCAATGCATGGGGTTTTGCAGGGCTGGGGCTCGCACTGTTCTTCTTGCTGAAAATCCCAGGGTTTTTCTCTCTGGCAATAGAGGCCAAATCATTTAAGTCTATTTTTTCAGCAGGAGAAAGCTTCTGGTTCGGCGATGCTTTGCTAGGACAGGTTGCTCCCTTTGCAAGCTTGTCTACCCTGTGGTATTCATGGTCAGAAGCAACACGCAAGGATCTGTGCTTGCGATGACTCTGCTGCTCCTTTGCAGAGTTGCTGGAGGGGCTGCAGGACACAGCGATCATCCCACTGCCCCTGGGGATAAACGAAGGAATACAAGAACCCAGAGCCAGATCAGCCAGCAAGTTCAAGGCGTGGGACTCATAGTTGTTTCCCTTCAGAACGAAACCGAGATCAGGAACCCTGCCTGGGTAAATCTCACTTGTTTGGCCATCTGCTCCATGGCATTGGGAAGAAACTTCGCTTGGGAGGACAGAGAATGGCTCCTTCCACTCTGCGTGAGAAAAACAAAGTCAGAGAATAAACAAAGCCAAACAGCTTTGCCTTGAGAAGAGGTTCAAAGCAGGCTTTCAGTCTGGCAGGAAAAAGCGTCTCTCCAACATGGAATTTGAACACGTAAAAAAACCCCAAAAACATCTCTATGGTCACGCAGGCTATGGCTACTACAAAACGATCCAGAGTTGGGAATCTAAGAGACTTCAGGAAGGGGGTTTATTCTCAGAAATAAAAGGCATGGGATCCAGAGTGAACAAAATTTCCCTTGGTCTCTGTGCACAGGGTAGTTTGGCCACTTAAATACAACCAGAGATATTTTAGGTGTTTCCTTAATCCTTTTTATTTTGCTTTAAATTTTTGCCTAGTTTGAGTATTTGCAGTCTTCACAGATAAACCCTGTGCTATACTTCCAAAAACCCACAGTTACAAAACCCCCCAAATCCTCTAAAACAGAGAAAAACCACTCTGCCCTGATGCTTCCCACTGCACACCCTCTCAAGAGCATAACCTACCCCTGAGCTGTACCTCAAGAGCACATGCAGAAACCTGGGGGCTCTCAAAGGCAGCCAGAGCACAGCAAATAAGTGTTGATTTAGTTTTCAGTGTTAAAAATGCCCCTCACCGTAGCTCAAGGCCCATATTCATAATAACAGTATGAAGTCATTAAACAAGGTTAATGCCTTCAACTAAAAACCAGCACAAAAATCTCTCTTCAAGTAAAACCTTATTAAATCACATCTGTGCTAGTCCTGCATGTTACATTTAATTTCCTTGAGAACTGCATAGTAAGACACATAAATCGAGTATTTCTTGCTGCTAAACACTCTTATTTTGCATTTTTGGCTGATCCTGGCATTCAGCAGGATCCATCTGATACCCTGCCCGTGCCGGAGCACTGGCCAGATCTGCTGCGGGAACCCCCATGTGAAAAGGGCAATGAGGGGTGGCGTTTGATACACACACACTGATGAAAAGTGCCACATTTCAGGAACACGTGGCAATAAAAGATCAAGAAGAACGGATAAACTGAGCCAAGGTGGCTAAACCAGTCTTCAAAGCCTCCACATCCCACAGGAAGGGGAAAAAGAAAGACCAGAGACAGATCCGAAAAAGGACATCAAAGCGTGAGAGTGAGAAAACACCACAAATTAGCAGAAAATGACTCTCCTGTTCCATCATTTATTTTGGCACTGTAATACTGGTTCTCAGTTTAACAGCAGACTCCCGGCCAGCACCTGCAGACGCTACGCTCAGGGGCTGTCCATGCTGCCTCTTAAATCTGCTGCAGTCTGTCTGCAAAGGCTGCGACAATTCAACTCCTTTTAAAATGACCAGATTTACAACATAACAGACTAAGAATCTAGGTAGATGCTGGCTACAAGCAGAGGTTATAATGCTCTGTCCGTGAGCTGCCTCAATGCAGTTTCACAGCTCAGCAGTTAAAAATCAGGGTTTTTAAACTACCCGAGCAGTTTGCCAAGGATGCAAACTGAAGGCTTAGGAAAGGACTCAGAAGAGACCCCGTGTGGTTTGCACATCCTGCAACGGAGATTTTCACGGTCGCCTTTATGTTTTACACTACTATGCATAACTGGGTGCCTGCAGGCTGTGGGGCAGCAGCACTCAGACCCCAATCCAGACCCTCAGCACTAAATGTCGTAAGGCCCTTTGGCTGCTGCCAAATGTGCCATTACTATCATCTGGTTGTGACCTGATCGTGATGTTTGACGGCTCAGCTTTTAAAGTAAAGATTTCCACAGGAAACAGCACTCTTACCGCTTTCTGCTTGCTTTTTGGCTTGAGGTTTTGATGGGCTGCTAGCCACACTTTTTAGTGTCTTACTTTTCACTGGCTTCGTGACGGTCTCAGCAACAGGAACCTTTTTCATGTCTGGGTTCTTCAGTATCTTTAGTCTCTTTGTTTCCAAGCCAGGATCGTCAGGAGCTGAGGTTTCCTTCTGAACAGGTTCAGACTGTGCTTTGTGCACAAATTCTGCAGACAGGACCTCCGCACCTGGGACAGGGAAAAAGGAGTGCATTTCTTTTGGTTTGAGACATATTCAGGTTAAAAAGGAGTAATTGAAAAATATCCAGCTAAGAAATGTGGAAGGACTGCTTTAGAAGTGATTGCCAGTAGCACAGTAGTCTTCAATGACTTGTTTTATGCATCCAGTCTTACAAATGGGTTTGTTACTGATGTGAGTGATCAGTAACCAGTTTTTAAAAATTAAGCATCACTTCTTAAGCTCATTAAAAGCCTGCTTTCCTGAACTAGAATAGGTGTTCTCCAGGGATAAGTCACTCTAATTCCTGCCCCCCCCCCCCCCACTTGCACCCTGAGGGTACTTTTTATCTCTCCAAGAAGCACATAAGAACCTCTCCCAGATCCATCAGCAATGCCACCCAGGCCCGAGGCAACGTGCCCCAGGACAGAGCTCAATGGACTGTGAATCAGAGCTGACTTCACCCCACAGCAGGCAGATGCTGTACAACCCCTTGTTCTGCACAACAGCCCACTTTCACAGTCGCTGCTGCTACCTGTGATGTGTATGAATGCCAGGGAGGTCGCCGAATATGACGCTAACTTTGTAGACAGCTGGTCCTTTGGATGTTTATGGCCACGTTTCATCACCAAGGTTGAGATTCATCTCAACCCACTTTGAGTGTCTCTACAAATCAGGTGGAGGCTCAGGCTGGCTCAGAAGGACAGGCTTAGCCTATCCTCAGCAGTGAGACAGGAGCCTTCAGAGGACAATTTATGCCATTGAGACATCTCGCATGAGCAGGTCAGGCCAGATGCCAGCTTTCAGCAGAGTAAGTTGGGTGGGATCAATCTCACACTTCTAGCTTCCTCAAGGCCACAGCAAGAAAGTTGACTCTCAGGGAGTCACAACGTGACCATATAGGGTGGCTGGTTATTTAGGCAGCCTGTAATGACCATGGCTTTGGCAACTGCTCCTTGCCTGAGCCATCAACAGCCCATGGACAAGTGATGCAATAACCATGACCTGGCTGATGCCCCTGTGCAGAGTCACCTGTAAGCAAAGGAAGGCAACAGCACACACCATTGCACCAAGTTTCAGGCGCCTTCACTGAAATCACCTGTCATAGCCCTGGACTCCTTCCCAGGTTGAACAAGAGACTGTGGAGACATCACCACAGACCTATTTGGATGCTCTCAGGAGGTATCTGCTTGCGCCGGGCACCTGGGTGGATAGCGAGGGGACACAGCTCCTAGTGAACCCTGAGTATCCCAGCTGGATATCCCAAAGAAGCAGGAGGAAGTCAGTCCCATTTATACAGTACTTACCTCTTTTCCTTCTGTGTGGAAACTGCAAATTGGCTAATTTAAGCATGGGCTCGTTGGAATTGGCCGCGAACCCTGGCTTTTTAGGAAAAGAGAAAGCGATGTTGATTTTCTTCTTCTTGGTTGCTTTCCTGTTCCTGCTGCTGTCCCCCATAGGATGCATTTGCATCTTGAGGGGTGACCATTTCTTCCTGGTGCTGGTCACAATGGCTCGGCTGGATTTTCTCCTGCTCTGCTGTACCCATAGCTTGCTGGCTGAGTTAACATCTTTTGCGGGCCCTTCACCTCTCTGGCCCAGCCCCACACTGGGCTGTGGGTTTTCACTTTTGACTTTTATTTCTGCTGCTGTGTTGGGACTAATAGGGTCTGGTGGCACAGCTGAACAGAAGTCCACTTTACAATCGGCCTCTGAATCGCAGCAAAGAGACTGAACAGCACCAGTCAAACATCCTAAGGCAGCTGACATTTCCAGAGTATAGCTGCTGGGATCAGACAGATAATGCTGCAGCTGGGAGAAAGACTGCTCTGAGTGTTTTTTGAAGGGATCAGTACATTCATCCTCAGTTGGTGAGAGGACAGAAGAAAGGGGAACTTTGCTGTTTTGCCCAGAGGTGGGCTGTGTATTTTGATCAAGCTTTGCGTACTCCTGGAGGTGCTGTTTGATACGTATGCTGGTACTGACTGCATCCCCCCATGAAGAACTCGTGGCTTTCTGTAAGGCGTAGCGAAGTCCAGGCAAAACTGATGCTATTTTTAATGAGATGTCACTATCGTCACCATCTTCCCTTTCATCTTTTGGATCATGCTTTTCAACTGCGAAAGGAAAGTAACAGAATTTTACTCACATTAAAAAAGGATTAAATTCCCCAAATCACCTCACCGTTACATGCGAAGAGAACATGAAAGCTATGAAAAAGCCCCAGAAGCCAACCTACAAAAAGCTAGCCCCAGGGGTGATGTCCTGGTTTGATGGATGCTTGTAACTGCTGAAGGTAAAAAGAATTGCACATAGGAGTCAAAGTGGATTAAACTAAGATGAAAGACTGCTGTTGTATCAGCTAGCCCCATTCTGCAGCAAATTACAGGGTGAGATGGCACACATAGTGGTCTAAGTCCCTTCACTCTAGCAACTCTTGCTACATCCAACATTTAAGACAGTCGGAGGTCTGAAAATAGATGGGTTTTGTTGGCTTTGTTTTAAACCTGTTTAAATTTAGGGTTGCCCATGCAGGTTGTTTAGACCAGCACCATTTTCAGATCACTTGTGTTACGTCCCTGTTCACATGCAACTTCCAGCAGCTCCATCTCTACCTGCTGTCAGCGTGGGTGGACACGCTTCACATGAAGACAGCACATTAGTGCTCTGGAGAGGGATGGGGAATACAGACTTCCTCAAGCAGATCTGGGGACTGTATAAATAACTAACATGATCCCCTGGGTGATTTTCTAAAGCTGGAAGACTGATCCTACTGAAAAGAGTTGGTGTTTCTGTTTTCAGCAGGATCAACACTCTACCACGTACACTGCTCAGTATCATAAAAGCCTTGGGTTTAGCTCTCAGTAGGGATCAATGACTCCCAAGGCTCGAGGGTGCCCACCCTCGCAGATGTCACTGTGGAAGTAGGCTCCGCTTGGCGTAGCAGCATCCTCTCAGTGTCTGGAAATGCCTGGAGAGCCAGTGTGATATGCAGAGCCTGTCAGTTGAGCTCCCCATCTGCATAAGGCAGACTTATCCGGCTTCATCCACCACAAGCCAGCAGCCTGATGTTGGTGCTTTGCACCCACAGGCTTGGCCCATCTGCGTGTTATGATCCAACTCTGAGGTTTCTTTTGGTTGCAGGGCCAGGCTGACAACCCCAGTGCCCTTCCCCATCACATCTCTTCCCAGCAAGGCAAAGGTATTTCTCTTCCCCTTCCAGATGTGCGATTTTCTTCGCCTCTTGGCCCTGCCTTGCACTGGCAATGCTGGTCCTTGTTACCGGCAAGCCCAGGCGTCCCCGCAAGCCAGCTCCCAGCTGCCTGCCTCCGCTGCTGGCTCAGGAACACTGCAGCATGTCTGCACAGCGGGTTTGGTACGCCTGCCCTACATTCCTCTTGACGGCTGTCTGGACAGGAAGGGAACAGATTCAGAGGCCACTTGTTTCAAAACGGGAAACATTATTCATGCTTCGAGTCTGAGCTGAGTGACTTCAGATGTAACCATCCTTCAAGCTCCTGTTCTCTTTGCATCTCCCTTGCACCCCTGCCATCTTCGGTGACCATCCCTTTTCAACCCCAAACCCCTGCACAGCTCTGCTTATCTTCATAGAAAGGAAAAGCCCTAAAGGAAAAAGGGTTTATAATCCCAGTGAGAAGAGGTCTCCGTCCCAAGGGACAGGCAGGGCTGGCTGGGGTAACGCCGCTCGCATAGGCAGAATGGGACAGCACGTGCAGGAGTCCTGCTGGCACCAGAGGGAAAGCATCTGGAAGCCATCAATGTTCAGATCATGACACATAACAACACTGAGTGTTTACTCAATGTTATCCTCTCCTCTTGCCTGTTTGCTTTGCCACCAGCTGCTCTCTGGCTGCCACGGCTTCGCCTCCTCTTTAGCATCAACACCAGCCACAGGCAGTGTCTATTACAGCCCCAAACTTTCCTACCAACCAGCTGCTTGCACCAGCTTCTCTCTGGCATGCTCCTTACGCCTGGTGCCCTCTCCTGTCTCCACCACCTTCTTCCACAAAACCCCTCTTCAAGATAAATACCTCCTTGCCCTGTTCTCCTCCTCCCCAGCATACAGTGCCCACAGTCAGCCTGGAATAGATCCCTCTGCTCTGGAGGGTATTTTCTGCCTGTTGCAGGGCTGGTCAGCAAGATCTCAATATCTGGGTGGTCAGTTCCCACCTCCAGTCTGCTCTCCAGGCATTCTTCCCCTTCACCTCACCCAATTTCAAGCCCTTGCTCCAGGCATCACAGCAACAACCTGATTCCAGGTTTGACCTGGTACTGTGGATCTTCACTCTGCCTCAGGAGGAGCCTGTCTCTCTCCTACACCTAGTAAAGATACTAGAAATGTTGCCACGCTAACACAGCCACCAGCAGCACATCCTTAAAGTTAGGTTGACTGAATTCAGGCATCAAAGACATTTGCAACACAAACTGCCAAGTTACCATCATGTCTTCACCCGACTTACAAGCCCACTTCATATGCGAGTCCTGAAGAATAAAGTTTATAGCTGGAGGTTAAACACTGAAAAAGACAAAGCAATCCATGCTCGGATGTGCCTGTGGGTCCCATCAGCTCTTCTGCTGATTTTATCTTCTGGGGAGGGGAGATGGGTACATCCTGTGCAGCTCCGTCGGCAATGCCAGCCATTGCTCACACAGAGGTGGACTGAAATACCAATGTGTGGCTGGCATAAACAGTCTCTTGGCTTGTCCCTAGGATGACTCAACAAAAAGCAAGCCAGAAGTTACACAGAGCAAAAGGCCCCTGCTTATACGCTGCTTGCAGATCTGCAAGGCTAGAAGTATTACTGGTGGAGTAGGCACAGTGAGAGGCACGTGGATGAAGCTGTCCAGGGGAGGCAGAGCAGTAACTTTCTTTATGTCCACAAGAAGAAATTGTAGGATGAATATTTCTACATAGACAGTGCAGCAAAAAGCCAATAGATACAGAGAAAATTTGAGGCAAATGCAACAGAGGTTGAAGCTGATTCTTACTTCAAGATCTGCAGGTTCAAACCGAGCAATCTTTATTTTCTCTTATTTAGTGCCTCTGTATTTGTTCTGCATGAAAAGCAGCACATTTTGCAGCTGCAAACAGGCTGGATTCACCTCCCAGGTCCCAGAGCTGTGACTCACCTTGATGGCAGCAAAACATCATGGCTCTGGCCAATGCCATCTCCCTGCCTCCTTCCCTCACCCATCATGCACCCTGACCAGTCGTCACAGCTCCGCTACCAACATTTATGGATCCCACAGCAGAGAAGTCACACAATACAGCTGAGCCTCCAAACCCTTGCTGCTCTTTAGGGAGCAATGCCCCTTCCCCACCTCTCCTCTCCCTCCCCACGACAGCAGCGACCTTTCACAGAGCCCACTTCACTTGTTATCTCAGCAGAAAACAATCCCTTATTTTTTAGGGCAGGCTTTTTTTCTGCTGGTTTAGCAAATCACATCAGCTCCATGCAGGGTCCAGCAAGTGCCATGTGTCGTTTCGCCCCCCTGAGCACGGCTCCAGTGCACCTTTAGGGATGTAAGCCAGGCTCTGCAGGAGTCAGATTTCCACATACACAGGTAAGACAGTTCAGGGAGTGGATGCTGCTGAAAACTGACTGAGAGGGAGAAACGTAATTATTTGTCACTCCCATCAACTTCCTGCAAAGGGGCAAGGATGTGCAGTGAATGGGTGAGGCACGGAACATCGTTTAGATCAGCTTAAAATGCGGCATAGCTAGAGAATTGGGACTTCTCTCTCCTCTTAAGGCACTTTGCGCTAAAGCTGTAGGTGGTTCTGAGCAGAGAAATCAGCTCTTCAAGAGGACATGTCTGTGAGGACCCTCTGGTGAGGATCCCACAGCCAAAACACAGTGTCTGAAGCCAGCAAAGGGAACCTCCCTACCTCTCAGGCATACCGACCGGGATGAGGTGAACAGAAACAGGGCCAGGAGGCTGACAGGCTCCTTGGGGTCAAACCCTATGAAAGAAAGCAACAGGTTTTGTTTAGACTGAGGGTGCCCACCCTCCGTCTCTAAAACAGAGCAGGATGTTTAAGCACAGGTATTGGTTTCTACGTAGCCATGCCTTACCATCATCTCGTGCCAAGGCAGAGGACGTGAGGAGGATAAGGACTCCTTGGTCTTGTAAATATTTGATGATTGCCTACAAAAAACACATACAAAGTTAGAGCAACCACTCCCTTTCCTCCTCAGCACACTTTATATCACTCAGCATGACTGTCGACAAGCCCTTATTGCTGAAGAACATGTGCCAACATCACCAGCTCATTCCCTGTTGAGGACACTGTTCGTTTCATGCCACTTGGGTCAATGGGGATCTGTAACCAAAAGCATTCCATTTATGTTGTTATTCAGCTCTCAGATTCCTCCCATCTGTTCCTTAAAAAATAAATATGCTTAGCCAAACTAGCTGTAATTAATGAACAAGGTTAATAATTTTAGTCCCTTCAGTTCAAAAGCTCCTAGGCATCTCAGCCAGAAATTGCTTTCCACAGCCCAAGGGGAAGGTTTTCCCAGCAGGGAAAGCAAAGCTGGACACCAGCATCTGACAAAATACAACCAACTGTTCCAGCCACAAGCCTGACTGAAGTTCAGGCCATGCAGCTTGCTTATTAGCAGCATCAGTATCAAAGAATATGTGACAAAAAATTTGCTGAGTCTAAGAGACACCTGCAACTCTGTCTCAGAGCTGGATGACTGCATGTCTAAAAAGATACGTGCACTTATCGAGATTTTCTTATGTTTGGGTGTTGCTTGATGCCTCATTGCAGAGCCTGATTTGGACTGCCTTTCCCTCTGTGGGGATAGCCATTTGGATCTCTTTCTTCCATGCAGACACATCTTTTCAGGAAACTTAGAGGAACTGAATAACCCTAGGGCTTCTAATGCTCTGTGAAACTTCACTGATCCCATTCAATACATTCAGACATAACAGAGGATTGGACTAACGCCCACAGCCTCATTTCTCCAGGACAACAGAACAGCTTTGGAAATGCTCAACAATTTCAATGTAATATTCAGAACAGCAGCTCCTTGCTTTGGTTGTCTCAAGCCAGCAGAGCAGAAGGGATAAGAGCCAGCATCTCTGCTGCATAAATCCAGCTCAATGAAATAGCTGTGGTTTCTCACAAACAGGATGATTTTCAGGCAGGTGAGGAGGAAAGTCAAGCCATAAGGCAGCAGCCACCTGACACAGAGCTGAGAGACATCAATCAGCAAGCACCCAGAGGAGCACAGCTGGCCTCAGGCAACAGCGAGCCCCAGCCACCCTTTCATTTTCACTTGGGCCCTGCGCAAGGTGGGTGCCTGGCCCGTGCACCACTGAAAGGGAAAGGAGATGGAAGGCATTTTTCATTCACACTTTTGGGAGCTGCCGCTAAAGCGAATTCACCCATGGGCTGTTCAACAGCAAGCTAAGGGGAGGGAAGAAGCACACTGACGATTTCCTCGCTGGAATAAAGGAGCTCTATTAATGCAGTTTGACAGATATATGAGGGTGGGGAATCTCTAGGGAAACGATGCTCCTGATGGCTTTCAATACCAAACTGCTCATGGCCACAACTCAACCATCTCATCTTTTGCTCTAGCGAGCCCAGCTCTGCTGGGCTTGGCAAGATGCATGTTATAGCCCTCAGTGGCTACAAACATGGTGTGATGCCCTGGAACAAGAGGTTGTCACGGACCCCAGCAAGAAAGACACTTGGACTTAACTAAGTATTGGTTAAAATATGTCTTACTGGTGAGAACAGGAGAAGAAAAAAGGGATAGCATAGATAAGCTTACATCCCTTCAGATGCTGGGAACCTCAAGATGAGCTGCAGCATAGACAGATCAGTGCCCCAACCAGAGGTCCAATTGAAGTTGCACAGGTCAGGGTTACCTGCATGTGAAGGGATATTGTCTTTGTCATCCCTTCTTTCTTCTCATGTTGTTACCAATATAAAATAGTTTAATCAATACTTTAGGGAGTCCAAGTGCTTTTCTTACAGGGATCCACAACAAACACTTGCTCTGGTATGTTACATGTGGGAAGCTGCACATCGGTGGGCAGCTCTTCAGCAGTGCCACACGGCAACAGCACTTCCAGGCAGTTCATGGGCCACTGCCAACTTATAGTGAGGGGAGGATGTGCCCAGACAGCCGTGAGTTTGCAGCCGTGAATTTGCAACCTTGAATTTACAGGAAGCGTCAGATGCGAGAGAGCAACCAGCAGCAGCAAAGCCAAAACCAACCCAACCACAAATCCCAGCAGAGATGCAGGTGCTGCACTCCACAGGGGTGAGGATTATCCCTTGGAGTCACAAGGAGATGTGACAGTCACACTGGGAACAAAAGACCCCAGTGTGCTTGAAAAAAGCCTTATCAGATAATATATCGCAAGGGAAATTCCCCATTAAAAATAAATCTCAACTTATTCAGAGCTCCTGGAAGCCCATGAGGTTTCAGCAGTGTAACTATGAGTATCTAGCTGAGTGGGGGCTATTTTTCAGCAACGAGGGAGAAAGGCAGGCACGTGACAGCTTATGTCTTTTGCTTAGTAATTATCATTTTGGCATTGGGGGACTTTGCTTCTGCTTTCTTAATATGTAAGATCCCCTTGCAGTCCTTGTCCACCATGCTGTTTGCAATGCAAGGGGGGAAAATCATTAATGAAGACAATAAAATAATCTCAACTGGCATAAACATAGCCAAAGAAGAGGTTTGCCTGGTATAACGCCTTCTGCTCAGCGGGGCATGCTCACCCTAGAAATCAGTTCCCAACTCATAGTGGGTAATCTTCAGTTAACAGTTTATATACAGAAATACTAAACTATGTTTGAGAATAACAAAGCAGGAAAATAATACTTAAAGCAGGGAAATTCAATGCATTTTGCATTAGTTCAGAATCTGTGAATACCAAAAGTTTCAAGAGATCATTTAAAAGGCCACCTCCCTCCCAGAATGACAATGTTTTAAAATACTTACCAAGTCCTTTTCCTTTAGCTTTTCTACTAACTGATCCATTTTGTATTGATCCTTATTTGATATTTCTACTTCATACAGACTGAAGTAAACACCCTGAAAGCAGACTGCAGACAAAACAGAGAGAATTTGATGTTGAAATAGTGCCTCTTGCATGAACTCTGAACAAACAAGTGCTCCTGAACAAGGAAAATGGGTGTGCAATTGGTGGAAGCACTGGGTTTTAAAAAAAAAAACAAACACAAAAAAACCCAAAAAAACACTTACCAAGATTTCCTAAGCTGGTATATGAATTCATATCACAGTGAGTTTCCTCTTCAAACCATGCATGGTTCACTGGAGATGTTTCCTATCTTATCTCTGCAGCTAACAAAAACTATTTAACCAATGCTGTGTGCTTCAACAGAGACAGGGAGCCTTTCAGAGGGAAATAGCTCATTCTAACATGCCATATTCTCCCCTGCTATGGAGCATCGTTATTGCACACTCTGATCCCCAAAGGAGTTTAACAAAGGCAAGATCTTGGACCCACCTTAACCCTCTGAATTTCACAGCAAAATTCTTCTGTTCAACTATTTCCTCTCTTTCACCAGCTGATCTTAAGACTGTGGCTCCATGGCACCTTCATCAAGTGTTGCTGTGGCCTGCCCCCACTTCTGCCCTGGCACTATCCTGTGTCCATCTGCACTGTAAGCTGAATGCTAACCCCCAAAACAGGCTGGCTGTCAGCTGGCCCGATCAAAGCCCTGACTGGGTTCAGCAGAGCTGATACACGGATGGGACGCAACACTGCAGCAGTCCACACTTGTTTTGGTGCAAGATGACATGGAAATGCACTTGGAGCTTCTGCAAATCACATCCAGAGCCCTCCATGTGCAACCTGCAGTATCTGTGCCAGTAACTGCACGTCCACTGCAATGCACAGCCACTCACAGCCATCAGGAGCTCAACACCTCGGGGCTGAGAGCTGCCAGGCTCATCAAAACTGCAACCCAAAAATCAATCAGCAGTATGAACCCCAAGTGTAATTAGACACAGGTCCCCTCCTCCCCACCCTGCACTGACCAGGACAGAGAGTGGTTGACTATAGGCAAGTAGGGTCTCTTAGCACCACTAAGGGGACAGTAGAGCCCTTCTCTTCCCCAAATCTGTGCTTTTATTTGCTGATTACTGAGCATTCTCTGCCTCTCTCCAAGGTTTCTGGAGTCCTCTCCCCTCTCATGCTGCCATTCACTGTCACTGTCAGTCCCCTTGAAGTGACAAGTAGGTTACCTGTGACCCAAAGCTACTGCAGGCAGCCACGTCTTTTGGCTGGCAGCTAGGCCCATCCGCCCAGATGCACGAGACACTGGATCAGACCCCAAAAGGTGGAGTGTCCCTCACCTCGTAGGGAGATGATGTAAGAAGGGAAAAGTTTGTCTCCCTGCATTTGCTCTCACTTGCACCACTTTTGGCATCTTGCAGGATGGGAAACCAGGTCTCAAAACAGGGTCTCCCACCCTGTCCTGTCCCAGGAATGGGCTGATCAAAGGGTTGCTTTGGGAAAAGCATTATATCACACCAGGAGACCATATGAAGTATGGACAGGAAAATATCCCTGTGCTGCCTTGGCATTTTTCCTTGCTTATCTGCAATCAGCCACCCTTCAAGACAAGACCCAGTGCTACGTGGACCTGAGCTCTAACCCCTTGCAGCAATTCCTATGGCACAGCACAAGCACATGTTACTCATCATGCCAGCGGGTTTGGCACTCACCTTCATTCTCAGTGTAATTTCTTTTCCCAAATGCAGCTTCTGGTAGCTTTTTCTTCAAGTCAGACAAACCCATGACATGGTTAATGTCCAGGTTGGGAGGCCTGTGGGGATAAAGCAGCAGACAGTGAGATCACAAGCATAAAAGGCTCTCAGAATCAAGCATAGTAGAGTGTCCTTGTTGGCCTGTCACTGTAAAACCAGAGAAAGCACCTCTGAAGAAGGCTGGAGAAGGTTCAGCTTGCTTAGCGCTTTGTTGATCTGAGGATCCTGTTTGTGAACACTTCCAAACACTGATATTGGTGGCCGTGTTACTGGCTGTCACTGGCTGTTTCAAATTGCTGCCTGCTGGTTGGCTTCTGGCTACTGAAGATTTTAAATATCTCATTTTTTTGAATGCTAGTTACCTCAATACTTTATTTGCCATCGTGCCTATCTGTAAACACAACTGGCTGATCGTACATGCACCATTGGGAAGCCCACTTCTCACAGGGAGAAAAGTCCCAAGCAGGAATAATTGATTTGGAATAAACATCCCAGAGCAGTTAACAAAAAGAGATGACAAAATACAGCCATTTCCAGCTGCAGTTCAGGGCCTGGTCTCATGTCCTCATCCAGCTATTGCTGTGACACTGCACCGCTGGCTGCCCAACACCACTTTCCTGACACTGATGACTGCCCCGACAGTGTAGGTGGTAAGTTGGTACAGCTGCAAGAAGATGCTGATCAATGAAGGGATGGGGCAGGAAAGACAAAACTGGCTTTTGCTGGTACACAGACACCCAAAGGTGTAATGCTTCACACTCCACAAACTGCACAGAAAGAAGAGAAAGGGGCAACTTACAGCTGGGCTGGAATCGTGGAGCTGTATGGGGTCCTCAGGGCGATGTTGCACAAAAGCTGGCCCCGGATGGAGAGCTGCCCCCTCCATGGACAGTACAATGCTACAGGCAAAAGGGAGAATGGCTCAGAGAAAGCAGGAGAGGGAGAGGGAGAAAGGTACATTTATAAAACAAAAACAACCACCAGATGCTCCTACCTTTGTGATTAAGCTCAGGTCTAGAGAAAAGGGAGAAAAAGAGGAACATTTAGCAATGGGAAAAGGAAAAACAGCCCACAAAAGTGACCGGGTATTTTGGAACGACAGCAAATTGCTTACAGGCTCTCTATAGCTAAGACGGGCATTTCCTTCGGCTCCCTGTACTGGCAGGCGATGACTATGTAAGGGCAAATCTGCCTGGGCCGCTCAGCAGTGCTGCCATCGGACACTTCGTACACGTAATACTGGGGTGAGAAGGGAAACACAGATGAAAAAACAAGGTGAGGAATGAGCAAGGCACCTGGGCCAGCACTGTGTTCCCCTGCAGCCCACAAGCAAGCTGTCTGCACAGTCCTGTTGCAAATTGATACCTGGCTCTGCTCAAAGGCCTGGCAGTGGCTGGCCTTTGATGGTATGTTGCTTCTGCTTACGGCGACATGGCAGTCATAGCCGGGAGATGGGCAGGTATAGCTGGTTGTGTAATTCTCAGACACCACCTTGACCTTCCCCTGTGCCAGAAAATTTACCAAACAAAAAAAAAAAAAAAAAAAGAGAATACACATAATTGTTTGCAGAAACTTATTTTAAAAGACCCCTGAATCCTCCTTTTCCCCAAAGACAGTGTTGCTGGCAGCCCCATACTCCCCACCACTGTGAGGGGGTTGCGTGCATTTGTGTCCTTACAAACATGAGGGCCTGCCACCACCGAGTTCGCCATGGCAGACAAATCCGCACTGCTCAGGAGAGCAAACAGGAGGAGCATGTCTTTGGTGCCAGCTACAGAGAGCAGGAGCCAGTGGGGAGGAAAGGGGCCACATGCTAGCCCCATGGAGGAATAGAATGGGCCTGTGATCTGAGCCACCCTATGGTTCCCTCTCAAATCCCCAAAATGCGTGAGAGCACAGGGGAAAAGGTGACCCTATGGGAAATTTCTGATCTCAGCAGTGGAATTTGGAAGTTCCTCTGCATCCTCTGCTACCCTGCAGGCCACCAGTCCAGCCCAGTTGGATCTCTTGCTTTCCAGCCTGACATATCCCACTGTCAAAAATCCTGATGAGCTCTCAACAGAGTTGATTCTACACCCCACCACAGTTATGGGCACCAATGTCTCCTTAAAAACTGCTTGCACTGTATAGCGGCTTCTGAAAACCATTCCACATAAAAAGACAGACTCACATTTTACCTTAATTAGCTTACAAATTACAATATAGCCTGATTTTCCATGATACCAGGGTCTCGGATGAAGACAGTCTGCATACTTGGAAATATAAACCCCTGTGAAAACAAAGCAATGCAAGATAATGTGAATCATCTGTTGAGTAAAGCTGATTGCCAAAAAACCCTGTAAAGAGGGCCCTCCTTGCGGAAATGGGAGTCCCTGCAGAGTCAGTGCTGCAAACCAGAGTAGCACTTGCTGTCATAAAAAGGGTGAAACTCTTTCTGACTCTTTTCCTTTTTTTGACAGCTGGTATGGAACAGCATTATATGTTTCAGGGTCAGCTCTAGGAAAGGAGTTAACTTGGGTTTCTCCTGGGAGAAGTAGCCCAGCTAACATCAGTTTTGCCCACACTACATGAAAACATACCAAGAGAGGGCTTGTCTCTTACAGAAAGATCTGGTGAAGGGCTTCCAGGTCAGACTGCAAGGGGGGCAGGTACTTTGCTCAATTTGGAGTCACACAAAGGCAATGTGAATGTTTATACGTGGGGAACACGCACTGCAACGGCATGAGAGCAGGCCCGTGGCATGGCATAGACCCTCCCAGGCCCTTTCCTTGGCTCTTTATGGCCCTTCAGCATTCCAGATGTCAACATGAACCTTCTACCCTGTGACAAGGCCTATTCTCACATGGCTTATTCCCATCCCTTCTCCATGCTCAGGGCATATCATATGTGGATTTATTGGGGGTGGGGGTGTTGGCTCTTCACTCCTGCTTTATATTTGTAGACAAGATGGGTAGAGAAGTACATGGCAGGGGAAACAGGGACTGGGCAGGGGAAGGGCTACAAAGAGACACACCATAATATTCATCTCAGTCCATCAGGACTAAGATATACACCAGATAAATAACCAGTTCTTGCTTGGTTTTGCATTCACTGCCATTGACTGCTCAATAATTAGGTGTCTTGGCCTGCAAAGACTTGGGGGATGAAGACTGGTAGACGTTCTGCTTCTGGCAGAAGGATTTCTTTGAGTAACCCATCCTGCACTGCACGTCTTGAGGCCCCACACCTTTGGGCAAGGAACTTGCACATACTGAAAAGGGCTTTTGACGTGTCACGATCTGCTCTGGTTATTAACAAGACTGGTGGCAAAAGCTCAGCAAACAGACTCTGAAGAGCAAACGGGTGGGGAGAGCTGCCAAAAAGCCACTTTGGTGACAAAGGTTGTTATTAACAAGGGAGAAGAAGCCTGAAATGGAGAGGTGAAGAGACAATAACATTCCATGGGGAAGATCCCATCCTCATCTGGTTGAAGGGGCGGAAGGAAAACACTGCTGCTTGCTTGGTCCAAACAAGTGCAGTTTTCCATGTAAGAAACATGGGAGTTTCTGTGGATCTTTGCAGTAAATAACAAGGCAGTACCAAGAGTTTTTCTGGGCTTTTGCTTTTGTTTTTAAAGGAGTCAATATCCCCAGAACAGTGAACAGGTCTCTTGGTCCTCTGAATAGAAATCTTACCTTTTGCTGGGTCACCAAGTATGGAAATAGAACTGCTGTTTACACGGAGGCCTGTCTGACACACCTCTTTTGCCTTCAAAAGAAGAGACAGCCTCTTTTACTACCTATTTTCAAAGATAAGGGACACAGCTACTGAAATCTGTAGCACAACAGTTGGCAAAATACTTGCAACAGGCAAACATGTTGTTTCAGATACTAAATACTTGTATTTATCAAGTGTTGTTACAAAAACCTCTGTGGAAGCAAAAGCTTAGAAAAATCTGGAAAAAATCCAGCATCTCCAGAAACCACTGCAAGCGTGAGGCTGGACTTTGCACCTTCTTTATCTGCACGGGAAATTTGTGGAAAAATAAATGGAATGGGGCTGGCATGAAGGCAAAGGACATTTGTTACTCTGTGCTCACTCCTCTATAGGCACAATTACTGCCTTGGGAGCATCTCACCAGCTTTGATTTAATTCATGTCCAAAGCAGATTCATAGAAGTGTGCAAAGACCAAATGTAGATTGACCAAAGAGTGACAATAGGAGCAGTCTGAACTCATTATGGGTGAGAAATAAAAGCAAACCAGTCAAACTATACTCAGCCCCTTTATAAGCAACACTGGACACTCATCTCACCTAACTTCTGCCTCCTAAAAGGCAAGTGTCTAGCTGAGACCAGCCAGCTAGATTTCCCCTCTGAACAACGGAGAGAGGCACCTCCAGAGAGCTGTTTAGCCCAAGGATTTTAGCTGCCTGCATTAAATGAGGTCCAACTGTCCTCTGGAGAGCTCCCTCCTTCCTAGGGTCTGTACAAGGAGCTCAGTCACTTGGCGCAGACTGTGTTAAATTTCAAACAGCCAAAACAAAGCGAGACAATTCCCCACACCCAAACTGAGACTGAAAGTGGTTTATTTTGCTGTAGCTCAATTCAAACTGAACAGAACTAAAATGCATTCAGGCCACTCTCATCCTGAACAAAACCATCTCTACTGCGATTTAGCATGGCATCACTAAATCACATTAAAAGTGAATTCCCACTAGATTCCCTGAGCATCCTTCTGTAGACAAACTCTTTTCACAAAATCAAAAGCATCCTTGTGAAAAATGGGCAGGAGTAACTTTCCCAATAGCTGTGTCAGGCTCTCCACCTAGCTGGCAAAACCAAGGGAACTTGCCCAAAACCACCTGACAAACTCCTGTCTCCTGTCACAAAGGTGCTTTTCTCTTCTAAGCATACATGAAAGGTTTCACCTGCTGGTAATTGACCATAAGTCCACTGGGACAAAGGGAGACTCCTCCTATCTCCCTGCAGAGGGCAAAGGGGGCAGCCAGATCTGAAACAGTAATTGACCGGAGAGATGCAAAATAAGATCTATCACTAAAACTTCCCAGTAGCTGCTTTCAGAACTTGCTCTGTACTATTTATACAGTAATAATTTTACTGGTAACCAGGGTACAGAGAGTCAGGACACTTCAGTCAACAGATCTGCTGGGCTTTGGTGGGACAGAGCACATGTGCAGGCACTTGGCATCAAACTTCTTCAGCTAAATAAACATTTCAGGTTACCTCTTCTTCATTATCAAACAGGAGAAATGCAAAGGTCTCCTCCAGCTCCTCCTGGCTGTACCCGGCGGCTTCCTTTGCTTGGGCAAAAGCTTTGAGCTGCAGAAGACACAACAACACTTTGTTCTAGTCTGTTCATGCCAGAACCAAGTGACATGTTCATAGTGTGAGGACAGTGTCCCAAGTACCTCCAGTTGTGTTCAGTACAGGGCAGCTGGCAGCAGCCAGGTGATGCTGGACCAGCTCATGTGCCCACACATGATTCCATCCCCCAGGCACGTGTACACCCATTCTCCAACCACAAGGCCCCCAATTCATGCATCTGTCTGTCCGTCTGTCTCTGCCTTTGTTGCCAGCAGAACATGTTCAATGTCCTCCAAGGGACAGCAGGCACATCCAGCCCCACAGTGTCATGCTGTGCTCATCCCAGGGAAGTCCAGCCTTATTCCACCGTGCCCCTCTTGCCACACATCACAGGCTACTGGGGAGCTTGTTTCACCAAGCAGCATGTGGGCTGGTGGAGCATCACATTTAGTAATCAGCTATGCCCATCAGAAGGCAGATCACCTCAGCCATGGAGAAGATGCCTACAGAAGGGGAGATGGCTTGGAGGCACCTCTCTTTCTCTCTCCACTGACCAGGGAAGCCTAGACTATTTGATTAGAGGGTAGGTGCTATCATGCAACTACAGCTCAGAGGGTTTGGCTACAGCCAAATAACACATTACTCCAATTTCTTTTGTCTGATAATTAAAGCAGAACATGTTCTCAGTGCAGACAGGAAGAACATCACGGGAGCAAACAGAGCTGGATCTGAGTCCATAATATTTTGGGGCTTTAATAAAAGAAGTTGTAGTAGGATGGGATTTTTTAAACAGGATTAGATGATAAGAAAACATTATATCACTGCTTTTGCTTATTTTGGCTTTAGATGCACAGGCAAATCAACAAATTACTTGATACCTGCTTCCCCATTTGTTTTATCCAGCTCCACAGTGACTATCCCAGATTTAGGCAGCCAAAATGTCTAAACTCTATTTAAACTATGACAACAAGCAGACTGGTCATCTCCAGTCCCCAGAGAAGACAGCCTGTCTTCCACACCAATGACAGAGGGAGTGTAGGGATGAAGGCATTTTAAAAGCGGTTCCATACACGTCCCAGTCAGCTGGAGAAAGGCAAATCGGGTTAAAACTGGTGCCTGCACAGGTGTGAGGGCAGACAAAAGAAATACCACATGGAAATCTGCCTCCCTATGAATCAGCAGAAGTGCAATAACATTAAAGCTCTCCTGCTAGGTATCAAGCCAGGATTTCAACCTGCCCCCAAAGCCTGCTCCAGGAACTGCTGTTGAATGTCTGGCAACATTGGCTGAATGGACCTTTTGTTCCTGATCAGATTGGGAAGGAAGAAGTGCAAGAAAGCAAAGAAAAGGCTCCCTTCAGTCAGGAACTGCAAATGGGGCTCTACAAGGCAGGCAGATCAGCCACGTGCTGCAAAGGAAAAACCTGCCAATAAACCAACATTTGCAGACCTCTGCAGCTCCCAAAGAAACACCACCCTTTCCCAAGCTGCCAGCAACACCCTGCTCCTCCACCGGCCTTACCTCACTTAGAAAAACATGGTTTTCCACCAGAATTGCTTGGCTGTACTGAAAACCGTCCTGAGATGTAGAGTCCAAGTAGGAGCTCTGCAACACTGAAACTGCTGTCTGCAGAAGGGAACTCGACTCTTCTGACTCCAGATGAAAACCTGCAGGAAGAAAGCAAAAAGCAGGTGCAAATATTAACTCTGAGCATCCCCAGATGAGTATGGGGCCTCAGCAGAGGTGGGTGGCAGCTGAGTTATCAAGCCCAGATCTCCATGGAGCAGATCAGCTCTGTGGCTCCCAATGGGAACAGCCGCTCGCCTCCAGCCATGGAACCCCCAAGTCTTTGTCTGTAAGTTAAACTGCCCCTTTGGCAGGAGGAATACAAGCTCCCTGTTTGCCAGTGACCCCTTAAAGTTTTTCCTTTGCAACAGGAAAAAATAAAGAAATCAATAGCAACTGCCAGGAGCAAAGCCTGGTGGTAAATTAACTTTATGCTGAGCAGGTCTCTTGTGCTAAAAAGTTACTTAGATTCGTTACGCACTCTTTTAGGGTGTGAGAGTTGATGTCTGCACACAGGGAAAATCTTAGTGCATGCTCAGTTTCCCGGGGTTATCTGTTTTTCTATAAAGATCTTCAGGTCTTGAGTGAATATGGTTTTCAATACCATGAGAGCAAGCCTTCCTTCAAAGCCTCAATGGGCAGAGCTTTCTCGAAGCCCAAATTCTCTCACATCTCCAAGGAAAACATCCGAGTGAAACACTTCCTAACTGCATCCCACCAAGAAGAGGTCCCAAAGCAGTTGACAAATTAAATACAGATGCAGAAACAAATGAAAGCCCTGCAGTATTTGTGCTCTTGCAACTGTTAAAATCCAAGTATTAAATAAAGCAGCTACTCCGAAAGACAGGAAATCCTGGGCTCAGTCTCTGTTGCACATTTAAAAACCTTTATCACTGGCGGTGATTCATGAGCTACGAGATTTCAAATCCCAAGCTGTTTTCAACACAGACACATTGAAAAGGTGTACTAATTCTTACCCATAAACTTTAGAAAATAGTTATCTACAAGGAAAGAAATGTAGAACTGCTGAACCTCACCCAAAGAACAGGTTTTGCATGCTGGTCACTCTCTAAGAAAAACCTCACCAAAATTTTTGAGGACAAATAGGTAAGTTCTCATTTTAACCTCTAAAGCAGAAAGGCCCACATTCCTTTGGTGATGAGCAAGATAGCATCTGTTGTAACCCTGCAACCTGCTTGGGGTTTTGACTCCTATTTTTAAAGGCTAAGTTCTAATAGTTTTTTTTCTTTTCCTCCCCTCAATTAAAAAGAAGAAGAAAAGACAGAAACACTTCCTATGTCACAAATCTTGTTCTTTCTCTCAAAATACTCAAGGCCAAAAAAGGACCTAATATAAGGAACAGGAAAAATAACAGTTCAAATTGCGTGTATTAAACTCATTTAGCTACACTGCTCTAAGCCAGTTCAGCCAGTCTGCACTATGGGGCTTAACAGGGGAAGGGAGACAGCATCTGCGTTGTGCCAGGCAAAAGACAAATCCAGACAAGGCAGAAAGTGGGGGGAAACAGTATAAAGACTGCTCTAAAAATGGTTCTAAGAAAAGCATGTAGAGGACAGGTGGGAATGGAAATTGGGAGCACAGAAAAAGTCTGTAAAAGAACTTTTGCCTCTCTTAACCTTGCTCTGGGGAATGTACGTCTTTTGTGCCCTCTTGTATTCACTTTCTAAACCTCCCACTTTCAGATGATGCCTCTGTAATCATTAGAAGTAGTCAAAAAACAGGTGAACACAACTTGGCTCTCAAACACAGAAAAATGAAAAGTAAAGAGGTCTTCCCACTCTCTCTCACTATTACTGTTTTTTTCTCTTTGAGCCTAATGAGTGTAAGAAGGGATGTTAAGTTTTCTCACTTTTTTCCTCACTTGTCTTTCATTTTGCTTTGTCTGTCTCTCTTGCACCTTGTGGATCTCAATGAAGCAGTCAGGGAGTTCAGACTCCTCCACAGAAATCAGATCAGGGAATTACATCCCAGCTCACAGCTTTGCTCAAAGGCTTGGACCAAACACAACGTCCCTTTTTGCTTCCTGGCCCAAGCACGACAACACCACTTGTGTCCAGAGTCATCCTCCAAGGAGCGACAGCCCCGTCCTCAGCATCTTCTCTACCAGCCTAAACAAGCCCACCTCCCTCGACAGCTGCTCGTGTCCCAAAAGAACAGGACTGCAGCTGGTGCTATTTAATTTCACAGCTACTGCTCCAAACCATCTCACTTTTCAGGGTGCAATATTCTGCTCCTCCTACTGATAGCATCTTGCAACTTTGCGTTATCGACAAGTTCAGGGTCTTGAAGTATGAGAAAGGCCATGTCTAAACATGCAAGCTGGGAGCCTGTCATGTGTTTCCACACTGAGTATGTGAGACACTGAGTTGACAAAGAGAGATTATGGGGTTAAAAACCCCTCCAGGTGCAGAACACATAGTGAGGGTGCGGGGTGTTAAATCAGCAAAAGCATTGGATATTCAGTATCTTTCAGGGGTAAAAGCTAAAGGCTTTTAAAAAAAAAAAAAAAAAAAGCCTGGGAAGCTCTTGGAAATGCAACATAAACAGCAATTTTGCAAAAGAGAACTCAAACATTTATTCCTCCCTGCAAGTTCAGCTGCAGTGTAAAAATGAAAGTCCAAAAGGGAAAAAAAAAAGTTGCTGTATTAATACATAAATAGGTGAGATGAAACAATCACAGAGCGTGACACCGAGTCCAGCAGCTTGCTGTGACCTTGAACTCCCCTTTCAGATTTAAGAGGCTCCTTCAGATCTGTTCCCACCCTGAGGAAGAGTCTGCAGTCACACAAATACATGCAAAACCCCGACACATCCAAGTTTAATTTGCAGGAGCAGAAGGCCCTTGACAGTCTCTGTGCAGGATGTGAGGAGGTGAAAGTGAAAGTGCCCAAACCAGAAGTAAAAGTGAAAGTGTCCATTCCCCTCTGAGCAGCTTGGACATGCCACTACTGCCACGCAGCATCCTCAAGGAACGGGACCAACTTCTCGCATGGGGTCAGCTGGACAGCAGAGATGCATCACAGGACTGACAGCTGGAGGAGAGCTGGAGAAATGCAGCACAGCTCTGCACCAGCACAGCCCAGCTGAACCCACAGTGGGTGTTATCTGTGCCCTGAAATCCTTGGGGAGGGGATTCACAGCCTGTCCTGGTGATTTCCTACCCTGATAGCAAGGCAGAAAAAACAGTCACCTTTGCAGCTATTAACAACAGTTGCCAATGCTGCAAGTAAGGCTGATCTTTCCCTCGTGATGTGGCTGTGCAGAAGTCATCTTCCAAGAGCCTTGCATTCCTTGGAAAGCTGCTAACCTCATTCTTCCTCCTCCTTTTCTAGACTTAAAGCCAGCTCCTTTGACCTTTCCACCCCAATCATGCCTGCAAATGTCTCAACATGCCCTGTTCTGTCCTCTGCAAAGCGTTGACTAAAGCCAGCCTGAGTGCACGTGCCCCACCGACACACATGCACGGCCCATACACCTCCCAGGAGCTGCACGCCTTTGCTCCCCTTTCCAATTCAGGCCTCCTGCAGGTACTGGATGCCCATCAGGAGGGCCAGCTGAGGCCAAGAGATGCAGACTTGCCAAAACCAGGATCCTCTTTCAGCTCATCCATTTTCACGTGACCTCTGGATGGCCTCACCACGCAGACTTCCAAAGTCAGCCCAGGAGGAACACCCACAGCTTTCGAACCACTTATTTGTACAGACTTGTACAGAGAAAAAGGTTTGCTTCTCTTCCCAGTCTTTTTTTACCTTAAAATTTTAGTAGCACTTGCTGCAGACAATTGAATGCTGTCAAATCTCCAAAAGTTTGCAACCCAGCATGGTCAACACACACTGAACACAGCCACATTGCTCACCTACAGGGCTTTTGACCTGTCCTCGGCACAGCAGCTCCTGCACAGTCCCTTCCCACAGCCCTTCTCCGTCTTGCCTCTCTTCAACCAGGATTTCCTTCATTTTCCTGGCTTGGGCCCATTGTTAGTGTGAGCTGTAACAGCAGGCATCACTGGCAGTGTCAGTTCTGGCACTACCGTACTGTCAACAGTTCATGTACTGCCAGCTGAGACTCAAGGTCATCCTCCCAAGTCCTTTGGCTCTGCTGAAGTCCACTTTCTCTCTTCTTTTTATAATCTCCTATCCCGATTTTTCTGCTCTCACTCTTTAGGTTTACTTTTTAATCATTTCTAGCACACAGTCATTATTATGACAATTATATGAACTGTCCTTTTTAACTCTGTATTATAAAACCCATGGTACTACATGCTTGACCAGCTATTCACCTGCAAACTTCTTTTAGCTACAGCCTGCTGACGGAGCAGCCACAAAGGTGACCTGGTAAACATACTGACAAAGAAGGTTGTCTCTTTTTCCAGGAGTCCTGAGACATCCTTGATAAGCTCAGCCAAAACCTCCTTGATGGAGAGCAGCTGATGGGACAAAGAAACTGAGGTAACAAACCGACCTTCCAGTAAAACAGAAGTCAGCAACAACTATTCTGGGAACTGACGTCCTACGCCCACTTACGTATCTACACCAAAAAGGTATAAAAAGAAACTCACTACCTACCCAAAATCAGCTTCTCTGCAAGACTTTCCCTGTATGAGATCTCCCAGACAGACCAGACCCTCACTGGGAATGCCTGGCTGACTCTGGACTTGGTGACATGGATCATCTTTGAAGTGACACTTTCCATCGCTGACCAGCCCCACTCCTGGGAGCAGTTTGGTGAGTGTTGCACCAGTGACACCTCACATAATATATTTATAGTTGCGCCCATCAGTAAAGGTTCATTAAGTATATACTTGCTTTGCTAGCTGGAATTCTGTAATAACTGGTAATATACATATATTTGCTTTACTCTTGTAATACATATATACTTGCTTTCCTAGTGGTAATTTTGTAGTGTCTTGTAGCATATATTTATATATGTACATATTTGTTTTTACTAATAGTAGTTTTCTAGTAATTTGTAATAAAGAAATTCTCAGAAATGCAGACTTTCATGTCCTTGTGTATTGCAGAGTGCCGAGAACCCCATGGTCACGCTCTTCGCCCACCTGCAGGTCAGGTCACCCTCACAGGTTGTGACCATGACTGCTACACCTGCACAGCCCAACTTTTATAATGAGTCTTGGCTCATTACTGCTGAAGCACAGAAGTCACTTTCCTCTTTCAGTTTAAGCCAAAATCTGAGCTAAATTAAGCCAAACTAATCCAAAAATCACCATCTCCCAGAAACGTCTAGGAGCAGGAACGTATCATGCCTGCAAAGTAACAAGAAGCTGACTACAGCAGATGCTTCTGACTGTTGTAAAGTATTTCCAGTTAATGACATGATGTAAACTAAGCTTACATTTACTCTCCAGGAGTAATCAGGCAAGGAGATGTAGCACAGATCACTCGCGTGGCTAGCTGATATTAGGTGTATTTTCAAACTGATCACCCGAGGCAGACCCCAGAGACTGCCCCACGCAGCACGGCAGAGCTATCTCCACCATGGAGCAGGTGTCCTATGCCCATGGGCACCGGTCCAGGGCAAGGTTAGCATGGCACCGAAACAGAAAATAATCTGCCTTGGCATATTCGAGCCTCTCGGGATTTTCTTGTGTTTTAGCATGGGTTCTTCAAAGCCTTTCAGTCTCAAAATACGCTCTCCTACACCAGACAAGTGCCTTGTTCCTGCTGCTCCTGCCATTATCAGCAACTTTCACAGTTTCACTGCTTCCCAGCATCTTGTTCTTTCACTTTCTTGCCTTTTTCCTTCCCATTTTTTCCACTCGGAGACACAGACAACTATTCTAACCTTGTATTTGTCAGGCTGCAAATAAGCAGAGCTGGCTGAACCTGCCACATGGTAACGGATCTGATCTGAACCACATACAACAGAGCCAACACAGCCGGGATATTACATGTACCAGAGGCAGATGTTGGGCATGGGATGGGTTACCAGGACAGGCTTATGCTCATGGTCCAGCCAAAACAAGACCTCTAGCTTAAACTGGGCTGATGGAGGCACCCATTTGCAGAGATGAGGAGTGAGTCTGTTGGCAAATGAAAGGGGAAAAGGCCTCCCACCGGGGATGGAAAAGGCAGCACAGGTTGTATCACAGGCTGTCCAGCAGAAGCAGGAAGGGCTCCAATAACAAGCAGCATTTTCTGAAGGTCTTGCCCTAGGATGCTGCAGACGAGTTAAAAAAATCAGCTGGGGGGGGGGGGCGGATCTATTAAATGCAAAGATTCCACCTCTTCCACAGGAAGTCTCTGAGCCACAAACCTGCGCAAGTAGCATGAGTTTACAGGAGAAAGAGCACTGTACCTTTGTTCACATACCTTTCCCTAAAAAGCCACTCCTGGAGTCAGGATACCAGCCAAGACGGATATTTGGTCTCAGCTGGGACAGCCCATTAAATCAGCACAAGGTTTTACCCCTACCCCAATGTGCATGGAGCCAGGCTGACACCATATGATGGATATGCAGTGCCACATTATCGTGACTGTGGTAGGAAGCATCTCCTACTCTATGTGGTGCTTTCACAGGCAAGACCAGGAACTTGAGTCAATTATCCTGCAACTACTACAGGCCTCCTGCAAGTAAATCATCATAACAGACCATTACAAACCACCTCTCTGCAGCTGATGTTTCCTCATACTCTCAGAAAGAGAGCAGTTGGTTCACATGGAGGTTCAAGAGCTCTCATAACTGTGGAGCTATTCTCCCCTGGAAAAACCAAGCATTCAAATTGCTAGGCAGGGGGAATTTTTGGATATGACAGCTCTCTTACATTTGCTGAAAAAAAAGTAAGCAGGCTGATGCAGCTCCCCTCTCCTAAATTAACATCCTTGGCCTTAAACCCAGGAGTTATGTCCCTGTTTGGTGTGAGATGGTATCTTTTGCAGTCTTCTGGTTTGATGTATTTAAAACACTCTTCCATAGTGAGACAAGGGGATTGCTGCTAAGCTGGAAAACCCAGGTGCCGGACTGTATTTTAAATTTCCTCTGGGATCAGGTAGTCCTGCATCAGGCTGCAGGAGCTTTTGTAATGCTTTTCATCTCAATATCAGAGGCTGACAGTATTTATTTAGATCACTTTTAGGCAGTGCAGGGAAGCCCTGGCACCCTCTCAGGAGAGCTACCACTCTGCCCAGAGGACAGGTAACCTTTACACAGACAGCTCCACCTGAGCTCTGCCAACACAGATTTAATCTCACAGCGATATCTGAATGCATCTAGTTGGCTGGGGAGAAAACATTGTTAGCTTCCTCACAGGTAGGGAAGGTTATGTTCCTACACTATGTAAAAAAAAACCCCACGTCATAAGAAATTTCAGCAAACCCGGTTGTTTCCAGCTGTGCCCCAAATTCCTACCCAGAGAAGGCAGCCCCAACAAGACAATACCTAATTACGTAGAGAGCAAGGGAGCTGAACTTATTTAGTTTGGGGGAAGAAAGCTGGAGAGATCCAACTGCAACCCACAGCTACCTGATGGGGAGTCACAGAGACGATGGAGCCTCTCTTCTGGCACTGGCAGATGGAAACAACAAGGGGCAACACCTCAAGTTGCACCTTGAGAGGTTCAGACTGAACATGAGGAAGAAATTTTTCCCCTGGAGGGTGATGCAGCCTTAGGTTACAGAGAGGTGGGGGGCCCCCATCCTTGGCTGGCCAAAGCCACAGATGCCCCTTTCTGATGTTGGTGAAAAATCTACTCAGAGTAGGAGTCCTACACCAGAGAAACCTTCCAAGTAACATTTCTTTGATTTTATAACCTCCCTCCTGTTACTTTCAGCTGCTCACATAATTGAGGAAGTGTTTATTACAGGTTTTCCCTCCTTAATTCATTGCAATAGCAGTTGTTGCTGCCTTTCATCTCAGCAGATACTCCTCAAAGCCATGTCCTGCCACAGCTCCCCTCTTCTATCATCTTATACAGGGTTGCCACCTGTTGTGGATTCACTCAGCTGCAGGTGTCTGAATTGACTCTTCCCAAATCTAGCACCAGCACAGTTATTTTAGCACTTAGACAACTAAAGATAACCCTTTCTTTGCAAGACCACCCAGTCAAGTCATTCTCCATGCTAGCACAGTAGCTGTGATGGCCCAAGACAATCAGACTTGATGTGCTTTGACATTGTGGGAGAGCTGTAGACTCGTGCACAGCAAACTAAAAACCCACCGATGACAGCCTTGCCTTCGCTAGGTTATGTTTCAAGGATCCCTTGCACACAGCCCACAGACAGTACGTTGAAACCCACGCGTTAAACCCAGCCAACCACACAGCACCCGCAGAGCAACATCCAACCCTCCCAAGAAATATCAGCCTGCCACCACGCGAGCTGGAGTTCATCTGCTGCCTCCCAGGACCCTGAAAAATAGACGCTGGGGACATCCTGGATCTAAAGCCCTTGCACCATCAAGGCGACTGCACACACTACAGCGATGTCCAGGGTCTTCTGACACACAGGCAGCCTTGTTAGAGCAACAGCAATGGTTCACATGTTAAAAACAACCTCCCCAAGGCAAAAGCTGCCCCATTTGGGAAAAGGAAAAAAAAAAAACCAAACTTGTTTACAGCTGGAGAAAGCAGGCATACAGTTCCCCTGCCTGAAATCCTGCAGCTACATTCCTCCAGACAGCTGGTTACTTACTCCTTTTCCCTTTGAGCAAGCCTGAAAACCTCCCAAACAGGGATATATCCTTCCTTAGGCTTGTTTCGTTGCATTACTTTTGCTCTCACTACAGATGCTCTCCTTTCAACATCTACTTTCTTTCCCCTGATCTCTTGTTCTGCTTGATAAAGCAATAGAGCTCTAACCACATGCTCTCTATGGCCCCTTTGGCTGTGGAAATTACCAAGACACACTTAGGGTTTCAAATAAAAACAGAACCAAAGCCAAGTACTAAAATTCCCATGCACGCTGACTCCAAACACCCCATCAGAACCAGTGAGTTGTTGTCTCACCATCAGAAGAAAAAAAAAACAAAAGCCAAACTGCAAAAATAGCATTTACCAAAAATAATAAACACTTCACTTTCTTGTCTTTAAGCAATTCTAACCAAGAATAATCAGTTGCTCACTTTGACAGGTGCCAGAGTGACCAACATATATATTTCATGTAATAAAACCAGCCCATTCCACCAAAGCTGTAATCCCACATGCGTTTCAGTGGGTGGCTACAGTGACCGATGCAAGCCCTTGCCCCAGTGCTCCTTCTCTTCCCCTCCTGGCAGAGCTGGGGCTGCGTAATGAAGAAAATCAGAAAACTGCAGTGGAAAATAAAGGAGGCTATTTTTAATCAAGTTAGGTTCAGCAATCTGGATTGCTTCACGGCTCCACAAAGAGTTGTACCAACACAGCCTGAAGTCAGGCGGGATGCGGATGTTACGGAGTATCGGGGGTGAGTGTCTGGGAATGGGGAACACTTAAGCTAGCTCTGCTACTGCCCAAAATGCCAGGTTTAAGAGGAACACTAAAAATAGACCAAACTAGTATGTGAAACCAGCTTCAAGCAGGGTAATACAGTCTCTGGTCCTAGGCGAGTACTTACACTTCTTCTTATCGGAGAAGATGGGGAATTCTCTGACAAAACGATTTTTCAATTGGAAAACAGCAATTTCTGTGAAATCAGACATTTTCTTGACAAAACACTAGATCTAACAAATTAATTCAAGTGCAGACCAGTAATTTCCAGACTCAACCATAGGACAGCTAGTGCCAGTAGAGCCCCATGTTTGTCTCCCTGTTCGTTACCAGTCTCTTATAAGCACTGTAATGGTAATGGGATCTATCGAGCAGCACTAAGAAACACCCACTTTGACCAAATGCTTGGGGTAAAACCACAAGGTTAATGTTCTGACTTGAATCCCACAGAACAGAGCTTCACTCAGCATCTCCTGCATCCACAATGAGCACCAAACCACCAGGCTACTGATTACTCTGGGCCAGGCAGGCTTTCTTGCACATTTTTTAAAAATCTTTGTTCCCATGGAGTAAGGAAGGTGTTTTACAACTATTTTTGTGCTGTCTACCCTCCGGTTTGCTTCGTCTATCCCAGATTATCCCCCCTTCAGTAGCGCAGACGTACAGCTCGGCAAGCCCCGCTCTTATCTGAGCCTCTGCGGGGCAACTTATTTGAGGACAATCTGGGAGCAGAACTGTGCAGGACCAGAGCAGAAACATATTTTTCGCCCCCCTCTTCTAGGGCCAATTTCCAGCCCTGCAAGGCAGCGCAGAGGCTCCATGATGGGAGCGAAGAGGCCTTCCAGCCTTCAGCTCCCCACACCAGTCCCAGGAAGGGAGCAGCATGCAGACGATCTGTTTTTATTTCCATACCCCGCTCCTGAAGGGCACCTGCACCGACCAGCACGGCTCCCCAAGGACAGACTGAAGGTGTGTACAGCCACAAAACCGAAAAGGACCGTGGCTCTCCCAGCTGCATGGACCTTGGGGTCAGCTACCTGCAACAAGCGGGAGCTTGGAAAAGCCAACGTCTCCCCAGTGAGCCAGTCAAAATTAAATAAAAAAAAGCTGCTTCCTGGGCGTCGAAGGCCTCCAGGGGCTCAGGGCAGGTGCCTCCAGCCCTGACCTGGAGCCTGCTCCCCCTCACCCAGCCAGAAGCGGGGACCCCCCCCCCTCATGCTCGTCACCGCGGGGCCGGACAGCCCCGGCTTCGGAGAAACAGAAGGGCAAAGCCGGCCTGGCCTCTCCTCCCTAGACGAAGGGTGGGATGGAGACGGCCTCCCCCCCCCCCCCCCCCTTCCCCGACCCGTCTCGCTCGTTCCCCGCCGGCCCCCCGAGCCCCACTCACCCGTCCCCGACCCGCCGGTCTCCTCGTCCCGCCGCTCTCCCATGTCCGGGGTTCGCTCTTCGCCCTTCTCCCGCCACGCCGGCCCTTAAGCCGCCCGCATTGCCGCCCCCGCCCGGCCCTTAGCGAGGCTCCGCTCCCGGCGGGGCCCCGGCAGGGCGCGGCGCTACCGGGCCGGGCGGGTCGGCTGGTTTAGCCGATGAAGGGCGGCATACGGGGCGGCATACGGGGCGGGAGCGCTGCGGGCCGCCGCCATCCGCCGGCCCCAGGAAGTGAAAGGGCGCCGCGGCGGGACGGCGCTGGCGGGCGGGGAGGCCGGGGCCGGGGCCGGAGGGGCGGGCGGGCGGTAGCCGGGAAAAAAACAGAAAGTGAAAACTGAACCGGAAAGAGAGCGCGGCCGCGCCCGCGGCTTTCCTCTTCCCGCGGGTCAGCGCCGCGCCGGCGGCGGCCTTCGGCGGACCTTCCCGCCCCGTCCCCCTCAGCGCCTGTTCATCGTCGTTCACCTCCCCTCGCCTCAGTCTTTCCCCCGGCGCCTTGCTTGGGACCTTCCCTCAGCCCCTTCCCTGATCACCTCAGCCCCTCAGTCTTCGCCTCCCTGCCCTGGGCCCCGTCCTTCACCTCAGTTCTTCCTCCATCCCCTTAGTGCCTTACCCCGGCACCCTGTTTGGGACCTTCCCTCAGCCCCTTCCCTGATCACCTCAGCCCCTCAGTTTTCGCCTCCCTGCCCTGGGACCCGTCCTTCACCTCAGTCTTTCCTCCATCCCCTTAGTGCCTTACCCCGGCGCCCTGTTTGGGACCTTCCCTCAGCCCCTTCCCTGATCACCTCAGCCCCTCAGTCTTCGCATCCCTGCCCTGGGCCCCGTCCTTCATCTCAGTCCTTCCCCCAGCGCCTTGTTTGGGACCTTCCCTCAGTCCCTCACCGCCTTCCCTTGTCTCCTCAGCCCCTTCCCTCACCCCGGTCCTTCCCCCTCAGCGCCTTCCCTCAGCCCCCTTCTGTGACCTTCCCGCAGTCTCCCCTCAGCCCCTTCCCTGATCACCTCAGCCCCTCAGTCTTCGCCTCCCTGCCCTGGGACCCGTCCTTCACCTCAGTCCTTCCTCCATCCCCTTAGCGCCTTACCCCGGCGCCCTGCTTGGGACCTTCCCTCAGCCCCTCAGCCCCTTCCCTCGTCCCCTCAGCCCCTTCCTTCACCCCGGTCCTTCCCCCTCAGCGCCTTCCCTCAGCCCCCTTGTTCCGGACCTTCCCGCAGTCTCCCCTCATCCCCCTTCCCTTGGCTCTTCCCTCAGGGCTTTTCCCCCATCTTCCTTGAGCCCTTCTGGCCCCTTCCCTCGTCCCCTTTCTGCGGCCCTTACCTCAGCACCTCCCTTCATTCCTCGGCCCCATCCCTGTCCCCGCTGCCGCCCTTGCCCCTCCTGAGGTGGGGTACCCCCAGGGCCCCTCATGGCGGTGGCTCCAGGCCCCACTTCACGGCAGCAGCCCGGGGTTGTTCGCTCATCCCTTTTAAACAGGATTTTTCCTGGGGTGTTAAAAAGTGCCCCGGCGTCGCCCCGTTCCCCCCGCCCCAGATACTCTGGGTTTTGTTCCTCTGTTGAAAACATGGAAGTGCGTGGCCCAGGGGGTGGGTTTGCTCCAGGAGCGGTGGGGGTAAATGAATGTTGAAGCAGAAAAAGAAGATAAATAATACAGTTTCCCTCCACCACCTGGAATCTGTCTCGATCAGCCCGGCAGGGAGACAGTTTGTCACTTGCGTGGTTGCGTGTAAACCACTCGATCGGGTTGCTCAAAGCCCCGTCCAACCCGACCTTGAGCACTTCAAATAATGGGGCATCCATAACTTCTCTGGGCAACCCGTTCCAGCGTCTCACCACCCTCACCGTAAAACATTTCTTCCTTATGTCCAGTCTAAACCTGCCCTCTTTCAGTTTAAAACCATTGCCCCTTGTCCTGTCACTACAGACCTTGGTAAAAAATCTCTCTCTCTCTTATAAGCTCCCTTTATATACTGAATATAGATATATTGATTAGATTGTAGCTTTCTAGCTGCACAGTGGCTTCCAGCTTCTCCTTGTTACCCATGCTATGTACATTGGTATAGAGGCACTTCAGGTGGGCTATCGACCGTGACACCTTTTTAGAGGAACATGCCCTAATTCCTCTGAGGCGTTTCACTGGTGTTTCTTTGGTGGTTCCTAATGCATCAACAGCCCCTGGCTCTTCTCTGTTGCTCAAAACTCCCTTCCCCTTCCCCACTAAGTCTGCTTTAAAGCTCTCCATACAAATCTGGGCAGCTTGTTGGTGAAAACTCTCTTGCCCCGCTTGGTCAGGTGAATCCTATAATTTGTCTCCTCCTTCCTAAACCACTTCCCCTGACTGGGAGGGTAGAGGAGAACACCATCTGGGCTCCAGATCCTTTTAATGTTGCTCTAAGGGACATAGCGTCTCTTTTGATGGTTCTGAGTTGCCTTGTCACAGTATCGTTGGACCCTACATGGAAAATGGTAGGAGCGGCTGACAATTTTTAGGGTTCACCAGGCTCAGCAGCCTCTCAGGGATGTTGTGAATGCAGCAAATAGTCAATGTTTCAGTAGATGTTGGAGCAGGGAACAGGGTGATCTGGCCTTGCCCAACCTCTTACACAAGTGAACACGGTGTGCCGAATGATGGGTCAATGGTTGCGTTGCATGAACGTGTGTTCGGCTGTGCCGGGCAATAAGCCTGGCAGGTGCTTGGAGGGGAGCACACCCAAGATTTCAGGTACTTTTGGCAATGAGATCCGTGGTGCTGTGTCTGCACAGCGATGCGCATCATGGACATTCTGTGTGATCGTCCATCTGAGCTAATAAATTTATGGAGAGGCTGATTCCCAATCCTGGCTGGTATTTGCACAGCCCATTTCTGTACTCAGCTCCCCAGTGCCCAGGCTCTGGTTTAGCTCTGCTGACCTCGTCAGGTGTATTTTCGCATGCTGGGGTAGTCATAGCCTTAGCAGGAAAGATTTGCAAACAAAGGAAAAAAGGAGAAAGAACAATGAGGTGACAATGTGACAGCTCACTTATAAGTCACTTATTACTCAAAGCAATGCTGCAGGTCAGTAACATGCCGTTACAGATACTTCACCCATCCTAAGAATTTGGTACTGCAGCAGCAGAGAGTGCAAAGTGCTACTACCCAGTAAAAAAATTAAGGCACGAGGAAGAGTAAGTGATTTTTCTGGCGTCCTACAGTCAGTAAGGGCAGTGTCGACGGCAGTCTCGTGCTCTGACCGCGTAGCAGTGTATCTCCGATTTGCCAGATCCACTGATTTTTCTAGCTCCTGCTGACATATCAAAGACTGGAATTCTTGCTGGTGTTGCTAGTCCTAAACACAGCTAGGAGTGAGATTTTTTCATTCTTTGTGTTCCCATGCCGTAGTGGTCAGGCAAGGTGAGACAGAAATATCTGTGCAGGGTCGGTGTCCCCAGTTGCCCTGTGAGGGTATAAGATGAACCATGTAACCGTGTGCCTTGACCTAGCAGACACAAAAAGGGCTCTGAGCTTCTGCGGCATCTGTAAGGAAGAGCAGATCCACAGGCAGAGCGCCCGGCTTTCTCCGTCAAGTGTGACTGTTCGGCCACCACGACAACGAAACACGAGGATTCTAGTATTAGGAATTATTTCTGATGAGGAAAGGTAGGATTTCTGGTGAGAGCTCCTTTCTCAATGATCTATTCCTGTTTAATCTATTAGAAAAACAAGGAATTTGAGGGAATTTTGTCATCATTTTGCTGGGGAGAGTAACAACTGGAGCCTCTGGAGGTCAGACCATTTCTAACTGGAGTTTCTATGTTGCTGTTTGGTGCCTCCTGCCTTTTGGGGCGGTGGCACGTGTGGTCTGTGCAAGAGGAGAGCCTATGACCTAACTGTGGTGGGGACCTAGTTCCTGGCAATACCCTATTTTGGCTTCTTTGAAAGAATGAGTCATAAAGTTCTGGCATACTTGCAAGTCTAAAATAAAGAAGTAGTCATCTGAAGACCTATTTCCACTTTTATTCAGAAAAAAATGAATGATGCCTGCAGACGCTGTCAGTCACTCTGTGAAAGAAAATAGTCGCAATGAAATGAGTCAACTGGGAGGTGGAAGAAGCAGTTCCTGAAAATGACAGTGTCCTCCTGCTGAAAGACAACACACAACAATAAAGCAAATAATTAGGTTTGAAATCATTCTTGACTGTGTGGGGCAGCATCAGGAGTCCCAGCACTGCGTGAAGTCTACAAACATAGCCTGCAGATGCTGGATGGCATAGGACCTGCGGGCTCCCTCCCCTTTTCCTGCCATGTGTGAATCATGGGACAGCAGATGACACAAATACATGGAAACACTGAGTTTCTCTTTGATTTTATCCTATTTCCTTATGTGGCATGAGAGAGTGGTTTGGTTTTCACTTGGTTTCCGATGGAAACAAGGCTTGTGACCGTACTATTTCTGTCAGTCTGTCTCTTCCACTAACTTTTGAAGCCATTAGCCAGTTTCAGCCCAATTTGACAGCAAGATAGTGGTTTCACAGACCAATTTCTTCAATTTTCTAGAAAATCAGTGGTCTGCTGGAGGACCCTCTTCCTCTTCTGCTCATGAGAACATCCAAAGGGTAAACCGTCCCCTTAGCTGCTGCGGAGGGAGTCCAGCTGGGACTGGGAGGGGGTCACCAGTGGCTCAAGGTAGTTCTGAATAAGTGTTTGCATTTGCGTAGACCTCAAAGCAAAACCATGAAGCCCATGGCTGGCTGATGCCCAGCATGACTGTTCTTTCATCGGCACGGCTGTTGGGACAGATTAAAGCAGGTCCAAGAGGTAAAATGCAAGCACGTGGAAATATCATGGGTGCCTTTTGGGAGGGCGCTGAAAACCCTGGTGTTCCTCTGCTGTGGAGACTTTGGACAGACGTGTCCAGAGGGGAGAGGGGCAACTGCAGAAACCGAGAGGAACTGCAGGCAAGTGGCTACAGCAGGGAGAAGAGGCGAGATGGGCTTCTGTCACAGTGGGATCCTAGCATGGTTTTATTTCAAGGTGAAGTTTGCCTTCCCAGGTAGTGCTTTCAGGAATGAAGCAGAGCAGGACTGGTCCTGACTGATCTTTTTGTACAAGTCTGTGCCAAGAAATTGCCTGGTTTTGAACAGAAACGAGCCTGAACCAGAAGCCTCCCTAGAAGCAGCATCACCAGGCCAATCTGGAGGGTCAGATAGGCCCCAGCATTTGGCGTTTGAGGAACTTTTGAAGTGCTGTGGTAAAATATTGGGTTCAGAGCCATTTGGGTTGGGAAGTATTGCCCAGGACCTTAACTGAAAGAGAAAGTGGGAAAAGAGAACTTGTGGGCTTGTTTGACCTCTTTGGTAACCTGTCATGTTTGGTAATTCTTGCTGGTATGCCCAGAAAAACTGCAGAGGTCTTTTTAAAGGTGTTATGTTCAGACCATGAAAAGTTTATGCAAAGACTTCTGGGCACCTGAGAAGGGGTGGGAGCAGGCAGCTAGCTCAGAAATGGCTGCTGCACATGACCACAAAGTTTGAGCCCTTCTGGTTTAATCCAGGTGGACAGAAAGAGGTTTGCTCCCACTCATTTCTGCTCTACTCTTATTTTCTGTAAAAATTTTCTATTTTCAAACCAAACTGCAAGGAAAAGCATGAAATGCAAAGTCAGGAACTTCTTGACCCAAGAATAACAACAGTTTATTCTACAACACTGTCAAAGTGTATGTCATCCCCCATAAAGCTGTCTTGCCCCATCCTTCACTCAACTCAAGCAAAACTCCCATAATCACTTTGGGATCTTGCAGCAAGAGAACCAGATTTTGCCCAAGACCTTTAATTTTGTCATGTCTTTCAGTAATAGGGGAAAGTCTTCAAAAACACCACTGCAAATACTATCTCCAGCTCTATACAGATGCAGGAATCCTCCAGCACAATGGTACGAGTATGCGGTTTCTCTGAGAATGTCTGTAACATTTCTCATATGCTTTGCAAGTCTGCAGGTGACAGACAGATTGAGATTAAATGCAGAGGATTATTCCTCCCAGAGAAATAGCTGATTGAGTCTTCTCCCTCAAAATCTTCCTTCTTACCTTCCCAGCATACGCTTATCTAGATAGGCCAGCACATTTTCCGAGCCTACTGATCTGTCAAGAGTCTTTCATCTCTTCGAGGAAATCCCAAATAACTCTCCACTTCACGACATGCCCATTAGTGACATGCTGCTTCTTGTGTTTGCTGGAGAATGCGTTGTATATTCATTGCCATTGAACTCCGGTATCTGCTCACGGTGTATTCATGCAGCGTACACCTCCTGCAGTAAAGCACAGTTAAGATTTTCGGTTTCTGGTTTGATTTATTCTTGTGTTTGGTTTCTTGGCTATTTTGGCATCTTGCAACTTCCTAAGAAACCAACCTCTTGATTGAGTTGTGATGACAAACATTTAAATAGTTCTAGCGGCATTGGGGAATCTGAACAAAAGTTGTTCAAACAAACAAACAACCCCCTACAAAAGCCTCTAACAAAACCCAGCTTGTTTTACAGTGTTTTCACAACGGTGTAAAACCACACACTGCACAGGCAGCTACAAGGTCCACTCAGGAAATGAGTCAAAGATGACAAGAATGTGACAAAGTGCAGATGAGCATTTTCAGTGGTGAGCAAGTGATTTTTTTTTTAAGTCCCTTTACCAATTTTTCCCCATTTTTTAAAAATCATTATTGAGGTAGTTATTAAAAATTAATAGCTGTGCTGCTTATCCTATATTTTTGCAATGTAAGCCTGACAGTCTCTGAAGAGAGAGTCTAAACACCAATTATTACTCCTTACCAGGCGTAAGACTGGAGTGAGGAGATACAAGCTCTTTCTATAACCAAAATGTTACTGTTTGATCATGGCAAAACGAGGCCGTGTGTTCAAGACCATGCAGATCTCCTAAACAGAGTATCTTTTTCTTCTTTTGCAGTAATCAGTCCTGTAGTAATTAAACATAGGGAGCATTTTCAATTGTTATTATCTTCAGAGCTGATAACGGCTTGTGTGAGGCTGGAGTTGGTCGTACCAGTCTTATTTCAGACTATCTGCACATGCAGGCAAGTGATCCTGTTCAGCTAAGTGATATTTACAGTGGATTACTTTCTCATAGATGGAAATTTATATTGTATCCATGATCCTCCTCCACAACCACTTCTTTCCCACTTTGACTGTGCTATTTCCAACCTCTAATCTATCTCCTTCCATGCAATCCTGCATTCTCCCTACAGAAGAGCCAGGTGAGGCTAAAGAGGTGCTGGCTGGTCTCAGAGAATAAAGTTTCTCCTGCCGTGAGCCACATCAGCCCATTCAGTGACGCTTAAACTCCTCCATCAGGCAGATGTTATAAATCAGTAATATCCATATTTTATGGAGGAGAAAACTGAGGCAGTGAGTGGTTTGCTGGAGGCCAGATAAGGAATTTGGGAAGGTTAAAATGTCATTGTTCTTAGCCTTCTGCTTTCAGGTGTTGTGTATATAGGGATATGTTTTGAAATAGGAACACTTACTCCTGATCTTATCAAACTGAGGCAGACACAGCACTTACCTCTTCATATTATTGTCTGTATAATAATTTCATTATCTACAGCTGATTAACCCCCAGCACTGTCTGAACTGCAGCTGACGTTATATGCAGGTCCGCAGAGTATTTCCATCTCTACCTGGCACTACCTGCTATTCTCCTGCACTAAACAGATGAGTTTATCCACTTCTTAAATTCATCCCTGGACCCACCTTGGGGCAAGAAGTGAGAGAATTTACATGGTTTTCCAAGATCACTTCCAGCCCTGTTGTCTGGGTTTCTGTTACAGTGCTGGCATGCCAGCTCTTTGCATCTTTAAATAGGGAATGGAAACCCTGAAAAATTTAAACACAATCACACAGCTCTCTCGTCCTGCCTTTGAGGGTGGAATGAATGGCTGCAACATACAGACATAAAAAATAACACCTCATGTTTTGAGAGGTCCAATCCTGGGCTAATCCTCATACTGTTGCAGCTGACAGGGTGTAGCAATTTTAGTTTTTATGCAGTTAGTGCAGACACACTTGATTTTCTTACTACATGAAAGCAGCAGCATGTCTACCACTTGACCGGAAGTGTTGACCAGAAGTTTCCCACTGGAGTTACTTAATATCATCCTCCAGCAAAGGAAAATTTGTTTCCTTCAAAATTAATATTTTCAGGAGAAAAATGTCCACTACTGGAAAACATTGATTTTTCCATCAAAGTGGAGAACAAGCACAGGGCAGATTTCTATTTTAGAAGTGTAGTCACTGCAGAAGAGCAAGAAGCAGTAGAATTTTACTTTTTCTAAAAATCTAATTTTAATGTTTGGGTTTTTTAAAAAAATATGGTTTCATCTTTTATCCTGCTGTGGATGGAAGGGGGAAGCAGGTGTTCTTCAGCTTCCTGTGTACCCTGGAGCATAGCTCCCAAACACTTGAGAAGCGCACATACAAATGCAAAGCAGGTGGGCAAAATGAAAAACATGAACAGAATTGCAAATGTACGGCAGGACCATGAACTGAAGGAATCCTGCAGAATCTCTCCTTGGAGGAGCAGCTCTCCTTGCAGATCTACTCCTGCAGAGATTGGTTGGGGTGAAGGGGATTTTTTTGGTCTCTGTTTTTAATCCATTTCTTATGTCTCCGTGCTTACTTACTCCAGCAATTTGGGAAGGACGTCAGGGGAAAACTACAAGACTGGGAGTGTAATAAAAGTAGGACACACAACAAAGCTGATACACGCTTCTTCTTTCAAGACCTGGATGTAAATGAGAAAAGGTTAACAACACTATTGCATGGCACTTGCGCAAGCTTGACAAAGCTTGGCTCCGCTAACGAAAATTCAAGGTTGTCAGTGTTTTGAGTTTGTGGCACCTTTTTGAGAGTTCAGGAAGTGCAGAGTCAAGTTGCACTTCTCAAAACAGCACCCAGATTTAACTCCTTGCCCACACAGGCGCCAACCCACAGGTCTGGTTTCTCTTTGGGTAAATTGCTTTGCCAAGGCAAAACAAACATACAGGCACCAAGGCCTCTTACAAAGTCCTCATAAATATCAGCTACGTAAATAATCCATTGGGAATTAGGACAACAAATGCTTTGTATTTCTGGATGTGACTACGTGAGTGTGGGGCAGGAGGGGGAACCTGGCACGCAGGGGAAGAAAATCCACAGATGAACAGCGGAACGCTGTACAGCCTTGTGTTCTTTCTCCTACGTCTCTGTTGCAAAGAACAGTAATTTACAGATGGAGGAGGAGGGGAAGGTGGAAGATGAAGTCTGTGTATTACCTGGCTGTTTGGTTTTAGTCCTAGGTGGTAAGATGGGAGAAACAGAGGAGAATGGGAAAGATTTTAGGGCAGTTGGTGACATTTATGTTCATATTCTGAGTGTGATATGCTGACATTTGGCTCCTGCAGTTTGGTTGCTTTGGCTTCTCTCCCACTCCGTGACCCTGGGTAACTGATCAGCAATTTGTTGATGAGATGCAGTTGCTGTGCAGGGCTCCTGCACCGAGGAAAAGGATATACTTGGAGCCATGTCCCTGCAGCAGGTGAGCTGATGTGGTGGGGACCGGACACCCGAGACACCAGCTACGCTGTTGATGATTTCATCAGCATGATCAAGCCTGGTACGTGGACGTTTCCTGCAGGTTCTGCTGCTGCCTCCATGTGGGCACAGTTATTTTGGAAGCTTTAAAATAAAGATTTTAAGGAATGCATCTTACCCTAGCTCCCAACCTGAGAGAGCAGAAATCTGGGGTAGACAGCGGAGAAGTGGTAGAGAAGGGCTGCACTCTCCTGGGTGAAGCAAGTGGGAATCAAGCGATTCAGGCTGTAGTTTCAGCCTTGCACTGATTTCTTTTTGTCATCTTTGGCAAATCACTTCACCTTTCTGTGCTTCTGTTTCTGCTGTCTTACCTGCTAGTAAATTTTGCAGAGCCGCCATTGACAGGATGACCCAGCAAAACTGGGGAGCTCAACCATTATACAAATAGCTAAGAAATGCCAGCCCTTACGGAGAGGCCAGGAGGCCTGGCTCCCTGCTCCGCGTTGCACGTATGACACGCTGTTTCCAGGAGGTAATATCATCAATGACATAATTACCAGTGAACTCACTCTGGTCCTGGTGACTCTGGAAGAGCAGCTCACTTAGCCCTGGGACCTGAGTGGACTCTGCTGCCGTCTGGGACCCAGGGAAAACAGTCCCACCACATTTTTGGCAAACAAGTTGCCCCACTTCTACCCCCCCCCCAGTGCTCTCTCCAGTCTGCTCCAGCACACCCCAAGCCTCTCTTTGCCACAGCAACTCCCCCAAACACATTCTCACCCGGCTCCTGCACCCCATCCCACGGCTGCACGGCGGCCGTCCCAGCCTGTCCTTTCCCTCCACGCTGAGCCCCCTCCCCAGCTCTCCTCAATCCCCAGACCCCCAGCCCTACCTCCCCCCAAAACACCCTGTGTCCCCAGATCACCTTCCCAGCACCTCCCCGTGTCCTACACCAGTTTCATGGGCCCCTCCAGCCCCCCCTACCTGCTGTCAGCACCCTGGTTTCTTTGCACCAGTGCCACCACTACCCCCTCCCCACACACACACCAGTGATCCCAGTATCCCTTCCCACACTCCAGTTCCCCCAAAGACTGCTTTCCCACATGCACCAGTACCCCTTCCTCACGCCCCAGATGCCACCTGCCCACACACACCAGTGCCCCAGTACCACATCTGCATACACCAATGCTCCCAATATCCCCCTCCCACCACACACCAGTACCCTCCTCCCCACATACACCAGTCCCCCCAGTACCCATTCCCCCCATACAGCAGTGTCCCCAGTACCCGCTTCCCACATACACCAGTGTGCCAGTACCCCCTCCCCACATATACCAGTACATTCACTATCCCTCCCACCACACCAGTGCCCCCGGTATCCCCTTCCACCCCCAGTCCCCCAAGTACCCTTCCCCACATATACCAGTGCCCACAGCACCCCCTCCCAGCACACACCAGTACCTCCACTACCCCTTCTCCTCCAATTAGTACTCCCCCCCCCCCCGTACACCAGTACTTCCAGCAATCCCAGTCTCCCCCCCAGTACCCCCTCCCCCCATACACCAGCACTTCCAGCAATCCCAGTCTGCCCTCCCAGTACCCCCTCCCCCCCATACACCAGCACTTCCAGCAATCCCAGTCTCCCCCCCCAGTACCCCCTCCCCCCCATACACCAGCACTTCCAGCAATCCCAGTCTCCCCTCCCAGTACCCCCTCCCCCCATACACCAGCACTTCCAGCAATCCCAGTCTCCCCCCCCCAGTACCCCCCTCCCCCCATACACCAGCACTTCCAGCAATCCCAGTCTCCCCCCCCAGTACCCCCTCCCCCCATACACCAGCACTTCCAGCAATCCCAGTCTGCCCCCCCCAGTACCCCCTCCCCCCATACACCAGCACTTCCAGCAATCCCAGTCTCCCCTCCCAGTACCCCCTCCCCCCATACACCAGCACTTCCAGCAGTCCCAGTCTCCCCTCCCAGTACCCCCTCCCCCCATACACCAGCACTTCCAGCAGTCCCAGTCTCCCCCCCAGTACCCCCTCCCCCCGTACACCAGCACTTCCAGCAGTCCCAGTCTCCCCCCACACCCGGTACCCGCAGTGCCCCCTCCCCGCACACACCAGTACGCCCGCACCAGCGCTCCCAGCAGCCCGCCTCACCCGCGCCGCCCGGGGCACTACAACTCCCGGCGGCCGCCGCGGCCGGAGCCGGGGCCCGGGGGCGGAGCGGGACGGGACGGGACGGGACGAACGGGGCGGAGGAGGCCGGAGCCGGCGGGCCCGGGCCATGGAGAGCCCCGCCAGCAGCGGGTCCCTGCGGGGCGAGATCAGTGCGTGGGTGGCGGCGGCGCGGTCGTGGGGTGGTTGGGCTTGGTCCGCTCCGGGATGAGACGCGGGCGTTTAGCTGCGGGGCCGGTGTTAGCGTCGCGTTTTGGGGGTGGGCAGGGTGGTTTTGGGGGTGGGCAGGATGGTTCTGAGGGTGGACAGGGTGGTTTGGGGGTGGGCAGGCTGGTTTAGAGGGGCAGGATGGTTTTGGGGTGGGCAGGATGGTTTAGGGGTGGACAGGCTGGTTTAGGGGGTGGGCAGGGTGGGTTACGGGTGGGCAGGATGGTTTTGGGGGTGGGCAGGGTGGTTTAGAGGTGGGCAGAATGGTTTTGGGGGTGGGCAGGATGTTTAGAGGTGGGCAGGGTGGTTTAGGGGTGGGCAGGATGGTTTTGGGGGTGGACGGGGTGGTTTAGAGGTGAGCAGGATGGTTTTGGGGGTGGGCAGAGTGGTTTTGGGGGTGGGCAGGATGGTTTAGAGGTGGGCAGAATGGTTTTGGGGGTGGGCAGGGGTGGGTTAGGGGTGGGCAGGATGGTTTTGGGGGTGGGCAGGATGGTTTAGAGGTGGGCAGAATGGTTTTGGGGGTGGGCAGGATGTTTAGAGGTGGGCAGGATGGTTTTGGGGGTGGGCAGGATGGTTTTGGGGGTGGACGGGGTGGTTTAGAGGTGGGCAGGGTGGTTTTGGGGGTGGGCAGAGTGGTTTTGGGGGTGGGCAGGATGGTTTAGAGGTGGGCAGAATGGTTTTGGGGGTGGGCAGGGTGGGTTAGGGGTGGGCAGGATGGTTTTGGGGGTGGGCAGGATGGTTTAGAGGTGGGCAGAATGGTTTGGGGGTGGGCAGGATGTTTAGAGGTGGGCAGGATGGTTTTGGGGGGTGGGCAGGATGGTTTTGGGGGTGGACGGGGTGGTTTAGAGGTGGGCAGGGTGGTTTTGGGGGTGGACAGGGTGGTTTTGGGAGCGAGCAGCCTCTCCCAAGGCAAGCGATGAGAGGAAGGTGAAGATGCTCTCGGGAGAGCCCCTGCTTCTGGGCATGGGGAATTATCATTGTTCCTCCGTGAACTAGCCTACGTGTGTGATCCGCAGAGGCGGTGTTGGGGAGCTGGAGGAGAGGGGATGGCTCGCTCCTTGGAGGGAGATGATGGGTGGGAGCCACGTAACACCCCAGAAGACCCAAACCCTGCCTCCTCCTACCAGGTTACCTCCGCAGGGCTGGAGGTGACAAAGCTGCTTGCACGGCTGCTGAGAAATCGTGACCCTGGGATGGGGCACAGCAGGCTGGAGCAGCGGGCCAAGCCCGCAGAGGGACCGTTACGGGTGCAAATCTGTGCTGCACGGCTGGTCCACTTGGTAGGGATGCTCTTGAGTTGCATCAGGGACCGGCCATGCTCCCCTGTGTTGTGCTTCAGCTGGCAAGGCTGAGCCGTTGAGTGTTGAGCGATGCTGTGCTGCAGATTTAGGAGGTCTGGCCCCAGCTGCAGTCTCCCTCCCGCTCCGTAATCCCAGGTGGAGCTGGCTGGATGTGGATGTGTGAGTGACGTCCATAGGGAATGATGATGTTACCTCTCACGTGAGCCTGCCCCGTAAGGAGCTGTGCAGTAGGAGGGAAGAAATCCGAGGAGCCTGCAGTTTGCAAGTTTGTTTTTTTGGGCTATATAATAAGCCCTTAATGCAATGCTGCTGGAGCTTATTCCTCCTATTCTTGGTCCTGTTGGTGACAAAGTGATGCTGCTCGGTGGCTGGCAATTTGACAGCTCCATCCTCGTTTGGACTTCTTGCTTCTCCTGACATAAACCACGAGAAGCTCCAGGGAAGGAAAAACAGCCTGCCCAGGGATATTGGCAAAGGGAATGAGGATCTAACAAGCAAATAAAAAAGCCTGCACATACTGTGTGCTGTGAAAATGAAAATGCTGGTCCTCATGATTCCCTTTCAGGGGGTGGTTTCAGTCCACTGTACACCTCAGCATTGTGTTATTCTTGGAGTCTGCGCCATCTTTCATAACCACTGGCTTCTGTTAGCATTTGCTGCTTTATGCTGGTAAATAAAATGCTGTGTTTAGGGATGGAGAGAGGACGGATGGTCAGTCTAACTGAAATACATAACAAGGTGTTTATTTTTTTAAAAAATAAGGCAAATCATCCTTTTTCTCCCACTCCACAGCTGTGAGTGCCTGCCTTGAAATGGGGGTCTTATGGACCTTGTATTCAAAGGGCAGGAACTATAGCTGTGAGGTCTGTTTTGCCGATGGTTTTTAGTATTGACCTGTATGCAGACAGTACCATACTGTTCATATAATGCCTGCTTTCGCAGGGTACCGAGGCCTGTGTTTTTACAGGGAGTATGCATTTATCTTGCTGAAGGATGTGTGAAAATGTGCGGGGCTGTTCTTTACTCATTGCTTCCTTCAAAGCTAAACACACCTGAAAGGAGATGATGATGTCAGTTAGTACTGGGAAGCTAAGCCCAGACTTGCCCCGGGTAAGTGTAGATGCTCAGCAAAGACGTTGAAGCTAGCAACTTCGCTGACAAAGCTCCGTTGACTTTTTGGGAAGATAGTTTTTAGGTGGGCTGAGTTGCTCTCTGAAGGTGTCCCATTTCCAGTGATTTTAGATGGAGCCAGGAGGACCAGTGCTCCTAATGCTAAACAGTTAAGAGCTTGATGGGATGAATATGGACCTAATGAATGCTGCTGGGTTTGTACTTGGATAAAGTTTCAAGCAGGTACAGCAAAGCATTTCAGAAACTGTAAGGGAACCCAGCATTACAAACAGTCCCTGCAAGGGTAGTGGTCAATGGGGAACCCACAAACATGAAGCACCTAACTTAAAATCACATGCTGAGTGGGGACATGGTGTGGAATAAGTTTCTCGTTCCCAGCTCTCTCTTCTAGCTGCCCACCTGTGTTCCCCGTCTGCTTTTCTCCAGCACAGAGACCCGTTTGCTTCACATGTATGTATTGTTTTATTTATTTATGTATTTATTATTTTCTCTCTAGGCTTCTGGGCCGATCGAACACCGGTTCATGAAGCAGCCAGGCGGGGAGAAATCCTGCAGCTGCAGCAGCTGATAGAGAGCGGAGCCTGCGTCAACGCAGTCACCTACGACTCTATCACCCCGTTGCACGAGGCGAGCCTGCGAGGGCAAACGCAATGTGTCAAGCTCCTGCTGGCTGCAGGCGCCCAGGTGTGTATTTGGGTCTGATCCAACTGGGAACTTCATCTTGATGTCTGAAGTTATTTCTGAGATCTGGATTCTCCCCATCTAGCTCAAGGCTCTTCTTCATCACCCTGGGCTTTCTTGACAGTCAGCAGAGGATGGCAGGCCTTTTCAGAGGGTGTTTGAGCTTGATGAGGACTTAAACAACTGCCTGGAAGTACTTCTGTGTCTCCTCCTCTCTTCACTGACTATCAACAGAGCCCAGGGGTGACTAGAAATCTAGTTTAGATGACTCAAGTATGTAAAGCTAACTGGGATGAATCAAGGCGCCAGAAGGGTAGCGGGGACATGTAGCTCCCAGAGGGAACTTATATTTATTCTTTCATTTCTTCTGTTACTTTTATTTTTATCATGGAAACAAAAATCAACCAAATAGAGTCTCTGGATATAGCTGGCGACAGCTGTCTTCAAGGGCTTGTGACTTCTCACATGCTGAAGACAGCCATGCCCCGAGCAAAGCTGGCGAAGAGGAGCACGTGTACTGTCCCTAGTCCTTCCCAGTGCAAAGTCAGCCAGCTTGGCTGAGTCCACTGATGAAGCTGAGCTTTGCACTAAAGCAGACGAGGAGTTGTGTTGTGTTACTCAGTGCAAGGCTTGTAACCTTCAGCAGGAGAGCGGTAGAAAAATATAATGGTGCAAATAATAGCCTAAACTTGTGACATTAATGTGCATCCGTGCCCTGAGAACGATGGGAACAGCGCAAGCCAGGTTGCTGGCAGTAGCAACCAACTCTTTCCCTAGCACAGAATATTTCTAGGATTAAAAGAAGTGGAAACGTAGGCAAGAGAGTACTGCCACACAGCAGCCTGTGGGTACCTAATTTTTTTTTTTCTGCCTTGAAGGTGGATGCCAGGAATATTGATGGCAGCACTCCGCTCTGTGACGCCTGTGCCTCGGGTAGCATAGAGTGTGTGAAAGTGCTGCTGTCCCACGGTGCCAAGGTGAACCCTCCCCTTTACACAGCGTCTCCTCTCCACGAAGCCTGCATGAATGGTAAGCCCGCGTGGTCTTATCTTTACATGGTTATTTGCAACTTGAGGGGAAAAAAAAAGCAGCTGCCAAGTATCCTAAATTGACTGTAAGCTGTTGTTGCTCATCAGACCATTACAGCTTGCAAATATGTCAGCCTTACGTGGGCACATCTCCCGTTGAATTCTGAATGCAAAGTGCTGTGGTATTAGGTGAATAAAGGCATCCGTTGTGTTGGGTGCTTTTATCCCGCATGACAGACACGGGTTAAGATCTGAGGCAGATAAAACACCAGCTTCTTGGTGGTCTATTAGAAAACCTTCAGCCAAACAAGTAGCTTTGCTCTTGTGAGCAAAGGGGAGTTTGCATCCTTTCCCTCTGATCCAAATTGAGATGGAATAAATTGCTCTGATTAAGACACAAGACCATCTTAATCAGGTAGTCCTGTCCTAGACCCCTCCTGGTTGTTCAGAGCTGTTGGAGGAGGCTGTCAGGTGGAAAGAAGGTGCCAGGGACTGCTGGGCAGCGCTGCAGCCTGTACTGCTCCTTGTCCCTCTGACAGCCTTTTCCAGCTGGAGGGTCTATCCAGGGGGTAAGAGAAGACTGCAGGGGCCAAAATAATGTCCGAGCTGGTGCATGCCAGCTGCTCTCTGCTCCCCCCATCCTCTACTCAAGCCTCTTCTGGACATTTGGATCTGGGTTACGGAGCAGGAGGAAGCATCAGGGGTGGCTGTGACAGCAGCAGAGGCAGGGGGAGCAGCAGAGGGGTATTTAAGTGTAATTCCTCCCCTGAACTTAGACTTGCACGGACGCAACAGCAGGAAAGCCTGGATGTGAGAGCAGCAATGTCCCTGTTAGATGATTGTGACCAAATCTTTTAATCTTGTGCCTCGGTTTCCTCTTTGTAAGATGTAATACCTCCTCTCTCCTCCCCTTCACTGTTTTTGTTGTATGCTGTCCTGGACAGAGTTTCCCTTCGACTATGAAGGCTGTGGGAGACAGCATTTTTGACAAACAGGTAGTTACTTAAATACGTAGCTGTGAGCTCTTGCTTAGCTTTTCCTCCTTAAGCCTTTTTCCTAAGGCTTGATGATGACGACTGCCTGCTTACTGTTAAGTCATATTATTAGCATTGGACAAAGTAAAGCTGGAGTGGTCTTGAAGGTGACCTAATCCACCCAGGGCAGGATCAGCAATACAACCAGCTCCACGAACAACAGGTGATTTAGTGCAAACCCTTGAATTCAGGTTTGTTTGACCTGACTCCCTGTGAGACCTGTTAGCTCTAGCTCAGTGCCGTGCAGATGTGACTCTATTTCTTGTGTCCTGGTCTCCGTCTTGGTCCTAGAGAGTATTGTGTTGGCTCACAAGCATTTCTATTTTGCAGCCATCGCCCCAAATACTGAACAGGCTGTTTGTGGGTCAACCTGATCTCAGCATGCCATACGCTCTCGTTTGAGCTGCGTTCTTTCTTTTCACTCAAATCTTCCCTTTCTAAAGGTAGCTCAGAGTGCGTGCAGCTCCTCATTGATGTCGGTGCGAACTTGGAGGCTCACGACTGCCATTTCGGGACTCCCCTACACGTGGCCTGTGCCAGGGAGCATCTGGACTGTGCAAAGTTGCTGCTCAAAGCAGGTATGGCAGCCACAGGGTTTGCTTCTGGGTGGGCAGGAGATGGTGGTGTCTGTGCACGGCATTTCCCTCGGTGCTCCGCCGTGGCGTTCTTGTCGAAGAGCTTATTCATTCACAGCATAATATAGATGGCAAAGGTGAAAGGTTTTTGCCTTTACGTGAGCAAAGCTTAATGCTTAAGTTTTTTTTTCAGTGTATGCCTGTCAATATCCAGTTTGTGATGTTCCCAGTGACGTTCCCATTCTCTTATTTTAATAAAATTCAGACCTCTTCAGCCCCCTAGAGCAAAGTTTCAACTTCTTCCCAAAAGTGGTATCAACTGGTGGGCATGTGTTCAGCTTTGGTAGCACAGTCTTACGGTTTTGGATAGGTGTTAGGGAGAGATGTTAGGATTTGATGTTGTACAGAAAACCAGAGATGAAGTCACTTCTTACCTCAGGGAGATCTGGTTAGTGTTATGCCCAGATGAGTTCGCTGGATGTTCAAGTCAGTGTTCTGTGCTCCAGGTTTCACATCCCAGTTTTCTTGCTGCTAACTTTGGGGGAATTTGGAGTTGGACTTCTTGTCTTTGCCTGTGCTTACCAGGAGGTGATTTGGCCCAGGGGTGGGGATTTGTTTTGTTGAATGTTAGTTGTTTAAAAATTACTCATCTAAGCTAGCCTGTTCCCAGCCCCTCCAGTTTCTTGTCTTGGGCACCCTTTAATTAATTCCACAGAAATGCCTGTTTCTCCTCATGAGTTATAAAGGGAGTTCATTGTGGCTACACATATCTAGAAGTCAGTTGTTTGAATTCAGTGAGGTTCAGCTCACCTCCGCTAAAAAAATCCACTGATAAAATGCAAGCGGTTATGGGGGGATTGGAAGAACCTTTTGCTGTCAGCTTATAAAAGCCAAACTTTCTTAGAAAAAAAATCTGTAACTAAGACTTGATCCCGCAGTGATGTCTGATGGCGAGCTGCAACTTCTCATGGGTCTGGGGTATTTCTGTTAAAGTAGTTAACAAAGATGTCACTGTTAGCCGTGAGTGGGAGCACTCCACTGAGACAACTGGGAATGGCTCTTTGCTGGCTTTGGACAGCACAGATCAGGAAGCAATTCTGAACTTCGCACTCAGCAGCTTATTTACTCGGTAACATGGACTAAAATCCTTTCTCTGCAAGGAAAACATAAAGCCAGAGAAGAAAACTCATGCATTGCCAGCACCGAGAACGTGGTCAGCAGTTTGGTTTCCTGTTTGTGCTGTTTTGTTTGGATCTCGTTCTAGTTGCTTGTGCGTGTTTTAACAGCATTTTTTTCTCCAGTCAAACCACTCTTTACGGTTGGGTCAAGGAAGGCTTTCATGAACAGGTTTATTTTTCTTTCTGGCCTCAGGGGCAAATGTGAATGCTGCTAAACTTCATGAAACAGCCCTCCACCACGCAGCAAAAGTGAAAAATGTAGATCTTGTGGAGATGCTGATTGAATTTGGAGGAAACATTTACGCAAGGGACAACCGAGGAAAGAAGCCGTCGGATTACACCTGGAGCAGCAGTCCCACAGCAAAGTGCTTTGAGTACTACGAAAGTAAGTGAGATATGATTCCCTGCCCCAGGAATTCAGTGACTGCCAACTCCATTGCTCCACATCATGATTCTCAGTCCACTTTGATTTGTAGGTCCCTGATCATTTTTCTGTGAAGGTGTAGAGTTCTTGGTGGCAAATGTACGCCAGCTGGCTGTAGCCTAGCTCTGCTTAATTGTGGTTGAATGATAGTGGTAAGATGGTCCAAATCATGCCCTCACTGAATTCAGGTCCCTCTCATGTGTCAGCATTAGCATTTATGCTTTGGTGCATTAAGTCAGGTCAAGGAAATTGTCTGGTTGAAAACTCATTTTATTTGGGGCAGGAAATGTGTTAAACTTTAGCTGTGCTGGCTGTGTGATTTTGGAGGAGACATTTGACTGACGTTTAAGGGTGGCTTTAAATCAATCTTTGTCTTGGTTACCCTTGAAGGACCTCCTCAGAGGAGTAATTCACAGACCCTTCTGAGCATTTGCAGACTGCTGCTGCACTACATGATCCTAAACATCATAGAATCACAGAATCACAGAATGGTTTGGGGTGGAAGGGACCTTTAAAGGTCATCTAGTCCAAGCCTCTGCAATGGACGGGGACATCTTTCACTATGTCAGGTTGCTCGAAGCCCTGTCGAGCCTGACCTTGAACACTTCTAATGATGGGGCATCCACAACTACTTTGGGCAACCTGTTCCAGTGTCTCACCATCCTCCTCATAAAAAAATTCTTCCTTATAGAATGAAAAATTTCTTCCTTATAGAATAATAAAGAATTTTCTGGCTTTGCAGTCCTTTGTGTGGAGAGCACCTTATAACTCCTTCTCCCCCTGACTTCTCTTCTTCCTGTAGCAGTCTCTCCTCCAGTTATTCATTGCTCTCTTTTCCTAGAGAGCGGTGAAGTGTGCTGGTCTGGCTGCAGCTGAGCTGGCTGAAGAGATTGAATCCTACGTGCCCATAAATACTCCTTATATCTTGCCAGAGCTTACTGCCCACTAAACCCAGCTGGCAGAACTGCACGTGTAGTTGCTTTTCAACGCAGACTGTTGCAAAAGCACTGTGCTAGCTTTATTAGTATTTTTTTTTTTTCTTTTGATTTGTATCATTAAAGTCGGGACTAGATCCAGAACAGACGCAGATCTTGGAGGCTGGTGATTGCCAAGGCTGTGGGGGTAGGGATAGCAGCTTCTTCGAAATGACTGCTTCCAGAGCAACGTGCCCGATTGTCACTGTACGTCCATGCATGAGCATCGACACCCAGTGTTGAGGCTGTGGGCTGCAGATTGGGGGCTGTTTCGAAGGGGCTTGGGGAGTTTTCTTGGAGATCTCAGCAGAGTGCTGAGTGAAAAGGGTTAACGCAGTCCTTCGATGGGGAAACAGAGCAGTAGAGAAGTGCTGGAAGTAGGTTTTGTACCTACATACAGTGTGGCCGAGGCTGAATACAGCATCCCTAAGGGAAATCTGAAAGTCTTGGATAGCCCCAGTGAATCAGAGCAGGTGATCCAGTGGGCACCGCTGGGCTTCAGGGGATGCAGGCAAGGAAGGGAACTGGGAGAAGTGCACTGCAGCTGTGCTCAGTATTTCTGGTGGGATTTGCATCGGGATGAGCCTTGGGAGAGCGTGCCCATGGCTCTGCAGTGCCCTCCTTGGGCCTGGGTGCTGCGGGGGGTCGAGTGCTTGTGAGCAGAGCTGGGCTTGTGATCACAGCAGGGACGATGCCAGGCGTCACCCTCCCGGGAGGTCTGCGCTCTTGCGGGAAGATCAGCTGTCCGCTGAGCTGCAGCCCTGACTTTGGATCCTCTTTTCTCATTTTAGAAACGCCTCTGAGTTTGTCACAGCTCTGCAGAGTTACGGTGAGGAAAGCCGCCGGGCAGCGAGCACTGGAGAAGATTGCCAAGCTAAATATTCCTCCGCGGTTAATCCAGTACCTGTCCTACAACTGACAGGGGTGAAGGTGGCCGGGAAGGACGATATCTTTAGCTCCCACAGTATGAAGTATCTGTCTCTTCTACCTCCCCCCAAGAAACTAATTTTAATTTAAGCAAACTGGTGTAAATAGTATTTATGAGGCAGCACTTCCTCTTCTCCGTGGGCAAAGACAGGCTCAGGGAACGTGTAGCGCTGGCTTGAAGTTGTCATGTCTCCTGGGGTGATCCGTTAGACTGTCACTGTGTTTGAGGCTGTAGCGCTCGCTCTTTGAGCGGGATTAATCTTGCCTAATTTTACCTGTCTCTAGCATCTCTGTATGATCTAGCCAGACTCCCTTTGCAGTCAGCAAATAGGTACTTCTGGAGCAGGGTTCATCTGTCCTGTTTTAGATGCCTGTGCTGGGATGACACGGTATGCCTCGGGAGCGCCTATCTCTGCTGACCGCAAAGGGATTTGGAGGTGATACCCTCGGATATGGATGTCTGTGTTTCTGCAGTGGGAGCACTGGATCCCACCTTTGTGTTAACAACTCAAGTGACGACTGCCTTGAGAGACCTGCATGCTCTAGCTGGAGGCAAATTAAGTCCCCAGCAAGCTCGGGACTAATTAGAGGCACTGCAGCCGGTTACTGACTTTCCGTGAACATCAGCAGGCTTTGGCTCAACACCAGCAGTGAGGACAAACTGCTGCCAGATCAGGGTTGACTTTGCCCATGCTCCTTCCTCGCTGAAGGTGAGCCAGCTCTTACCGTAGTGTTCCTCTAGGGTATCACCACGTCCAGTTTTCAAGCCCAAGCAGGAAGCAGGTCTCTCTGCACGTCCAAGGATGCTTCCCTCCAGATGGCTGGTCCCAAACAATATCTCTCCACTTGCTCTGAGCCACTGCGGCCACTCTGTTCGTTTTATGTGCAATAAGTGGCAGAGCTGCTGCCCAGTGGTGCCTGAAGTACAGTGAGGGCATGTCCCTTGTGTAGAGGTGCAGCAGATCCCTGTGGTATATACCCACATGTGAAAGGCAGTAGGAGGGCTGGGCTCTGCCTTGGGTTTTGAGATTTTTATTTTTTTTATTTTCCCCCCCTCTGAACTTCTCTCTCGATGCTGGAGCCTCTCCAGAGGTTGGCAGCAGGAGCCAGCCCTGAGCCGCGTGCTGCTGAGCGTTGTTCTCGAGTCCTTTGGCTTCAGCAGATGCAACTGCAGCTTCATCATTCGGTGATTTAAATCTTCAGGGTGACATTTGTATGAGCAGAGCCAAAATTGTCAGCTGTCTTCCAGATGAGACGTTACATGTTGTCTGAAGGCAGTAACCTACCTACAGGTACTAAGGGTGGTACGTGGTACTACGTGGTAGTAAGGGGATGGAGCTCCCCGGTGCCCCCATGGCAAGTCTTAGCACTGTGGTGAGAAGAAATCCCTCTTCTGAATGACAGCAGATGTTACAAAATCCGCTGTCTAATGTGGCATCCAGCTAACTCGGGGCTCTCAACATCCTTCACGCTGTGAACTAACGATTGAGAGCAAACAGTCGCTTGCCTGCTGCCTGCAAGATCTCGTGCTCCCCCAGCCAGCACGATGGGGCTTGGCCTCGGGAGAGAGGGCGAAAATAGCGTAAGCACAGGGTTGAAGAGCTGAGGTGGAACTGAATGCACTTTAATGGTGACCAGCAAATCACTTTGTTTTTTAATTTTTGGTTGGGTTTTTTCCCCCTTCACCCCTTTGTTGTTTTCTTTTGCTGTGCTGTATCCTATAGAGCTGGACAGAAAAAAGTTCAGATCCTGCTCCTTGGGGGATTGTCTGTTTATAATTCTGATTTTTGTGTTTAAAGTATCAGAAATGTGAAATAGCCGAGAAGCTCAGGGAAGCCCTAGAGATGTTTATTGTGGGATTCATCCCTGTGATTGATAGGATAAAGGTTTTGTATTGTATCTTTGAAGAAAAGCTTCCTCTGCCCAATATGCATGTCCTTACAGATAAATATGTATTAGGAAAGTACGCCTTTTGGTAATCTAGGGTGAAAACCTTCCCTCTTGGTTCAAATTCAAATCCCTTGTTAGGTTGCTTTTTTAACATTGCCTAAGCTGGTGAAATAACGAAATGGTAGAGTCCAAGTTTCCAATGTAAAAACAAAAGACTCCTCGAACAACCGAGAATAAAATTACAAGTTCCTATTTACGTGTATTGGGTCTGCGTGGCAAGGTTTTGGTAGCAGGGGGGTTACAGGGGTGGCTTCCGTGAGAAGCTGCTGGAAGCTTCCCCTATGTCCGACAGAGCCAAGGCCAGCCGGCTCCAAGACAGACTCGCCGCTGGCCAAGGCTGAGCCCATCAGCGACGGTGGTAGCGCCTCTGTGATAACATATTTAAGAAGGGAAAAAAAATGTTGCTGGGGCACAGAAACTGCAGCCGGAGAGAAGAGTGAGAACATGTAAGAGAAACAACCCCGCAGACACCAAGGTCAGTGCAGAAGGAGGGGAGGAGATGCTCCAGGCGCCGGAGCAGAGATTCCCCTGCAGCCCGTGGTGAGGAAGACCACGGTGAGGCAGGCTGTCCCCCTGCAGCCCAGGGAGGTCCACGGGGGAGCAGATCTCCACCTGCAGCCCGGGGAGAGAGGACCCCACGCCGGAGCAGGGGACGAGTGATGAGTCCTGCCCCTGAGGAGGAAGGAGCGGCAGAGACAACGTGTGATGAACTGACCCCAACCCCCATTCCCCGTCCCCCTGCGCCGCTGGGGCGGGGGGTAGGTAGAGAATTTGGGAGAAAAGTTATACCTGGGAAGAAGGGTGGGGTGGGGGGAAGGTGTTTTTAAGATTTGGTTTTATTTCTCATTACCCTACTCTGGTTTGATTGGCAATAAATTAATTTTCCCCAAGTCAAGTCTGTTTTGCCCATGGCAGTAATTGGTCAGTGATCTCTCCCTGTCCTTATCTTGACCCACGAGCCTTTTGTTGTATTTTCTCTCCCGTGTCCAGCTGAGGAGGGGAGTGACAGAGCAGCTTTGGTGGGCACCTGGCATCCAGCCAGGGTCAAGCCACCACATTACATCATCTTTATTTTTTCCCCTCTTTTTTAAGTCACCTCTCTGGTAGGTCCTAAAGTTTGTTTTGGTTTTTTTAAATCTCTTTTAAGAGGTCCTGCTGATCAATGCGTGCATCCAGCAGGGACTTTCTGAGAGAGCTAAGCACCTCTTATTTGGTGGTGATAGCCAGACTCGTTCAGTAGCAGTTTTCTTAAGACACCCACTTGTTACAGCCCTGTCTGGAGGGAGAGGTGTTCCAGGAAAGTCCTTTGAGAGCCAACGAGCTACAAAACAACACCCAAGTCGTTCCCCGATGTGCCGTGCTACTGAGGCAGGTGGCCGGATCGTGCCATGGCTGTTGATGACCCAGTGGGTGTTTACTTGTGCATTTCTGGGTTTCTAAACTGCAAGTGAAAATTGAGAGTCAGACTCTTTTTAATCTTTTATCCAACCTGTCTAGCCCTCAGTTCTTTTAATCCTGCAGGGTTTTCTCAGCTGGTTGTGAAGCATCTTCTGAGCTATTGCGTTTTACAGCTCGGAGTAAAGGCAAAGTAGGTACCAAATTAAACCGATGTGATGTTTTGGCTTCCCTTAATATCTCAGGCTGCAATTTTTGCGGCAGTTAGCAGTTACTGCACAAGTAGTGGCATCATCCTTGCTGCAGGTATAGTCTGGAGAGCTGGGAATCACTGAAGCCATCTCAAATTAAGAAGAAAATTAGAAGCTTTGGAGATAACATTGCACTAACAGGGGGGCTGGGGGCTACACTGGGGGTCAAATTTGGATTACGGTCTCTCCTGGCCCGTGAATTGCTGAGAGTACCTCCGCTTGCTAATACAAGAGGCCGTGGCAGGTCGTCGGAGAGCCGTCCCCAGCGCTGCGCTTCTGCTAACGCGTTGCGCTGCGCTGCCCTGCTTCACGTGAGCCACAGAAGCGGACGGCTCGGGATCGCCCGCGAGACATCCCAGAGGCCGTGGACACGCTGTTCTGCGTCCCATTAAGCTGTACCCGTCTCTCGTTGCACCATCACATCGCAGGTATGGGTTGGGAAAGGCAGTTGTGGTTGCCCCCAAGAGATTCCTCCTCTGGTTATTTTTGTACTGGTTGTGATTTTTTTCTTACATGTATAAGAAAGAAGGTCTCAAGAGGACCTTACCTTCTGGAAGTTTTATGCATCTTCCTTGGGTGATGTACCCTCTGGCCACGTAGGGTTGACTTCTCTCGCTTACGGGTTAAAAAACTTGGAGATCCCAAGCAGCCAGTTCACACTGAGTTTATAGGGACTGGGTGCCTTTGCTGCAGCTGAAGGACCCATGGGTTTGTAAAGAGTTTGGGGCTCGTTGGGAATGAAAGAGGCTGTCTGAATCACAGGTTTTATTAAGTGAAACTCCTCGACTGACTCTGCTTGGGTTACACCCTCTGCTTTATTTTAAGTCAGGTTCTGGCTATTATTTGACTTCCTTCACCCTTTAATCTGAATGTCAAATCAGGGCATGAATCCAATGCAAACAAACCCAAACCCACCAGGCTGGTCCTGCTTTCATCCCTCCCCTTGCTGGGCTCCCCAAACTGCAAACTCAGTTGAGCATTTTGGGCCACCTTCCTTCTCCTGTGGGTTTCTCCACCAGCTTTGCTGCAGGTCCAGCAGCACAGGGAGCGGTCTGAAATAACCCCGCTGCCTTGGGGAAGCCCAGGTGAGAACAGGGCTTTGCTTTCATGGGTGAAAATCACCTTTTGGACAGTTAGCCTTGCTCCTGGGTGCTGCCGGTTGCTGCTGGCCGGACTTCTTAAGGTCGGCTTGTAAGCAGGGAGCTTGATCGTAGCAGCTTTTCTCCAACTATATGAAGTTTGTCCAGAAAAAACAAGGTGTGACTGAAGCCGATGCCTTGGAAGAAAGCCTCGCGGCGCTGAAGAATTAACTCCTTGTAACGCCAGCAGTCCTTGCTTTCCCCGGACGAGGCGGAGAAATCCTTCCCCTCCGTGCATGAAGGAAGGATTTGTGCCGTTGGTTGCAGCTCCCCAAGTCTCGGCATAAAGAAATAGCGGCGAAGGGAAGACGTCAAACACGAACAGCGTCGGTGTTTTTATTTTTTAATATGTTCAGGGGACTTTGTACAAGAGAGTAAACCCCAAGAGCTGCCCTAAACTTAGCAGCAGCAAACAAAGACCTCAGTGTCCTCTGGAAGGTGACACCTGAAGATGAGTAATGCAGTGGTTGCATCACATTTAGAGCAAGCATGAGCATGAAGTATCTGTTCTACCTCTTGATTTTAAACAAAAACAACCCAAACGCTGAAGACCTTGAGTATTTACTTGAGCTTTCACACACCCTGTTCATCACTTCCCTCCTTTCTTCGTGGGAGCAAGTGATCTTGTATGATCTTGCACTTGCAAGAAGACGGTCCCTGTCCCCCCATGCTTGAGCAGGAGCCAGGGTAAACCGAGTTGGGGGGTTCTCTGCTGACTTGTGCTTGCTTGAGGTCCAACCTTGGGCAGCTCGGAGGCTGGTGAACATCCTGGTCCCTGGCCTGGGGGAGGCCGAAACACCATTTGTTTTGAAATCAGGGTTTTTAAGGCCAAGGTTATTATTTTCAAACTTAAAGCCAGCACCTAAATCCATAGCAAGGTAGCGAAGCATAAGGGATGAAAAAACCCCTACTGATATTTAGGACCTGTGGAAACCTTGGCTACTTCTACGTGGCACCTTTAGGTTTGCCTGCGCTGTTAGTTAACCCTAGGCTCTCCTCCCTGCATGCCACCGAGGACAAAAACCTCATGTGTCCTGCAAAAAAATCCCAAACCAACTCACTTTTTCACCCAACAGCATAGATGCAGCTTGTACTTCAGTAGGTCCTCTGTAACTGTGATACCCTGATGCTTCTCTGGGTTTAGGCACCGAGACACCAAGCTCAGAAAGCATTGATCTCTGTTTGTTTGGAAAGAGCCCGCTAGGAAGATGCTATTTATATTTATACCCAATTGTCTGATTTTTAATGGTTCCTAGCACGCTGTGATGGTAAGATTTGGGCAGGTGCGAATGTGCTGGAGTGTTATTTGTGATGAAAACTAGCTCTGAAAGGTTTCGTCTGTGCCCGACTGTGTTTCTTCCATAGACAGTTGTGGCGAGGGGTCTGTGTGGGAGCCCTGCCAGCTCCTCTTCCTTTATCAATCAGCCTCATCCCTAATTGCAGAGAGGCTGTGGGCAGGCAGCGCGTCTGCCCATGGCTTTATGGACCTGTGCAACCAGCTGAAATTATCCTCCTGAGGACGTAACCAGCCCAGGTGTGTGCTGGCCGGCTGGCCACGTCCAAAGTGAGACAATGGCTCGATGGCCAAGTGGAAACTAGTAACAAGATGTGTCCCTCAGGGGTCTGTACTGGGACAAATACTCTTTAATATCTTCGTCAATGGCATAGTGGGATTGACTTGGCAGATGACACCAAGCCGTGTGGTGCGGTCGACACGCTGGAGGGCAGGGATGTCATCCAGAGGGACCTCGACAGGCTGGAGAGGTGGGGTCATGCGAACCTCGTGAAGTTCAACAAGGCCAAGTGCAAGGTCCTGCACATGGGTCAGGGCAATCCCAAGCACAAATACAGGCTGGGCGATGAGTGGATTGAGAGCAGCCCTGCGGAGAAGGACTTGGGGGTATTAGTGGATGAAAACCTGAATATGACCCGGCAATGTGTGCTTGCAACCAAGAACGGCAACCGTGTCCTGGGCTGCATCAAAAGCAGCGTGACCAGCAGGTCGAGGGAGGGGATTCTGCCCCTCTGCTCTGCTCTGGTGAGACCCCCCTGCAGTACTGCGTCCAGATCTGGGGTCCTCAGCACAGGGAAGACATGGACCTGTTGGAGCAGGTCCAGAGGAGGGCCATGAAGATGATCAGGGGCTGGAGCACCTCTCCTATGAGGACAGGCTGAGAGAGTTGGGGTTGTTCAGCCTGGAGAAGAGAAGGCTCCGGGGAGACCTTATAGCAGCATTCCAGTACCTAAAGGGAGCTTATAGGAAAGATGGGGACAAACTTTTTAGCAGGGGCTGTAGCGATAGGACAAGGGATAATGGTTTTAAACTAAAAGAGGGGAGATTCAGACAAGATCCAAGGAAGAAATTTGTTACGATGAGGGTGGTGAGACACTGGCCCAGGTTGCCCAGAGAGGTGGTCGATGCCCCATCCCTGGAAACATTCAAGGCCAGGTTGGACGGGGCTCTGAGCAACCTGATCTAGTGGAAGATGTCCCTGCTCATTGCAGGGGGGGTTGGACTAGATGACCTTTAAAGGTCCTTTCCAACCCAAACCATTCTGTGGTTCTATGATTCTATAAAAATAGGCTTGTTTTCATAGTGGTTACAGGCTTTTAGGGGTACACTGGCTGAGATTTTTGAGAGGACACTGAAATGATGAAAAACAAACCCCGCCATACCCCCCCCAAATTTTAGTCCTTGTTTCCCAGGGATGCTTCCCACATCTTGCTGAAACCTGGGGAGACGGGCTGCAACTGGGGAAACCTCTTCCCCCTGGGCAGCTTGCAAAGGGATTGGGGGAAATCCTGAGTCCTGGAAGAAAACGGAGGCTGGAAACAACATCCCAAAGAAATTGGGAGGAAGGTGAGGTGGTCTGGGGACAAAGGGACAGTCCCTTCCCTAAGAGATGCTCTCCAGCCATCCTGCTCACCAGGTCCTTCTTATGGACCGCGGGAGCCGGTTGGGGTGGGGGAAAGGTGCCTGTGGATTTTTGGGGAGGTGTTTTTTTGGGGGGAATTGGCACCGATTTGTGATGTGAGCGTGAAAAATCTTCAAAATCCGCAGGTTTTGTTGCAGCTGGGGTTGCGGGGAGCCTCTTCCCCCCGAGGTACCGCTTGGCGGTGCTGCTCCCCCCAGTTAAGAACAGCAAAACCTCCCTGGGGAGTGGGAAATATTTAACCAGCTGGGTCTGCACCAGTTTTCGCAGGAGAAAGACAAATCCTGGAAAAGCTTTGAAAAATCTGCTCCCCAAAACAAGCCCGGGCGGTTTTCTGTGGGCGGACAGCAAAGGCATCGTGGGTCGCCCCGAGCCAAGATGTTCTTTTTTTTTCCAGCAAAGCTCTTAAATCTGCAAACATGGGCCCCATTTCACCTGTATTTGAGGGTTTTTCTCCCTCCTTATCCTGGGTAAAAATGAATAGCAACAACAAATCGCCTCCAGACGACTCAATTCCTACCTCCGGGCTTCAATCCTCCCCATTGCAAAAAAACCTTTTTTTGCATTCCCCAGATCTGTCAGTAATAAAATTCCTCTGATCTCGGCTCGGGGGGGGGGGTATGCATTTTTAAGGAACAAAACGGGAATTGAGGGAAAGACATGCAAACCCAGCTTGGCTGAGGGGAGAGGGGGAGCATGGGGCAGCCTCCCTGGATGGGATAAAAATAGGGCAAAAAATAAGAGTGGAGGGGTTGCGAAGCAGTTATTTTTTCCTTTCAGCTTTGCCTGGGCTCTTTTTTTTTTTTGGCATCTCTTCTTGTGAGGGCTGATTTGGGGCTAGCATGGACCAAAGTGGGAAATTAAGGGGCTTTTTTTTTTTAAGGTATAAAGAGGGGAATGTGCTGAGCTTTAAAGCTGCAGAGGTTGGGATGTTTTTTTTTAATTGTTTGTTTATCTCTGGGGGTGAGTTATAGAGCTACAGCACCATCGTCCTGCCTATCCTGGGGGAGAAAAGAGGGAGAAGACCCCAAAATCTCCTCCGGCTGGGATATGGTGGGCTGTGGTTACGTGGGGCTGCCGGCATGCCGGCGAGCTGGGCCGCGTGCGTGGCGGCTGAGGTCATGGTGCTATTAATTTCCCGTTAAAAGCCCCAATGGCTCCAGCACTGCAGGGATGGAAAATGAAGCAGCTCCGATTGCGGCTGCTGCAGTTAACCCCTGCAGGGATGCCTGACTTTTTGGGCTGAGAAAGCCAAATCCCATGGTGCCAGTGGTAGACTACATCCCTTGAAGGTTGACGGTCACCACCTTGGCCACCCTACAGCTGCTGCAGGTCCTTATCTGGCTCCTGAGGGACTCAGGATCCCTTCAGATGTCTAGGAAACCCTCCTGGCGCCTGTAAAGACCTCATCCGATTTAATCCCGCGCCAGCCGGCCGGGCTGGAGCCACATCTGCCCACCCTGCGATGCTGGAAACCTGGCCACCGCTGAGTGCCTGGGGGCCGGCGGCTGGTTGCATTTCATGCTCGAAAGCCCCCAGGGCTGACACGGGGGGCTTATTTTGGTAACTTGAACTTGGGAAACCCCTCGGCTGTGGAAGGCGGAGAGAGGAGCCCTGTGAAATGCGGTGGCAGCTGGGGGCTCCTGGCGTCCCTGCGAGGAGCCCCAAGCGTCTTCGCAAAATCCCTCGGGGCTTTATATTGAGCCTTGGGAACGCCGGGGAAATGAGATGGAGGGGCTGGGGAGGTGTTCCCCCCCTTGCCGTGAGGCACAGGGCATTAGAGCAGCCCTGGGGCTGCTCTCGGCTCAGCTCATGCCCCCCAAAACCTACCTGGCATTTGCAGAGCATGGGGGCCCCTGTCCTGGTCCCCTCTCCTGGTCACACTTGTCCCCATCTCCTGGTTGTTCTGGTCCCTTCTTCTTGTCCCGCTTGTCTCCTGCTCCCACTTATCCCCAGCCCAACCACTTGTCCTTATCTCCTGGTCCCTCTTGTCCTTGTCCCCTGGTCCTACTGGTCCCTTCTCCTGGTCCCACTTGTCTCCCTCTCCTGATCTCACTTGTCCTTTTCCCCTGGTCCCACTGGTCTCTTCTGTTCCAATTTGACTCCATCTCCTAGTTCCACTTGTCCCTGTCTCCTCATGCCACTTTCTCCATCCTTTGGTTGCATTTTTCCCCTCTCCTGGCTCTTCTTGTCCCCAACTCCTGGTCCCACTGGTCCCGTCTCTTGGTCACATTTGTCCCCAACTCCTGGTCTCATTTGTTTCCCTCTCCTGGCCCTGTTGGTCTCCTGGTACCATTTGTCCACTGTCCTTCTCCTACTCACCCCCATCTCCCCATCCCACTTGACCCTCTCCTTGTCCCACTTGTCCCCTCCCCTGGTCCTGCTCTCAGGGGGAGTTTTGGTACAGACCCAGTGGGATTCAGTGCAGCCTTTTGGGGGCAGACCCTTTCCCCATCAGGTGAAGCCCAATGCAGCCCCCCAAGATTCATCACCAGATGTTCTGGCAAGTGCAGCCGAGAGGGTATCATGATTTTGGCCCAGCTGTGAGCTGAGACTGGGGAAACTCGTGTCATGCAAAGCAGCTCCATGCCTCGGATGCTGCTGGGCATCTGCATTGCAACGGTACTTGTAGTCCCACATGGGGCAAAGGGGCTAATGCCAAAAAAAAACCCCAAACCCTGGGTAAAACCAACTGCTCCAGTCCCCAAATCAGGCACTTTGCCCCAAAACAATTCCCCATCTGGTGCAACCTCAGGCTCGGTGCTGGCTCTAGCCCCAAATGGCTCCGTTCAGCATCATCTTGGCCATCCCTGGGCACCATGGCCCATCCTGCCCCATACGCGGTGCCTGCTCCTGCGGCAATTTGTGTTGTGGTTTTTTTTTTTTTTTTTCCTCCCCCATACAGTGATTTCTCCTTTCACAGATGACATGAAAGTGGAAAATCAGCGAGAAAAAGCACTTTAAAACAGGTTAAAAAACACCCCTGAGAAATGAAACAGTTTTCTGCCAAACTAAATATTGGAAAGACATATTTGCAAAGGTGTTTTGGGGTTTTTAAGGGGTTTGTTTAGTTATTTATTCCCCCCTGCAGAACCTGGATTGCTGCAAACCAACTGAGCTTTCCTCTGCGGCCATCCCCTAACCCACCTCACCAACTGGGATCAACCCCACTGCAAAAATCCTTTTTTCCCCACTTTTTTACAGCAGTCGGGTGTCGAGGGGCCTCCCCTTCCCATGGGCAGCGACATTTCCCAGGCAATACGTCATGTTTACTTAAGAGCAGAGTTATTGCCAGGGAGGAGGCAGGGAGCCGTGGCCCTGGGGGGCTGCGGGGGGGGGGGGGGGAATGGCGAAAATGCGGAAAAAATCCTGCCCCTCTTTTCAACATCCTTTGGGAGGGCTCAGAAAAGCTCCTTGGTCTCTCTTGCGGCGTGTCAGTATTGTTTCCCCAATGTTTAATTGATGTGTTTTTAAAGCCCAGTTCTTCAAATGTTATTAAAATGTCTTGTTTTGCTAAAATAAAAGGGAATGGGGAGAATTTGTGACTGATTCAGCAACACTGGAGCAGAAGCATCTCCAGTCCCCCACGGTGGGTGATGCTGGGGGGTTCATGAGCTGCTTTTCTCCTAAAAAAGTATCATTTTAGAGAAAAACTGTGTCCAGGTGAAGCAGAACCATGAGTAGGGAGAGGGGAGCGATGGGGGGGTTTACGGTTGGACCCCTGTTTTTGGGTGGTGCTGGAGTCCTCGGTGGCTTTTTTGTTGGAAAGGCTGGTGGAAAATATATGGCAAGGTGGTGGAATATTGTTTGTCAGCTGTGGAGATAGGATCAGCTGCTACAGCCTGGATCCAGGAAATCCCCCCAAGGCCCATCCCAAGAGATCTCCCCATCCTGCAGGATCCTCTGTGTCCCATTCTAGATGATCCCCATGTCCCATCTTAGATGAACCCCCAGGTCCCCAGGTGATCCCCCACGGTCCGTTCTAAGTGATCCCTCCTCTGCCACCCCATGTGGTCGCCCCTCAGGTCCCATCTTAGATGATCTCCCAGATACCATCCTAGATGATCCCCCAGGTCCAGTCACTTGGAGGATCCTCGAAGTTCCATCCTAAGTGATCTCCAGCGTGCCATCCCTGGTGACCCCCTCCTAGGTCCCATCTCAGGTGAACCCCCCCCCAGGTCTTATTCCAAGGCATCTCCCAGGACTCATCTGAGATAATCCCCCAAGCCCCATCCTAGATGGTCCCTCATGTTGCATCCCAGGTGACCCTCCTCCAGGTCCCCTCTTGGCTGATCCCCCAGGTTTTATCCCAAGGGATCACCCAGGTCCTAGCCTAGATGATTCCCCAGGACCCATCCCAGGTGACCCCTACCCAGGTCCCATCCTGCAATCTCCCTCCCCAGGTGCAGGGGACCATCCCGGTTGGGTTTTGGGGTGGAATCGGCCAGTCTCTCCCCTACCACCCCATGCCCCCACTTTCACCCTGCATGGACTCCCCCCCTCCAGCCTCCCAGGCACCGACTGCACCTCCCATACTTGCTCAATTAATTTAATCATTAACCAACGCCTGATCCAAACTGCCCCGTGAGTCATGGCTCTGCCCTGCATGGCAGGAGGCAGTGTGCGAGTGCTGGGCCAGATCCTGCACACCCCGTCAGCTCCTGCCCCCCCAGCAGGGCAATCTGAGCCTGGAAAGCTGGATTTCGGAAGCAAAGTCCCCTCCCTTGGCACTGCTGAAGCAAACGGGACCCTCCTATCCGTCCGTCTGTCCATCCCGAACAACGCCAGCAGAAACCTTCCCGCCACGTTCCCGACCATCAAATTGGGGGAGAAACGGGCAAATGTTTCCAGTGCCAAAGCACAAATAAACTTTCTTCTCCAGGCCAGTGCCGCTGCTGATGGAGCTGCGGGGCCAGCGTTTCTGGCCGGGGTCCAGCCTCCCGTTAAAGGGCGTCGTTAAGAAAAACCAGCTCAGGATAAGTGGCGTGAAAAAATACTCTGGTAATTAACCAGCCCCAGAATAGAAGGAGAAAAGGTCAAGCCTAAAAATACAGGGTATGGTTTTGCGCTGAAACACAGCATTAATAAATAATCATGTTTTCGGGAAGGTCTAATTTTAGTGACTCGGGTACAATAGCCTAGTGTGACCCCTTTGCTTGATCTTGCGGGATTTGGGGCTTTTTTTTTTTGCCTGGCTTTGCCCCGTTCTTGTCCCCTGCAGAGCTGCAGGCGGGTTGGATGCGCGAGCAAGAGGGCAGCACATGGTGAGAGGTGATGGGCGCTGGGCTGGGGGCCGTGCCTGGCGTGGAACGAGCGTGGGCGTGCTCAGCCCCGCCAGCCGGCGTGCAGGCACCTGCCTGGTTTTCCGAGCGTCGGGAAAACAACCGGGATTGCCAAAGATTCCGGCCCCAGGGATGGGCTGGAGATGGGGGATGAAGTCCTCGTGGTGGCTTGAACATCCCCGGAGTCACAATGTCCCCCACGAAACAGCTATGCCCCGTTCACGCCGCCTCCCTGTTTGCTCGTTAGTGACTGAGCATTAATAAGACCCATTATAATTAATTTGCCTTCAAACCCCTCTGTAGGGAATCACCCCAGCCCGGGGCGGGAGGGCTGCTGCAATTGGGTTTCACCCTCTTTGTTGGGAAACTGAGTCACGCAGAACATGACGGGGTGGATTACGGCCAGGAAAGGTGAATCCTGCTCTAATTTATCTTTGGGATGGGGATTAGGGCTAAATCCAGCTGCCAACTCTCCTCTTAGCTTGGGGGGAGGGAGAAAAGGGCCCCCAATACCCTGGGGGTGCAGACAGCAGACCCCAAAAGTGACGGGGATTTGGGGTGGGGACGGCCACAACCCTGGGGGCTGCGGCTGGAGGGTGCCCAGCACCCACGAGGGGCATTTTTTCCAGCTTGTAGGGAAAAAGAATGGGGGGAAAGAGGATGGGGGTGATGTGGGGCTTGACCCTGGCTGGGATGCACTGACGTCAGTGATTTGGGGGGGTTGTTTTTTAGCAGGGACCCCAAAGAGAAGCCAAAGGAAGCACTGGCAGCCACCAGGACACGGCGGGGGGGCATTTCTTTATTGGACTCGGTGTGGTGTCGGGGGATGCGCGATGGCCACTGGCACCTCTATGGACATGAGAGGTGCGTCGCATGGGGGGGCAGGGGGAAGAGACCCCCCGTGTCCATCTGCACCCTGAGCCCCATCCTGCCAGGTGGGATGCCCGCATCCGATGCAGACGCTGGCTGGTGACGCTCCGGCTGGGATAAAAGAGGATTTTTCCAGCCCAGAATGGCGGAGAGAAGGCAGCAGGGGATGAAGGGGCTGGGGGACCACCACGACCTCTGTTCCCTATGAAGAAATTAAGGAAAAAAATAAAAAAAAAAGCACCATGAACATAGATTTTTCCAACCGCCAGCAAGAGTTGCAGGGCAGGAGGTGGTCAGGATGGGGGAGATGCAAGATTTGGGGTGGCCATTGCAATGGGTGGGGTAGACCCCATGGTCCGGGACTTTCCATGGATGCTGGGTTGGGCACGAAGCCTCATCCCAGTGAGTTACCTGTGGGATGGGGTTGGAGGTGGGTGGCGGGGGGGCTCACTTCTCCGTCATCATCCTCACAAACTCCTCGTAGTTGACCTGCCCGTCGTTGTTGCAGTCGGCCTCCTTGATCATCTCATCCACCTCCTCGTCCGTCAACTTCTCACCCAAGTTGGTCATGACGTGCCGCAGCTCCGCCGCGCTGATGTAGCCGTTGCCGTCCTTATCGAAGACGCGGAAAGCCTCGCGGATCTCCTCCTCGCTGTCTGTGTCCCTCATCTTCCTCGCCATCAGCGAGAGGAACTCGGGGAAGTCGATGGTGCCGCTGCCATCGGCATCCACCTCCCCCACCATGTCCTGCAGCTCCGCTTCGGTGGGGTTTTGCCCCAACGACCGCATGACGGTGCCCAACTCCTTTGTGGTGATGCAACCGTCTCCATCCCGGTCAAAAAGGGAAAAAGCCTCCTTGAATTCGGCGATCTGCTCCTCCGACAGCCGCTCGGCCATGGCGCTCCCCGCTCGCACGCGGCTCTGCCCCGGCACGCCGCGGTGCCGGCGGGGAGGCGCAGATGGGGCCTCCTCCCTCCGACCTGCCTCTCCCCGGATGAGGAGGAGGAGGAGGAGGCAGGAGCTGGGGCGCACGGGAGAGGCTGAGCCATGGGGTCAGCAGGAACGGTTCAGCCAGACCCCGGCGGAGCGGCCAGAAGAGTTTCGGGGTGCTGGAGAAGAAGGGTGACCGCCAGCCCCCTTGGGCCACCCTGGCTGCCGTCCCGCTTGCTCCGCTGGTGGCATTTCGTGGGGCCGGCTCCTAACAAACCCCCTAATCAAGGGATTTGCGCTGTGGCTTGCAGCAAAGCGGTGGTTTCGGGGAGAGGCAGGGCGCTGGTGGAAAGCGGGGGGGCGATACTATTTTTGGCTGTTTTAAGGCAATTTTGGTGGGGTTTGTTGTTGTGCAAAGGCCTCCAGCCCCGCATGGTTGAGAGGGGTCCCCCCGGTCTCCCCAGCCCCAGGGCCACCAAGAGCGATGCTGGCCGCGTGTCAAACCTGCCGAGAGAGCGTTCCCTCGTGCAGGTCCAGGCAGAGCCTGGATCTCCGGAGCTGATGTGCTCCGCGCTGACGGAGACCTGAATCAGCCGTGATTTCTCTTCCGGGCTCCCCGAGAACAGCTCCACGGCCCCCGGGGCAGCTGACGTGGTGGTGTATCAGGTGAGCAGTGTCATGAGTCCTGCCCCGGTTAGTCAGGGGTTAACCCCGGGGGCTGAGTGAGGGTTAACCAGGTTGTAATGGCCTGCTTTCGTTTTTACTCATCTCTTACAACAGGGAGTACAGGAGGGTTCAGAGGCAGATGATGATGAGGGCTATTTCTCTGTCCAACTGTCCATCCATCCAGCTATTCTCACTACCTTCCATCCAACCCTCCATCCACTTATCTGTTCATCCATCCATGCATGCATCTACCCAGTTGTCCATCCATCCACCCAACCATCCATCCGCGTGTCTATCCGTACACATAACTACATTACCAACCAACCATCCATCCCACCAACCCATCCATCCATATGTGCATCCATCCACCCAACCACATTATCATCCATCCATCTGTCCATCCATCCAGTCGCCCAATGATCCAGCCAGTCAACTATCCATCCACCCGTCCATCCATCTGTCCATTCATCCATGCATTGATATTACCGTCCATCTACCTGTCCCTCCGACCATCCATCCCTATTTCCTGTGTGCCCAGAGCGGTCAAGTGACTGTCACCAGCCAGGCCAAGGAGCTAACGGACCAGACGACCAGGCTCCACAGCAGAACATAGTTTGACTTTCTCAGCTACAGGAAAATGGCACCAGTTTACCCCAGTTTAACCCAGTGAGGAATTGGAGGGAAGGCCACAAAACAGAAGCCAACCCATGGGACAACTGAGGAACACATGGGAAATGGGACGTCCAGGTGGGACAAAGTCCGGAAGGGGATCACCGTCTTGAGGAAAACCTCATCTGGAAAAAACTCTGGGCACGTAAAACGCTGCCGTTGCAGGGAGGAAGCGGCTGAGCCGTGCCGAGAACCTGTCTGGCGAGAGGCACGGCACTACTCGCCCCGCGAGCGCGTTTCGGGGAGGGGAGGCCCTGGCAGCTCTTCTTGTGCAACAAGCTGCTCCCTAATTGTCTGTCTAATTGCCCACGCTTGCTGTTCTGCTCCAGATTTAATAAGATCGAATTAAAATTGCTGTGAAAGAGCCCTGGGCAGGCGAGCAAGGAGCCAAGAGGAGGGGGAGCTGGCTCAAACCCAGCTGGGAGAAGCAAACACCAACATTATCTGTGTTGTGTTTTCAAAGCCCGGGAGGGTTAAGGTGTTTGTTCAAGCTATGGGGGGAGTTGTTTGAGCTCCAAAATGAGGGTGGGCTGGGTGGGGAGGACCCTGGGTCACTCTGCTAAGGATGAAGGGGTTGCTCCATCCTGGGTGTCCCTTGGTGCTGAGCGAAGCTGGAGGCTGCTGGTTTTTTTTTTTTCCCCCATCACCAGCACCATGATCTCCCCATCACAAGCACCTATCCCCTCCCCATCACCTCCCCATGACAAGCAACCACTGTCAGCACCCACAACATCCCCACCACCAGCACCCACCACCAGCACCCATCACCTCCCCGTCACCTGTACCCATTGCCTCCCACGTTTGCAGCAGCCTTTGGGAGAAGCCAACCCTTGATTTAGACTCTGCTTAACTGCACCTTCATTAGCACGGCAGGATAATTAACCTAATAAAACTTCCTACTGGCCCATAAAATCCCATAGTTTATGCCTGGGTCTTATTTACGGCATCGGAGATGGGCCGTGGGGTAGGATGGGAAAGCGGTGAGGCCACCACGGTGGGAGGCAGGAGCACGCAGCTGCTGGCTGACGGGTATTTTGGCAGCCGATTTTCCCGGGATGTCTCCAGCCGGAGCTGGAGAGGTCGATGCTTTAACGAAGGAGGTTGCAAGCGGCCAACGTTGAAGCCTCACACAGCGTTTTCCAGGCAACATCTCCCTGCTCAACCTCAGCGTCTGGCTTTGAGCGGTCTGATCCAGGTAATGGCTGAAAAAAAAAAAACCAAACCCAGACCAGATGGTTAAAAGCACCCAGTTGGATTATCCCGAGCCCGCGCGGCTCGTAACGCAAGCCCAGATGTGCGCAGATGTGTGCGGCGACGTCTGGATTTGCATTTGCAGCCCAGGCGGTGGGGGCGAGGCTGATGAATTTGTGGAAAAAAGAGAAAGTTGGAGGCGGAGAGGGAAACCGCTCCGACAGGGAAACCTCGGCGGGGCCCTGTGCCCCCCCGCGTGAGCCCAGACGCGCCGAGGCCGGCCGGTCCCGTGAGCACCCGCGGGGACGGAGAGGAACCTCCGCAAAGCCCGGAATAAATTGCGTCGAGGTTTAATGTGGAAAACGGGATTTTGGAGAGGCTGAGCTCGGGTATGATCCCGCAATGGCTGCGGGGATCTCCAGGGGATAGCTGCTGGGTGTAAAATTTGGGCTTCGGTGTCTCGTGTTTTAGTTTAGGCATCGTTTTAACGGAGGTTTCCAAAGCTGAGGGGGAACGGCAGGGTCTGCAGGGCAGCTCCTAAAGTCAGGCTTTTCTAGCCCACCGAAGGGACCCCAGTCCCACTTTTGGACGTGCCAGATGTCACCGTGGCAGAGGAGGGAGGCTGGCATCGGGGAGATGCTCGGTAGAGGGATGTGCCCCGCTCTGGATCCCGACTCCGGGAAGGTCTCACCTGTAAACCGGGACGGCGTTGGCTCCTCTCGGCACGTAGCACCTGAGCTGGGTGGATCCCCAAAGATAAATTCGGGACCGGGGAGCTGCTCACTGAAGGCAGAGGTGCCCACGTGTCCGCCGGGCACGGACACCTTCCCTTTCCCTGGCTGTGACAGGGACAAGGGTGGCCAAGGATGGAGGGGCTCAGGTCCCCCCTCTGCCCTTGGGTATTTCACCCTGCTCTGTCCCTGGGTCCCCCCAAATTTGGGATGGGGGGGGGGGGGAAAGGTCTCGGCTCAGCAGTTTAGCAGCGCAGGCGAGGAGAAGGTTGGCCAGGACCCGATGGGAGTTCGGCATGGGAGGAAACCAGGAAAGCCCGGCTTGTTTAGTCTAGCAACGTGAGGGCTGAGGAGGCGGACGGCTGTGGTCTCCACATTCCTCCCGGAGGGACGGAGCAGGGATAGGAACCACCGGGAGTCGGGGTGGGGCGGGGGGGATTTACTTTTAAAGGGAAATTAAGTTCTTGGCTAATTTGCTGTCGGCTACGGGCCGACCAGACAGAGGTTTGGCTTCGGCCTGACATGCGGGAGGATAAGCAGGCGCTCTGCAGGATTTCCTCTCTGTTGAGGACGAGCTGCGTGCCCCGGCAGCTCATTAATACCTTTTTTTTAATGGCAAAAGGAGCCTTTTTTCCAGCTTCTCCCTGCATGGGAAGGGCTGATCCTCCTCCAGATCAAAACTTGGCTTCACGAGTCAAAGCTCAGCTGTAAACCCTGTCCCTGCAAACTGAGCTGAGCCTTCGCTTCCGAGCAGGGCCCCGGGGGTGCAGGGGGGGACACCCGAGGGAGCTGGCCTGGAGCTCCCCAGGAGCTGCAGCCATGCCCAGACACCCCCCTACACGGTCAGGCCACAGCTTTTCGGGAGGGCTGCGGAGACCCGACAGTTTCGGCATGGTGCTGATCACCGGCTGCTCCCCACCGCCCCGGGAGAAGCTGCCCCGGTGGAGGGGAGTCTGCCCCGCCAGGTCCACCTTCCGCTCAAGGTTCTGAAGGTTCGCCAAGGAGAAGATATTTTAAAATTATTTGCTAAATAGGGACCATTTCAGTTCTGGGGGGGGGGTGGTTTCTTTTTTGTAGCAAGGAGGTTTCAGCGCCCCAGGAGGGCAGGGATTATTGCCATTGCTCCTTTTTGCCCCAGAAACGGAGGAGAGTGATGCAAGCGCTGCAGTGAGTCACGCAGCTGCGCCCTGTTTTACAGCGACCGCCCGTCGCACACAAAGGGCAGCGGCTGCCAGGCCCCACGCCGCACAAGGAGCTGTAAACCTCCGGCTCGCGTCCTGCCCGGTCACAGCGGCGCAAAGGGGAACCGCGACAGAGAAGAGGGTTTTGAATAAAGCCACGGCTTCCTCCTGCGAGCTACAGCCCTACGACCAAAGCGCGCGCCTTGGAGAAGTGCAGGTTCGCGCTTATCTGCTGCCATCCGGCAGCACCCGCTGCACAAACGTGTCCCTCCCAGGCAGCGACTCAGACGAGGCAGGCAGGAGGCTGTCAGGAATTTAATTGTACTTGGCACTCGAAACTGTACAATACATTTACAGAGAACCACACGTTTGTGTCTATGTACACCCTCTTCCCATTTCCAACGTTACTGGCCAAACACGTGACAGGCAATAACCCTTTGCATCCGAGTTACGGCTCCTCAAGCACAGATTTCGGGTAACGCTCAAGGACGGGTACGGTGGGATCGCTGTCCTCGCCCCGTCATCACCAGTCGAATGACAGGAAGAACCTGTTGGCTGTGCTCAAAGCTGTCATCGCTTTGTTTCCTACAACGCTTTGCAGCGCAGTTACCAAGCTGGCATCTCTCACGAATCTTTGGACCGCTAGAACATGGCAGTGTCGCCGTGACGAGTATATACAACCACTATCTCTTCTTTCCTTACACCTCATCAGCTTCAGACGCTTTCTTTTCTCTACCTTTCTACCACATGCAATAAACCCTTGGTTGCCTCCAGTCCTGCCTCCCTGCGGAAGGCGTTTCATTTCTAAAAGGCAACAGAAACAAGAAAAATCTACCTTCACTCCCTGCTATTCCCCTCTAGCTGCTGCTCCTTTTCCCTCCCCAAACCCTTTGCAACGTGCCTAAAACCTTCCTAAACCCCGTTAGCAATGCAGTTCTCTTTCAGTAGTCCGGGGCGCACACAAGCCATTTATGTCGCTCATCGTTAACAGGGTACATTGGGCATCTCCTCCCAGCCACCGGCTCGTTATGGCTTGCCTGCGCTCCGCAGAACTGTGGAGTGATGTGAGAAACAGTATGTACACGCACACCTCAGAGCAAGAAGGATCAAGTACTTGAAAGGAAATGCCAAGTCTGAGCAACAACAACAAAATACAAAAGTAAAAAAAAAAAAAAAAAAAAAAAAGAAAAAAAAAGAAGAAGAAAACCAAAAAAACCCCAAACAAACCTGAAACAAAACAACTAATAAAAAAATTAAATATCTGGCAGGTTACAGGAGTGAAAATGAGGAATGTACAAAGAACACACTAAGATGAAAGATTCCAGTAGGTAAATTGAAAACCTGTTGAACCTGGGGTCTGTTTTTTTGTGGGTTTTTTTCCCTGCCCTTGTTTAACATGTAAAGTTGCACAGATTATGATAAGCGTACACTGCAAAACATGCGCTGTACAAGACAAGAAGAAAATGTGAATTCAGGTTTTGAGTCCACTCTAAAAGGACCCTTGCAGTGTCAATCCAAACCCCCCCACAAAGGGAGGTGCTGCCAGGCTTGTGGTGACGGCCCAAACTTCCGCTTTAGCGTTACTGTTTTCCCACCTCAAACACCGCACGTGGAAATCTTTCAGAAACCAAAGTTTGCTCTTCAAATCTGCCATGGGCGGTCAAAAGCACGAGGGCTTGCGAATCACTCACAGCATTAAAACCAGGTTCAAAGTGGCCACGTTTGTAAAAACAGACTCCAGTTCAACAGTGTTAACTGTATACCAGTAGCTGCCATTACAACATAAAAAACAACAAAAAAAATATTCTGTTCAGTAGAGTGAATCCAATCATGCTCACATTACAAGAAAAATGTACACGTTATTTATAAATAAACAGTCTTCCACCAGGATGTTGCTGCGCTCCTCTTTACACTAGCGTTTCTTTCCGCTTGCCACTTAGCTGCTTCTCCCTCGTTTTTCTGTGCCCAGACGGTGTTCTGTGTGTTTTCACGCCCTTGGCTTCCTCCGAGTCCAAGATGGAGCCACATTCGGATGTGCTTTCGTCTAGCTCCATCTCGGTTATGCCAGACATGGCAGACTGCCTCTTCTGGGCTTTGATGTTGGGCGCGGAGGGGTTGTTCTCCTCCGACTCTTCGCTCAGCTCCGGCAGCTCCTTCAGCTCTGCTGCAGCAGCAGTCCGCTGGAAGGGAGCGATGGCGGTTCGGATGCAGTTAACCCATTGCTGCTTGTGGAAGACATCGTTGGCCTGCAGCGTGTGGGACTGGCCTGGGGAGGGATCTTGGAAACGAACTCGGAAGATATTTTTAGCTGAAGATAAACATAGGAAAAAGCAGATCAGTTCCTAGCTCAGTATTTAGAGATTCCATTGCTAGACAAGGGACCTGGACTGCACTGCTCTGCTTCAGGGAAAGCGTTCAAAATCCCACCAAACCCCCCCCCCAAACCCCACAACCCACCACAGACACGTTGAAATAGATGTTTTCTAATCTGAGCACCAGCTGCAAAGCACCATATATAATTTTATGGCCACCAAATATAAAACTGCAAAGCCCAGCAGTGACAGTCTACAGGTAAATGCTAACATGTATCATGTGTCTGCTATACGAAAGGAACCTCAGCCCACGGGGATCTATGCCCAGGTGTAATCTCACCTCACCAACAGATTCCTGTGCAGATGAACTGGTTTGGTCCATACCTTTATCGGAATTGCCAAAAGCTCCTCGGAAGGATCCCCCCATTTTCACATCGCCATCCTGCAGGTCTTCGAGGAGCAGCTCCTGGACAGGGATCGGCTGCCTGTACACTTGGTAAGCCTGACGCTCATTGCGAGTGACCGGCCGGGTCAAAACCAGGATGTCTTGGAAGAGGAAGACGTAGAGTTTCTGAAAGGGAAAACGCATTTGAATAGGAGTAAAGCATTGTACTCTGTAGTCAAAGCAGTCACACACCTTCTGGGATTCAAGGTCACGTTATCTGAAGTTTCACCCACGTTAATTTTCTGACAGTTTCCTGTTACAGCAACATAGGGCCCTGGCAGTGGTGGCACAGACCACAGTTGTATCAACAGGTTTATTGTTTTAAAAGATCCTTAAAAAGTGAATTATCATTTACAGATGCCAAGAATAGGATGATTAGAAGCAATATCTTTTCTGACAATACAAAACACTTCATGTGTACGGAAGTGTAATGGCCAAATTAAACAAAAAACCCCCTACTAAGCAAAAAAAAAAAAAAAAATTGGAGGTTTACAACGAGGTTACTCCTGCAAGCCAGAACAAAAGGCAGCAGAGCCTTGAGTACAGCAGGGTCTTTCAGCGCTGCTACAGTGGGAGATAAACTTCTGGCAGTTCATCTCAAAGCCAAACAGGCTTTTGCAGGAACACTTTTGTTTGGAAGAGCTGTGCGCCAGCGCTCATAATGGGGAATGTCAGAGCACCTGAAAGTAAACAGCCGGCAGGAAATCCGTTTTGATGGAGTGCTTGGGCACAGAGCACACTTTCTATGGTAATTTTGTGCTAATTATTTTCCAGCTTCTGAAGGCCAATTGTAAAGCTGTCAGCAGGAAACTTTCCCTTACACCCTGAAATACAGACTGCCATCAGGTGCTTTCTCTTCTGCTTTTTAAATTTAGCTAATTGTCTAAACTACCCCTACGGATGGAAGGGCTCCTGGTCCTGCTATGACAAACAGTTTTAACTACCTCTGAGGGAACGTTTCAAACTTGAGAATTAATTACCATGAACACGAGGGACTTACATGTCCATTTTTATTCTTCAGCTCCCCATGGCACAGTAAAGCTTTGCTGCCTTCAATCCTTGGGTCCTTCTGCTTCTCATCCAGGTACTCCAGCTTGTCAATGTAATACTGGCACTCTGACTCCCCCTTCTTCAGGTTGATGTCAGAGAGGACTCCTTGGATTATAGATATCTATAAACCAAAACATTTACAAATGATTAAATAGTGACCTCTGCTTCTGTATCCTCCCTTTAAGTGCTGTTCAAGAACTCCAGATGATGGAATCCATGTGGACAGATCTCTCGTTTGCTTTCATGAGGGGTTACAGTCACAGATTTGTATCCACGAAGAAAACCACCCCACAAAATTGCTGAGGGTTTAAGAGAGGTTTCTGGACCACCAGAATGACATGCTTATGTCAGAACAATGATCATGACAGCACTATTACTTACGGCTTCTTCCAGAATCTGGATATCGGGATGGTCTTTGGGAGTGTGTCTCAGGATCTCTTTCAGAAGCAGTGGGTATTTGACCAGCCGACTTCGAGGAATGTCCAAGAAGCTCCAAAGGTCTAGCTTGCGGCTGAAAGGAGACTCAAGGCAGCGCTGAAGGAAGTCCTGCACTCTCCGGTCCTGCTTCTTCTGATCCAGAAGTGCTTTGGCTGCCAGCTGATTGCTACAGTAACCTTTGTAGGCATGGAGTCGTGGTAACTGCAGGAGAACAGAATAATATTCAGGAGTCAAATTCCATGTAGTAAAAGCAAATCAAATTAACGTGTCAAAACTCGGGGAGTTCTACTTCCCTTACTGCGATACCCTGCCCAATTAAAAAAAAAAAAAAAAAAAAAGCTAACAGACTATCTTGTATATGTAGCTAGTCTTTTGTGAGTAGAACAAGGGCAACCTGCGTGCGATGCCTTTGAAGTTCAGATGTTTGAGATTAACAGCGATAACGTTATTGAAATCACCTTAGTGACAAACAGTCCAGAAGATACAGACATTTCAAACATAAATCAGCAAGTAATTGCAGCCACACTAGTGTAAGTCTCCAGGGTGAAATCGTGGCCCATTACGGCTGACAGAGTCCCTTTGTTTTCAATGTAGCCAGGATTTCCGTTTCAATCTTTCGCTCAAGGCCACAAAAGCCCACAGCTTTTCGGCTTCTAGCTTTAAATGTTCTTTAAGCTCATTTTTAGCCCGCTGTCTCCAAGTTATGTACTCACCCACTTCACAAGAATGGGCCCAATCTGCTCCACTGTTCCATCTGGTTTTGTTGCTTCTCCTAAACTTGCCAACAAGTCTGGAATTGAAACACAAAAATAGAAATTGCAACAACGCCTCAGTAAACTGTTCTAACATGAGAAAGCATAGAGTTTAACTCTTAGTCAGCACATTTTGTGAAAATGATCCAGTTGCTCTTACCTTCATGCAGAGGAATATAAGAATCCAAGTCCCCAAATATGTGGGTGAGTTCCTCCTCAGACATGATAGAGAGTTTCAGCATAGGATCATGATAAGCCTGTCAAAGAACATCAGTATTAAAATATATTCAAATCTCCCAAGCCCAAAAGCTGACAATTTAAATATGAGGGGATATATCATGTACGGGACAGATACAAAGTGAAGCCAACAGGAACAGTAACATCAACTTTGATCACGAAAATATTCACCTCTGTACGAAGGTATCAAGACCTTCAAATGAAAAGGTCTTTCCTGTCTGAACTGTTCTCATCTGGGAGAGAAACTCCTCTCCGGATGAGCTCTCTAACTCAACTCTCCCCCAACTAGCTCTGCAGGACTGCAAAGCGCAATCCTTTTTTGGCTGGGTTTGTTGCAATCAAACCAGTACTGTAGGACCGCTCACGTCAACTTTCCAGGCCAGTTTTCAAACTGTGGATTCTGGGCCTGATAAAGCTGATATGTAATCTTTGCAGGTGCAAAGAAACTTCATTATTATCTGTAATATGATTACTGACTGCAGGAAAAAAAGACACTCACCTTTCTGGCAAGCTTCAGGTCTTCGATTAGGTCCTGCTCTCCCCTAGACATTTCATATATTGCCTGTGAGGAAGGAGATAAAGCATCAAGAGTCATTTTTAATCCCAGTCTTCCTCTGAAAGAGCCTTTCAGCTCACATAATGTACATCCTGCCTCTGCAGCTTGAATAGGCCGTTTTGCCATCTGAATCACTGTATGCCACCTGGGCATGACAACCTCAAGTAAATCTGCCAGCTTTCCCAGCTCCGAGAAAGCAACATCACTTACAACTGTGTGAAAGCTCTGATGCTCATGCAAAGCCAAATTAAATATTAGCGCCTTTTAAATCACTGCTTTTACACAGGCAAGTACGAAAAAAACAAAACCCAGAAAACCACAGAGGTCAAATCCCAGGCGTCTTTAGTCAGCTTCTGTATTGTCACTAGAAGATTTGTCTAAGAACTACAGGAAAAAGGCAAGCCAAGGCCTTGCTATTTGGCTTTCAACCAATTGTCAAGAGCTTTAAGAGAAAGACAGCTGGCTTTACAAGGAACCTGACTTTGGGTCTGCTGCAAAGCAACCAGTGTGGCTGGGTCTTGAATTTCAGAAGTGCTGAGCTCCCCCACGCAAAGAGTTTGGCATCTCTGATCATCAAACTGGGGAGATGAACTCCCTAGTCAAGAGAGAGAAGCCTACGTTTTCCCATGCCTAATGCAGAAATAAATCTAGCAGTTTAGAAATGAAGGTGCACAGGAAGATAAAGTCACCCACAGATGCTCATTACTCCCTTCCCCACCAAGGAAACGGCACAAGTCAAGGCCTCGGCTGCCTTTCTCAGTCCTGCTGTTTAACAGAGAGCCTACCTCCTGGCGCTTAATTTCTTTGGTGCTCAAGGACTCTTTCATGTTGACATCTAACATCTCAGACCAAAGTACACTGTTTCTTCTTTTAGGAGGAGTAGGAGCAGCAGATCTGCTACATGACTTTTGGGCACAGCCAGGAGACTTGCTGTCACTGCGAAGGGCAAATGACTATAGGAATTCAAAAAAAAAAAAAAAAAAAAAAGAAAAAAATTAAAAAAAACCCCAAACATGTAGAGCTAACATTTCAGAAGTACAGAAGTATTATAGTATTATCCATACCCCTCCCAATCCTTCATCCTCCTCTGTTGTACAGGGCAGGAAAACACACCCAGACACTTTTCCTCAGATAAAGGAACACTTTAATCAAGCTGCTGAGAAAGCCCCGAGAGCCCAGAGATTGGCAAGCTTTTCCATGTGCCTCTCCCTGCACTGATCCAGCAGCAGCACTTGGGAGGAGGATGGAAAGGTAAAGCTTGGGTCTCTTTCCAAGGTATGAGGAAGTAAATAAACTAGGATCATAATTCTACCTATAATGGGGCTAATCAGGAGCCACTTGAACTTTGCTCTCGTGATTTGCAATGTTCTTAAAACACAGACACAGAAGTGCTCTTATCTGCAAGTGTGGAGTATAGTGTTCCTTAGACAACACTTCTCTAACATTATTGAAAGGTCACTGAACAGCAGGGTCGGTTCACATTTAAGCACATGCTCCAACACACATATCTCGAGTACTGGTACAGTTTATCAACTAATTCTCCCTATCTGAATCAGTTTATTTTTTTTTACTGCTTAAACCCTCAATAACCTGGTTATCTAACAAGCTACCTCTGAACTTGTGAACTCTTCTTCATCCCCAAGTCCCAAACAAGCTTTCTGTCCTTGCACAAATCATATAGTAGATTTTCAAGAGATGCCTTGAAATCTGTTTTACCCCCATACAGCCAGTACCTTCCGCATATCTCTAGGCATCTAGGACTAGACGGCTCTGCTATTTACCTGTATTGTCTGCCCAAAGCGCCGAACTGCACCATTTCTTACAGGAGAGATCAAGTTTGCCAGGGATGTGACCCGTGCTAAAGGCCGAACCCGCTTATTGCTTGGCTCCTGTAAATAAAGCAGAGAACAAATTGTACTGGCTGTGACTCCCACTTCATTTCTCAAGCTGCCCAGGCAGGTTTAAAAAGCACGAACCCACTTAAGGAGTGGGAAACACAGCAAAGAGAGTGTTTTGAAGTAGCCATTCATCTTAAAAGGAAAGCAGAGGCTGTAAATATTTGTCTGAACTTTAAGGCTGCAATTAAACTGCAGAGACTTTGCCCAGTGTAAAAGAGGCAAGATAACATACACATCAGTCAGAATTCAAAATAGGGCTCGAACAGGGACCGTTATGGTTTGAACATAAATAGACTGAAGCATTCGCCTCTGCAAGGCAAGCGACTGTCATCTAAAGATGGAGCTGTGATCTGCCTCTCCATTTTATCATGTTTTCCTTTGTAGAAAGAATGTGTTTTTCCATTTTAATTTTATTTTGGAGAGAAAAGTAGCAGTCAGAGCCCAGGACAGCCTCAGCAGCTATTCTAACAAATAGCAAATGACCACATGCTGAACATTCCTGTGAGGGATATGCACACACACGAAGTGGATAAAGTTTAAAACCTTCAGTTTACAAAGCTTCCTCCCCCTTCTGCTCCCCCACCCCCACCCCCCCCCCCGCAAGTCATCCTAATTTTTCTTATATGTTGTTTAGATTTGAAAGATAGAGCTTCTGCTTTTCTACACCACTAATCCCTGCTGGGAGCCCAGAGCATTTTCAATTCTGTCCTGACCAAAATGCTGCCAAGAAAGAGGAAACGCCCCATGGAAACCTCCTGCTGCTTAAGCTCAGATGAGTTTTTAAAATCATGCTGGCAACTCTACATATTTTACATCAAAAATACTGTATTGTAAGGACTGTACAGGAAAGGCATGCACAATGGGATGCCAGGAAGAGATGGACTCGGAGCTTAAGGCTAGGAGAAAGACCAGATTAGGTGCCCTGGTGCTCTTAAACATCTGGCAGATGGTTGGACGTGACTCATCATCACAAGGAAGTTTCTTAGCATGAAGTTCAGATGAGTTGATGGAAGCAGCCTCTTTTTTGAGTTCATCTCAGCAGAAATTTTACCAAAGCTTTATTAGGCATTTTTGGTTAATTATATTTGACTCCCTCCTCCTACATTTCAAAAGGCTAAAAGGCAAAGACTGAGAAGAGTGGTTAGGACAAGCTCTCTGCCGTCTCTATTTCTAGTCCGAGATTGCAAGATAAGGTGCCCAAATGCTTTGCTTCTATGTAGCAACAGAAGTGACAAATGCTGAAAACAAAAAAGGGGAATAGGAACACAATGGATTCCAGTCCTGTGGCTGAAGAAGCATAAAAGCTACGTATCTAAGATCTGATTTCAGCAACATGACCCAAGGAGTGGCCTGTCTGTCTGCCTACACAGTGTTAAGCAACAGAGGAGGTTAGCTCACACTGAATTAAGCCTTCAAAGTTGCAGGGGGGAAACATGAAAAGAAACAATTTATGAGCAATGCAGAACAGAAAGACCTCTTGGCACAGCACAAAGCCTGTTCAAAGCTATGCTTGAAATGTTTTGGGTAATCTCAGAACTATGAGGGTACTATAGAAATGAAGAAAAGCTGTAAGAGAGTGTCCTCAGCCCCAGGACCCCAACCCTCAGCTGGGTTTAGGTACAGCACAGGGAACACTGCAGTTGCTTCTCTCCTTTGCCAACCATGAGCCACTGCACTCAAGACAGAGTCTGTCAGGAAAAGGATTATGCAGAAGGCTAGAAAGTTAGGCTGGGCTCAAAGGAAGACAAGGAAACTTTAATTAATTATTGATGTTTCTGAGTGGAGGAAAAGGATAGGTAATTTACTTCTAGAAAACCATGTATCAGTGTACTAGAATAAAGGGACGCAAGCCAAGAGAAGCTTAAGAAACTGCAAGAATGTAAGCAAAAAATATACAGACATAAGCTACACAGCTCTGTCAAGGCCATTGATATAAATAGCATGGAAAAGAAAAACGTGACACTGAAAATTAATAGCAAGAAACCTCAGTACTTTAGGACGCTTGTACAGTCTTTTGCAGCTCGCTGTTAAAAGGGTCAACTCTGCAGCCTTTCCAGATAGGAGATACAATGACACACTATCTGTGCTGAGGGACATGTGTGAATGCCTTCCCAGCACATCTGTGCTAGGCTGAAGCGACACATGCATATGCACAAGGTCTGGCATTCCTGCCTCTCCGTTTGGGACAGGCGGTACAAAGGGGCTCCTTGGGATTATAAATCGCCACTTTTCTCAACAGCCCATACATACTGAGACATGCAAAGACAGGCTTGAAGTGAAAAGCACCGCTCTCTTGAACAAGAGGGAGCACAGCTCCCGAGGAGCCCTCTTCTGCTCTGAGGAGGGAGGAATTTCACACAGATCGGCATGACCAGAGCGCTTTCTGTACATGCGATGTGCTCCCCGGGGTGTTTGGCCAACAGAAAAACTTCTGTATGCTATAAATTCAGCTTAGCAAAAGGCCATTTCCTCTCTCTTAAAGAGAAACAAATTCCACTTTCTGTCCTGTGAGCGCTTTCAGACATGAATGGCTTGACTGCCAAAAAAAAGCATCTGTTTCTTCTTCTTCTCCTTCCAGCGATATTGTTTGATCCAAGGCAGGGAGGGGAGGGGGGAAAAAAAAAAAAAAATCCCTCTCCTTAGAAACCTCACCTTCTCCGAGATCTGCATTTCAGCTTGGGGTCATGTACTCCACTTACAGTCAAACTCACTTGTGGTGTAAGCCGAGACTCAGCACAGTTCATACTATGGATAACTTTGGCTCAGTATTTTTTTTTGTTCTGTACTTGCAAACAATGATTAGCCTGTCTCCACACTGTATGACTTACAGAAGCCCAGATTAGAATGAAGTCTGCAAAGCTTCTGTAACAAGCTAGCCGTGTTAAGCACTACAACACCGACAGATAATTAAACCCCCAGCAATTTCAACAGCACTTCTGCTTCCATTCATGATTTTTTTTTTCCAGGGGACTCTTTATTAAAAGTGAATATAAATATATCAGACATACACAAAAGCTAAATTTGTGCCTTGGTGCCTCAGCTGGCAGGCAAGACTTCACACTAGTGGAATTTCTTCAAGTGCTGGTTAACTCTTCGCATTGTGAAAAGATTGCACCTTGCTGCTCAAAAGAAAACCAGGCTCTACTTTTGAGCAACAAACATTTTCCTCTAGCAGCACGCTAGTCCCTACCTGGCTACAACCTTTCCCCTTGTGCTAGGTAATAATTAGTGGTTTTTACAAGGATAACTTACTAGAGAGCAATGTCCTACATGCCACTTCCATACCAATGCATACAAACACGGTGACAAATCTAAAAACCACGCACAGCAAAACTTTTCCTATTAAGCCAAATAAGCAGAAGGGGATTTTAGTCACCAGCTCAAATAATTCCTACCAGAAATCACCACCTGACTATCTTATTTTAAGATTCACGTGCAAGGAGCTTGCCGAATCTCAAGCTTTGTTCCGAAAACAGCTGTCTGCACTCAAACTGAACCACCACGCTCTGGCTTGACACGTAGGTACGGAGATCACAACCCTTGCCTTTCTCAAATTCAACAGGCTGTTCGCGACCAAGGGGGAAATCTAGCCTGGCACTCCGCTTATAACTTCAGTGGCTCTTGATAGCAACTCAGCACCTAGCACTGATAGGAGTGTTGGCTTAGGAGTCATTACTCAAGCCCAGACCCAAAGTTTAACTTCAGATACCCAGCATGCTGTTTATACCCTACAGAAAATACACGTTTTAAGAATTAGAGGTGATTTACTCTCCTTTAAGAGATCTGGTTTATGTTATTTCTCTCTCAACATGTGGTTTCCCTTTTGCACAATGAGATTGCCCAAGTTTGGCTGTTATAAAGCCAGGATTTCAAGAGGCTGGCGACTCAGACTGGAGCCCTCAAGCCCCAGAGCTGTCGGGAGCCTTTTTTTTTTTTTTTCTTTTCCACCTCGTCTCACCGCTAATCTCGGCAATAAAACCCTGCCCAGTGCAACCGGTCCCTACCTGGCTCCTGAACTTTTGCCTTCTGTCGCAGCAGGAGGCATGCGAGCATCTACCAGGAATGCAATTATTCTCATCTACATAACAACACATGATAAAAATAACAATACTCCAAAAAAAAAAATATCCTCAAAACCCCAACCAACACCCATGATTTTTTTTTTTTTTTTTTTTTTTGGTTTATGCAGCAAACGAACGCCCTAATTCGGAAAAATCCTGTCAGTGGAAAGAGCGCACAGAGCAACAGGCAGTTTTTTTTAATGAAACCCCCGCTGGGAGGAGCGGGCTCAGGTGAGGCGCCGCGCTCGGTTTCGGCTCCCTGCTCCCACTCCTCCAGGACAAACCCCTTCCAGGGGCTAGGAAGTTGTTTCTTTTTAAAGACTTTTCTTCTAAAATCGCTGCCTGCACCTCACTCCGCGACCGGCTCTCCGCGGGCAGCGCACCCGGCTCGTCGCCTCCCCTCAGGCGCGGAGAGCGGGAAGGTGCGTGTGTGAGGCGGGCGTCTCCCAAACCCACCACGTTCCCCTCAAAAAAAAACCCCAAAACGCACAACCGACCCCCTTCTCCCCTCTCCGACCCCGCTCCTCCTCACCTCCTGCTCCCTGAAGGACTGGTTCTGCGCGTCGATCACCCGGATAGTCCTTTTGATGGGCAGCAGCCCCCCGAGCTCGTCGTGAGCCACCATGGCCGCCGTCCGCGGCGCCGCTCCCGTCCCCCTCCCTCGGCGGCCGCCGCCTCAGCCCCCGCTCATCCCCGCTCTGCGCCCGCCGCCGCGCCGCGCCCCAACCTCACCGCCGGGGGCGGGGCTACCGCCGGGACCACGCCCCTCCCCGCTCAAAGCCACGCCCGTTGGCTACTTGCGCCTCGGCGTACCCCAGAGGCAAGAGTGACGGGGGGCGGGGCTACCGCAGTGACCACGCCCCTCCCCACCCAAAGCCACGCCCGTTGGCTGCTAGCCCCTCGCCCTGCCCCGGGGGCAGGGTGCCCAGGGAGGGAGAGGAGCGTCTGGGCTTCTTTCCCGGTCGTTATTTCCTCCTAAATTCCCCAAAAATGGGACCTCCGAGAGGCTCTCCTTCGAGGCAGGGCAACGGGGGCACCCACTGAGAGTCCAGGGGACTGTCCCACCGCACCCCACAATGGAAAGCGGTTTGAAAAGCACGGGGCTTTCGCTATTTGCCCTGAAAAGAGACAAAGCCAAATGCATGTTTTGGGTTTTTTTCCCCTTTTCTCTTTTTCTTTACTGGCACTTGCAGCACTGGGGCCCACCGCTGCCTATGGCCGTCTCGCAAGCGTGGCGGTGGGACGTGCTCCTCCTGATGGCAGCTCTCCTTGCCGCCGCTGGAGCATAAATCATTTGCCACTGCAAGTCGTTTTTTTTACCAGCCTCAGCCCTCCTTGCTCAAAAAAAAAAGAATTCTTGTCTAGACCTGTGCTTTTAAGTCTGCTCTCAGCTTTAAAGGTTGTGCTGGCACAGCTCTGTTAGCCAGGGGCTAGGCTGAGCCTCTCCCCCTCTTCTAACAGGGGAGCCTGTCCCAGCAGGCCTGGCTGTAGATGCAAAGGGTTTGTATTTTTTGTTTGTTTGTTCAAGTCATATTATTCCTGGCACCACTACAAATCTCCAAAATAAAAGGTGTCTTGTGCTGGTAAAAAGAAACTGAGTTTATTTGGCAATAGGAGGGCAGCTGCGTTGCTGCCTACCTACGCTAACCAACCTCCTTCTCAGAGGAGAAAAATTTGGGGTGGCCAGGAGTACTGCAGGGTGCCTGCCAAGCTGGTCCCTGGCTCCCATGTGGCCACTGCGGAACTGGCAGAGGGTTTGCAACAGTAATGGGCAGGAGGAAAGTCCTGCTGTCCCCTCCCCTGGCTTTTATTTTTTTTAGCTTTGTTTCCTTCTCTCCCATGGGGAGCTGCTCTCAGCAAATCTGTGCCTATTTAACCTCTGCATTGCGAGACCAGGACATTTAGGTTCGTCCACCACAGGATTCTCAGAAACTCAGGATACAGTGAGTTTCTGTACCCTTGTTGAAAGGACAGACTGTGACTCTTTCAGATATGGGTAATCCTTTTTGGGATTAGTGAAGTCAACCACTTTTAAGACAACGAAAGACCAAAGGAATGATGCCTCTGGGGAGGAGCAGGCAAACCCTCGACTGAGTCTGAGCATTTTTTGGGGGAATATCAAACATGCCCATTTATTTCTCCTACAATCTAAGATCAAAAATTTGTTAAACTTGGTCTAAATATTCAGGAACGCTTCTTGACCCTGACAGCGCATCTCTTTTCAGTGAGATGTAGACAGGCTGTGCAGAGTCAATTAAAAATAGGGGATGAACAACCAGGACCTGAGAGGGAAGGTGTGAAGCAGAGTCATGCACACAAAGATGGCACTCAAACGCTTCTTGTTAGGACCAGAACGTGATGTCCTGCGTCCTGAAGCACTTCATGCCATATGAAGTGTTTTCTGTGACGTGTTAAATAGTCCTTCTCCTTCCCGAGCCCTCGGGGAAGGGACCTGCTGCTGTGCACCTGATTCACCGACGGGGAGATCCCTGACTTTCTTCGTGACACCTTGTGAGGCTAGCTAATTCATGGTGACGCAAGCCCCAGCTGATGCAGCCTGCTGATGTCACGTTGTGGACATGTAAAGCTCTGGCCTGATGCAACAGGGCTCCCCGTCTGCCTCCTGGCATGGCACGTGCAAAGGGTTACGTGCCCTGGACACCTGCCCATCGTTCAAAGCAAGGGGTGGGTAAGGCCTTATAGCAACAAAAGAACCTAAGACAAGCGGTTCCCAGCTGCCCCCGTAGCAGATGGGATGATTTCTGTATGCCCTCTATATCCGTATAGATCATCAAGCGCCATCTCCAGGCAAAATCCACCCTGAGCGGTGGAGGCACGCACTGTGCAATGGGTACTCGCTGGCCAACATGCAACGCAGGGAAGGCAATAAATCTGGAGAAGCCTGAAGGCAGCAAGGGTAGAAGGTGATCTTGCACAGGTAAAGTAATCATTCCCCATGCCCACGGCATCCCGTCTACAACAATATAATCAGCACGGCCCTAGAGCGTCTCAGAGTGCGCTGTAATACCTGCACATTACTTACCTGCCTCTGCTCTACTTACGACACAGGGGAGAGGCAGGGTGAGTATGACCTTTAAGTTAGTAGAGCTCATTGTAGTGTGAATGCCACTCCAGTGGGCAAACCATCCTGAACAAGGCTGTGGTACTTGGGAACCCTCTGATGAAAGCCAAAACAAATGGAAAAAGAAAGGAGATTGTTCCTTGTGCAGCAGAAGCAACGAAGCCGGACTTAGGGGCTTGTACCCTATACACCCTGCACCATAATCCCATATTCCCTCTAACTCAGGACGTATTTTTCTACCCAACACCATCTCCCTGTCTTCCCAGTGCCCCCTTACCCCTCTGCCCTGGCCCCAACCTCCTTCGTGCCTTCCCCTGCCCCTCCAGCCCACTGGGCAGGGATCAGCCCATGCCGGGGCAGCTCTGAAGCCACGAGAACGCAGCCCGGCCGGTCGCTGCGCTGAGCGATGGATAACAGACCAGTTCTTCCTGCTTTCCTGCTAGTGGGTATTAATAGCATTCCACCCCTGTACTCAAATAGGGATTTTCACTTCTAGGAGCAAAATACCTTGGTGACTCCTATCCTACTATCAAATTAGGGAGCTGGGAAGAGTTCAAGTGACAAGAGGAGTCACTCAGCCCTCATTGTTTTACTCTTATTTTTAGCTTGGGTTTTCATTTCCACGGAGAAGGGAGGACTGCTGTTACACAGAGCTGTTTGCCTGAAGTCCTGGGCGGCCTCATACCTGCAACATTCCTTGCTCCTGCAAGTTATTCTGGGTAGGGCTGCTACTAAATAAAAATGCTCTCCGGGGTATTGACATGCCATTTTGTTATTTCAGCCCCAAAGCATGATCAAATAAATTTTAGATTAACAAATGATGAATTCCTAAGAAAACATGCATCCAAATTCCAGTGTGCAATTCCAGACTGATGTAAGTTTTCACAGTTAAAAATACTCAGTTGTTTAAGCGACACATGGCATCTGGCTAGTGCCAGGGGTTGCCAAGCGTGGCATGCAGGAATGCTCCCCCAACAGCTGAATATGTCCTCCAGCACCTGTGTCCAGGGTGGTCAGCACTCACAACCTGATCCTGTCTCTTCTCTTGGCAGTATTCAAGCAAATCATGTGCAAGAACAGCAGGCAGATACAGTTAATACAAAACCCTAGCAGGCCTGGATTGTGATTTTCAGCCTACCATCAGTGGAGGAGAGTCATTACAGCACCCTCAATATCCTCATAGTTCAGGTCTGGCCAAGTTACGCAGCCCAGGACACTTCAAGGTTACTTTGTTTTATACCTAACCCTGCAAGAAGGATGTTTGCTGCTGCTGACAAGACCAATGACAAAAGATCTCAGTTCTACCACTGGCTGAAGAGGAGAAGACTTGAGCTCGTGCATTAACAGAGCCCGGAGGCAGGGGGGTATTCCTCAGTGGGCAGTTTTCCCAGTTTTCACAGATCCTGGATGCCTCTAATGTGCTTGACATCTGGATTCAATTTCTTCAAAGAAAGAACCTGCGACATTTTAATCCCTTTGGCGGCTTGAAGTCTCGGGGAAAATGAAAGCATCTATTACATTCATAGCATATTCATTTTCATTGTTGTGCGTGTACATTTTGAAATCCTATTTACTAGGAACTGAAATCCACCTAAAAACTCACTTTACAGCTATTCTTAATGTGGTATATATAGCGTAACATGCAGAACACTCGAGGACTGGAATAAATAAGATCTCCACAGGCAATCATCTTCTCCCATACATGTTCATGCACCCAGGGCAGTCAGAGCCCCTCTGCCATACACAAAGTTGTTTACTGTCCATGAGCAGTGTTTAACATTCCACTCCCAGATATTTATATTCAGAGCCAAATTCAGAGCAGTATTCTGGAAAATGAGCAAAAGTAGGCTATGACCCATCAAGAGACTATTGGGTCATCTGAAAAGTTTATGAGCCGGTCTGGAATCCAGCATTTATTTTGGATGGTGGGAGGTCACTATAATTAGCTGCCATTCAACTCCATTATATAGTTACAAATACAAAAAAACCCCAAAACCCAGCCCACAGTGCTGAGGCACTTTTACTGAAATACAACCTATGACACTCTGTAGACCTCTGTAGAAAACGAGTTACATCAGCGATCTCTGAAGTGAACATTTGTGCGCTCAGGCCAGAAAAGCAATTTCCATCTTATGAATATGAATACAACACCAGAAAACATGAACTGTCAAATTTTGTGATATTATTAAACTAACATCTACCCTAATAACAGAGAAATGGAGCAAGAAGCTACAGTTGACTTCAGCTCACAACCTGCTCACGTGCCAAATGTTTTTCAGAGTTGCCTGGTGTAGTCAATGCCAGAGATGTTCGTTTTGATCAAAGTCTATTTGCAAATACAAATTTGTAACTTATGCATGGGCACGTTCTTGCATGAATCAGACACACCAATAAAATTCCCATAAAAGTCCTCTAGAGCGGTTGTATCTTTGGGAGGGGGAAGGGAGGAGGAAAGGACGGGTTTTGTTGTGTCTTTAAAGCTTGTGGGTATATATTCTAAAGGAAGGAGTTACCGCTGCAGTTTCTTGCATTATTTAGTGATGGTCTTTAGGCTGTGTTATCCCTGCCTGAAGCCAAGCTGCTTGTGGCGACTCTGACCATGGAAAGACACTCACTGATGGTTTCAAATGATCTGGACCAGCAAGAATGCAGACACAGGGATTCTCTCTCCCCCTCCTCTTTTTTTCCAAGTAATTTTTAATATAAAAAAAATTTCAATGTTTATCTGCCTTCCCTGGAGAGTTTGTCGCTGTCAGCTTTATTGTCGCAGTTTCTCTCTGCTGCCAACACTAGTAAAACTCTAGGGCTTGTTTGGGCTGAACTCCTGTCCAGACTGAGTAATATTCACAGAATTGGTCCCCAAAAGGTGAGTAAGGCATCAAGAAGGACACAGCATGGTAGTTCATAAAAAGGGTCCTCACTAAGACTTCACTTCCTCTCTGAAGTCCCTCTTCCTAAACCCTTACAAGGACATCCCATAACGAACAGAAAACATCATCCAGACGAGACGTGATTCTTACACATTACTCAGCCTGGCTTCATTTTGCCTCTGGTAAAATACACCATCACATCCGTCTGTTCCCTGTCATATACTGACAAGTATTTATCTAGTTGCTAACAAACATCAAGATACACACCTCCTTCAAAAAACACAGTACTGCTTCCTCCCATGAATCATTCAACACCTTACATAACTGTGGGGGTAATATAGAACTGTTTCATATGTGATCACTTAACAAAAAGTTGGGCATAAACCTACCTGAAATGCAAAAATACTCTCAGTTTTAAAGTATAAAGATCTGCTTAATAAATTCCTGTCCTCAATTTCTTGTTTCTGTCCCTGCACTGCAATTCGCTCTCCCTTCTGTCTTACTCAGACAATTATCAACAGCCCACGTTGTAGTATGGCTCCAGACATGATCTGGGGAGAAAATACCTTCTGTCTCCCAAAAGGAGGGTGTTTTGGCACAAGAGAAGGGGTGGCTCAGTGCTGAAGGAAGTGGATGCTGTAACTATGGTCTCAGGTTGTAACTTCCCACTCATATTTTGGTAATGTTTGGAGGGTTTTAGGCCGTATGTCAAATTAGAAGCTTAACAGACCTAATAGATCTGGTTCGTTTTTGAGTAGGACTCTGGGCAGCAAGGAGGAGGTTAACAAGCCAAAAATAAACAAGAATAGCCGGGGAATTGCAGTCCGTCTGGACTGGTGTGATCTCCCCTGCCATTTTGCATACCATCTTCCTGGTATGCGGAACGATGATCTAGAATATATGAGGCTTAAACACCATTAAAGGACTGCTCAACCTTTTCAGAAAGACAGGTACACATCCAAATTAAATAATCCCTTGCCCCTACCTTTACTTTAAAAACATACATTGGGTAGGATGCCAAGTCTAGGATACTAGGGTGCAGCTCCCTGGTCCAAAGCAGCCCTTCATGGGATCACCATCTACATGGCAGTTTTATCAGCACAATTATGCCTAGTAGGAGCGCGAATGCAGTATGCTGGCAAAAGTCTTCCATTATTACAAGTATGGTGACGAAACAACAGCTTGTCAGCTGAGCTATATTTGCTGGGGGAGATAGTGGAACTGAATAACAGTTGCACTGTGGAATTAGACACTTTATAGAGACAAACTCTGAAAAATCAGTTCCCCTCTCTAAGATGGGAATAAACAATATATGGTCTGACCTACATGTAACATTCTTAAATTATCTTGATCTTCTATTGTGACCTTATTTCATCAATGAAATAGATATATCTGTGTCTGATGAAGCCAAATTTTAGGCTATTGGTTCACCCTCACCAAATCTAGACAGAGCAAAGTATAATCTGTACCATAGCGTAAGTGCTCAATGAGACTCAGCAGTTATGGTAATGTGTTTTGAAAATCTGACTATAGATAGTTGATCGTGGTACTTTTGAAACTTTTAATAACCTTGAGAGTTGGTATCAAAAAGCCTGAAAATTACAATCCAATCAGTACCATTAATATATTTTTGCAAGAATACTGGAGTGTATTTGGTAGGTGCGCCTCAAACTATCAAATGTCCAGGAGAGCATGACCCTTTCAAAAGAACAAGTTAAAAAGCCAGGTTAAACAAAAGCTGCAGTGTGAATTTTGACTGCATTAGCCTAGGGATTTCCCTTTTTCCTTGGAAGATTTGTGTTAAAACTCTTAAAAGGTGAGTACACAAATTACCGTTAATACTTTAGTTTCACCTTGAAGTGATTGCTTTGTGGGAGAAACCCTAATTCATGCAATTTTGTCCAACACATGAAAAGGTAGCCCAATTAAAAAGAAAAAAAAAGAAAAGAAAAAAAAAATCCTCTTCCCCGAGGGCAGATTTCCTAGTTGTAACACTCCCATCTGCATCAGAAAACCAGAAAGACCTCAGAAACAAAATGAGCCCAAAACACAGTCATTTCAGGGGTATCAGCACTGCTGTGTCACAGCCCTCTGCAGATAACCTTCTTTTCTCTTTTCCCTCCCCTACTGGGAAATTACAGGGGTGGTCTTATCTGGAACAGGAGATCTAGTCTAGAGAGGTCAAAGCCCACAGTTAGCCTGTTGGACAGGACAATCGGTCATGGAAAGCATCCAGCAGTGGCCAGGTTAAGTGAGGCTAATAAATAATGCACAAATGCAAAGTAAGTGACAACAACAGAGGATGCACTGGTCATTAGGTCAAACAGGAAATTCTCCACTAACAAATTACTTTTAATCCCAGTCTAATAAACCATAAACTCCACTTAGTTAACTCTCAACTCAATAGCTACCTTCCTAGGAAAAACCCCATTTCTCTTCCTTCCCCTCTTCAGAGAAATGTCTGACAGTGAGATCTTCAGGGCAGATGGACAGTGGGAAGTAGTTTCTCTTTCAGAAAACCAGGTTTGGATAGTCCTTGGAAAAAGATACAGCTCTGCACCTCCCCACCCTCATTTTTGTAAGTCAATTTAATCCATAGCTTTAAGAACAATTTACCACCCAGGCAGTCCAGCTTGTTTGCAATACAATGAAGTGCACTAACTAAAGTCAAACAAAAGCAACATTTGAAGAGGCTTTGCACAGTTTTGCTTCCTGGCACTTGAAAATGCTTATGTTCTTGCTAAGCACGGGTTACACGCATTTATTTCACACAACATTAGAACTGTGGCAGATTTAGGATTCAAATGATTAAAACAGGAGATCACAAACAGTGTTCTGGATATCACTAGCAGGACTCAGCCCACCCCAGAGGTGTATGCAAGAGCAAACACAGCTGTACATGTCTCTAAACTGTTGATGGTGAAATGCAAACACAGAAAGTATGGCTTTCCAGCAGAAGCCACTATAGTTGACAAAGTAGATGATTGCACAATGTTGTAGAGCAACGTGTTTTGATTACCTTAAAGTCAAGGCTGCAAAGACTGACTGCATCATCATCTTTCTCTCGACGCTTCCTCTTCTGTAAGAAACGAAACAGAGTTACAGCTGTACACTCGATTTGCGTTCATAAAGAAGGCTCTTTTTTTCATAAGGCAGACCAGAGATATTTTCTTTCTTTGGACCCCAACTAAGTGTAATAACTCAAAAAACTAAAGGTTGAAAACAAATGCAAAGCATGTTTATGCTGTTTCATGAGGTTTGTCACCTGATCAATACCTATAAATTATATGCCCAGAAGCTTGTTTCACTGCGCTCCCACAATTGTGGTTGCGAGTAAAGTCTTAAGCAGGAAATCTCAGTAGCAGGACAGAATGCAGCGATTACCACTGTGAAATGATTTGAGATTCATTTAGTTAAATGAAACATCTTTTGTGGTTTCTGAGGTCAGCAATCCAGCAATAAAGCTGGGCTTTTTGAAAGAGTTAGGTACTAAGAGGGTCAGACTTGGTGATCAATAGGATCTGAGGTCTCTAGGGGACACCAGCAGATACTATGCCTAATTCTTATGTTTGCACACCAGCACGGCTGGGTTTGGGCTGGGGTCTGTGGGTGATGGGATCTACAGATTTCACCTTAGAGTCAGTGCCAGCATAAAGCAGTTTTGCACTAGGTTGGTTATTCCCGCTCCTCAGATACCCTCTAATACCCAAACATATTTTATTCAGGGAATTCTTACTGTGTATCAGGGATCTGTTTTATAGTGCAGTTCCCTAAACAGCTGAATGGGTGTACGTGAGGGCATTTCAATCACCTATTTAACTGATTACTTTGGATATGGTCAGTAGACAGCTGTGGCTGAAGCATCCCTGCTAGGAATGCAACAGGCTAAAAGAACAAGCATTTTTGTGGGAGAAAGATGAGGCTTTTGGCCAGGCAGCTCTCAGCTATTTTCCTGTCCGAAGAAGAGCACAGGCCAGTAGAACAATGATCAAAGACATCTGCACTGAGCTTCCTGATACCTCCAACTATTTCTTTACTGTCTGGGCTTCTACATTATTTTTTCATTACCCAGATAATGGAAAACCAATTGTGTACTCATCCTGTTAGACTGTGCCAGCCTGCAGATCACCTGGTCTTGAAAAAAACATGGGTCACGAGCATAAATTGTTTGGTCACCCATGAAACAAGTAGTTGATTTTCATCCTGTGTTTGACCCTTGTCCTTCAGCATTTCAGAATGAGCCAAGTTCATCCTCTTCCACTTCATTAAGTACAAAGGCAAAAAGCTATTTTGTATTTTTATATTGGTCTACATGTTGTTTATCAGTTTAACAGACTAGGCATTGAACTAGGTGAAATGAGGAAAACACCCTCTCTACAGCTGCAGAAGGAACTACTACCACAAGTCCACTCCGAACTTCAGCAAATTTCAGTTTTGTGCTCTACCAGTCCAGCAGCTTAACCTTCTGTCAGGAGCAAATATGTAATTCCTGTTTTCTTAGAATTTAATAATATATTCAAATAACTTAAAAGTTGCAGCTTTAAAAGAGGTTTGCCTTCATTGTAAGTGTATTTAAAATGTTTGAACGCAAGTATTCATTCAAATTATTTTTATATGCTGACCAGCCTAGTTTCTATGGTTCCTTTGAAAATCTGATGCTGTTGAGGGGATGTCCAGCTTCCCTGAAGGGTTCTTAGAAACGTGTTCTCTTGTTTGCTAGTCCTTTTGTACGACGTGCTTTTAGGCTCCAATATGTCTTCTCACCTGTCCACACTATGCTGACTCTACCACTTAACTATTAAATACACACATGTAATGGTGAGATATTACAGAAGTACACTCACTAGTTTCTTACATTTTGGGTTTTGGTGCCGTGTTTTTTTTTTCTCAGCTATTCAAACTAGCTACAGAAGTGGATTCAAGTACAAAGTTCCCCAGTGATTTCAGTTTTTCGTTTTTTTTTTTTTTTTTTTTTTTTCTGTATTTGCAAAGACAAGATACTGACTGTCACGTGAGTGAGTCCCTTCACTGATAGACTTGCTAACTACAGAGGAAAAAATTCTCACATTAGACATTATGCTTTACCATATTTATAGCATTGACACTGAATTAATGTCACAGCACACTCCATACTTTTTGAACAGACCTTTGGCAGGCTTGAGAACACATGCAAATGCAGACATTTGTTTTTTTTAGGTTTAGTAAAATATTCAGGGTTGGTTATTTATCAAACCCTGCAATAAAAGACTGCTATAACCACACCTTTTTGGTCTGCAGATTATTTTTCCCATATGTAAGTCAAGGATATTAGCATTTATTTAACAGAAGAAAACTTGCAATAAAGACAAAGACACCACGCCTTTTTGGTCTGAATATTATTCGTTCCTTATGTAGTCAAGTATATTAACATCTTTAACATACAGCTCCAGACCAAAGCCCAGACACGAAAGGAAGGCCAAAGTTTTGTTTTTAAACTGGCTAGACTTATGCAATAAGTATTGCATTGGCTGGACCCCATTTCCTTTGCCCAATATAGTTTCATACAAAAACTTAGACATTTCACTACAGAGCCAGCTGTGTCATTCCTGTGTGGTGCCAGAACAGAAACATATTCCAAGAAAACGGCCTCTTCAGACTGCTCAAATCTGGGTGTTTAAAGCCACATGATAGAAAAGCAACTGCTACGGTACTGTTTTCTCACATTTTTGAGACAGTCACGATCAGAGATCTGATACGTTAACCTTCTCACGAAACTCAAGTCATGTGGAAAAACTTACTTCTACGAAAGTTATTAAACTGTAAAAACCGTGAGACCCGATTTAGGCTCTCAAAGAGGTATTGTAAAGGAGAAGCATAAAAAATGCTAATCAGGAGGGGAAATCTAAATATTTTGTGACTTTATTTTAGAAAGACCTAAACAATGCCGTGAGCATGAATGTTAATTACATTTCAAGGATTCCGATTAAAGCTCCAGGAACCCTTTTTAAGAAAGTACTGGTTTTCAATTTGAAAACAATTCTAGCCATCTAGTTTTCCTCTCTCCTACTAAGGGCTTTTGCCTAAAACCAGGATATTTTGTTCTTTAGGGATCAGTCTGGTTTTTGCTGCTTATTGCCCACCTGAAGTCATAAAACACCAATAAGGCTTCAGGTGAGGAATGTGCATCAGGACCGTTAAGTCAACAAAGATCAAGTGCCTGTTTCTTATAAACGAATCCTCCTTAATGAAAAGGAAGAAAGGAAAACAGACCATGAGTAAGCTTGCTTCCAGTCAGAAGCCATCCAGGGGATGTTTTAACCCAAACTGCATTAGTCTTTTCTTAGAATTATGCAGAACATGCACTAGTCCTTCTCTTTAAACCCATCCCACCTCTGCAGGCATGAAAAGGACACTTGGCTTAGTTACCCACTTCCCCTCAGGCTCAGGCCGGGTACATTTTACAGACTTTTGGCCAAACAGCTGCACAAACTATCACATGAAGAGATGCTATTTGTGACTGGCATACGAGTACTTGGTGGTCATGGGGAAAAAAAGCCCTTGTGTGACACACTTACTCCAGCACTAGATACGACACCGAGAAAAGTAGAATTCTTGCTTGCCTACAGGCTGCTGCCAAAATGCACTCTGGTCAATGTATGTCAGCATAATTACGTTGGCAAAGCCTCTAAGCAGAGACCTGGTCCCTGGCTGTGCAGTAAGGGTAATACTGTCTGCTGGGCAACTGTACTGCACAGCTACGCTCTCTCCTTCATTATTTTTTCTCTCCTGTATTTGCTTCTTTTCCAATGTTAGGTGTATCAGTCCAAGACTAAGCTCTAGCCAGTCACAGGAAAGCTTAGGTCTCCAGAAAGGGTCTGGAGTTCAGGGGTACCCACCATCTGTAGCTGCAAATGAAGCTACTTGGGATTGAAGGGAGAAGTGGTGGTGGACCACGTTGATGAGGGACATGATGGAGGAATGCAGATTAACAATTAAGTCCTTCAAAAACACTTTATTCATTTTTTGCAGTCTGTCATGGCATACATTCTAACTGTAATTGAGAGTTGAACTGCATATGTGTATAGCCAAATAAAAGCAGATTAAAAAACATGCAAAGAACAGGAATAACTTGAAACTCAAACAAAATGCTTTTAATTTGTGATGTTAGAGCACAATATTTTCAAATTTGAAAGAATATACCTTTCTAGGGCTTTGTAACATTCAAATGTATATGTTTAATATAGCTGTAGTCACCAGATGAAAGTTTCTAAAATTAAGCAAAAGAAAAATCTACAAGAGATTATGGTTTTCTTTAATCGACTCCCACACTGGACTGGTGTATGTGCAGCCTCAAAATTGCACATGGCTGCCATTCAAGGCACAGCCAGCAAAATGCCTGTCTAAATGCATGCTTTCACAAGAAGGTCCAGCTGATTTTAGATGGGATTTCCTTCATAAATTATAGTCCTGTTCTTTTCCCCACCTCCAGACATGTTCTCACGCCCTTCCTCGTGCCGACACAGGCGTTCATACAGCTTGTGCAATCAGCTGGTTCAGCTCATCCAAAACTTTTTGTTTTCTTTTTGGTAAGGCAAGTTTTTCAGCCAGATCAGTTTGCTGGCCGAGAATAGGATCACCACTTCCAGGGGCAGTGGGGGACAAATCAGCTCAGGCAGCTCATGAAAATGAGGTTTAAGATGGGATGAGATCTATATACACAGCACCAGGCACTATGCACCTACTTGAGCTGACTAATCGCCTTGAAATCCTCAGTACATGAAGCGGGATGGACTTCATGAAGCAGTGGTTTAGAACACAAACCCAGTATAGGTCTTCTGAACCACTCTCCAGAGTGGTCCATCTTCATCTGCCAGCTCTAGAGGCTGGATGTGAACCACTTTCCCTAGTAAGGGATGCATGTTAAAGGATGAAGAGAACAGAGTACAAGGCTTACAGCAGTTAGGCCATGCACTTGCTCTAGGTAGTTTCTCTCTACCAAATAAAATACAGATTTTTTTATTTAATTAAAAAAAAAAAGGTTTATTTCTATACCATGTTTTACATCTTGCCTATTGCCTTGCCAGCTTAGTTAGCAGGACTGCTGAAACACATCAGAAAATAAGAAGTTTTTAAAGAAACCACAGTGTCCAGGATATCCTGCCTTCTCTCAATCCCTGTGTGCAGAAAGCACCCTCCAGCTAAAGCTCAGAAGCCTCAGTGGCTCAGAAAATGTCTAGCCAGGTAGAGAGGAACCTGTTGATTTTCTGTCTCCTCCAGGCAGAGGGACCTTCACTTCTGTATTCCTGCTTTTGTTTGTGTGCTTTTGCAATATGAACCCACCAGCTGTTTTACTCACCAGGGTGAAGTCCCAGTGTGGTCCCGGAGTCAGAAATGTGAAAGAGCTGCCTCGTCTCAGAGGGTACCTGTGAGCAGAAAAAAAGGAATAAGGTAAATAACTTATAGGTTGCTGTAGCAATTGATAAACTACATCTGATTTCCACAGCTTTGATGGTATCATACATCTTTAGCTGTTAGCACAAAAGTCACAAAGACAATGATGTAGCATAATCTTTTGGTCTCTCCTTCCTAAAGAACTGCCAGTATTCCCCATGATGATTGCAGGTGTTAGATTAAAAAATCCCACTTTCTACAATAAATGGCTCCATGCAACAGAGGCAGGCAAAAACCTCCCACTGGGCCCTGCAGGCTGGTATGGAGGAAAATATCTCTTTGACCACAAACCTGCCAATCTGACCAAGAGGAAGGATAAAACAATAATAATAATAAAAAATAATAATATTATGGCCTTGTTTTCCAAGGTTAATGAAGCTGAAATGAAAGGAGGCAACAAACTGCACCTTTGACAATGCAGCCTTGTAGTTTCCCATAAAATTACAACCATGAATTGAGTTGTGGTCTTTCATTAAGTCATTCTCAATCCAAGAAAGTTAAACCACCAGAAAGCACTACACACAATAGACCGTTTGTATAATCCTTGCTCTTTGAACAATGGTAAACGAACTGCCTTATGCAAGTCATTTATTGTACTAGCACCGAGTTAAGCAAACAAGTTACGTTCCAACTTTCACTGTCTGGTGGACTTAAGGTATGTTTCCAGCAACAATTTTTTAAAGCTTATTCTGGCTGTAGTATGGAGAAACATTTTTGTCTGTCATTGGGTTTCTGCATGTAGAATTTTAGTCCCAAACGGGCCACACGTTTTTTTTTCAAAGGCAGCCAGCTGCATCACCTAATGGGGAGATTTCCCCCTTGCTGTCACAAACTCAGACAGAAAAGCCATCTCCTCGCCAGCTGCACCTTTCTTCTTCGTTCTGAGATCCCACAGGATTATCAGAAACCTGGAAATAATATAGGAATGCAAATCCTTCTGACTTTCAGGGGACTTGCACTCCAGTATTGCTCAGGCATTACTGAAAATTCATCTCACAAAGTATTAGTAGTATTTAATGTCAGCAGCTCTCCCTATCGGAAGAGAAAAAGCATTTGTCTGTAAAAGGTTTGTGCAGGGTGGGGTGTTCTGGATTGGTGTTTGGAAAATATAAGTCAACCACCCAGAAAATACTTTTGCATTTCTACCAGCTAGTGCAGAGCAACAAGATAAATATTTTATGAAGTGTACCTTATTGGAAGCAAGACGTGAAGGAATACAAGATGCTTTTGGTGATGAGGCAGACATTTTATGCAGCAGATATAGACTGCACAGGTGAGCTTATTAGTACTTTTCCTCCAGAAATACATTTCTATGCTGACCCTTTGCTTAGCATATGTCTGTTAACACACATGACACCGTATTTTACTTCAAACTCAAATCTGACAAGAAATCTAACCAGCTGCTTAATGCCTGAGTTGGTTCTGTGCTCCTCACTCTAGGAAGGACCAGTGTCCGGGCAGCGGATTTTGTTTCTTGGGATGACCCAAGGAGATGACCCAAAACTGTTATCTGGCACCTGGTACGAAAAAGACAAGACCACTACATGCAAGAAGGGCATATTCTCTTCATTCCCCGCTCGTGGTGAAGGAATGTGTCTGATACCTATAAAAAGCTGAAGTGGCCTTAGCAGAAAATTGTATACTTTGATCCGCACAGGGAGTGAGAGTTGTTTGGCCACCTCAGTAGGTCCCATGGAATAGGAGTAACACTTCCCTGCAGCTTCTGGGGTGGCTGAAGTCCCCTCAGGACCTATTTAGGGAGCATTTCACCTTCTCCAAGGGTTCAAGCAAGGTAGCTGCCGTGTAAGCAGTGAAAATGCTAAGCCAGCAGCATCTGCAGTGGAAACCCAGGAAACAGGAACACTGTCATGGGCTTCAAAGTAGTTAGAATAGTAAATATGCCTTCTATGTTATATATATATATACACGTAGACTTAGATACCTAAATATATAGATATCTAAAATAAATACCTAAAATTTATAAATATATAAATATAAAAAATAAGCTTGTTCAAAGTACCATATGCAGGAATTACGACTTATGTAAAATCAGAGGAAGCTGTTCCTCAGAGCACATGACCTCCAGGTACCTTAGGATCAGCTAAAACCTTTTAATACAATCACTATGTCTGTGACACTGCTCCAGAAAGGAAAGTGGCATTTCCAAGAGCTGCATACCAGTACACTGATTGCTAGATGGAGAAGAAACTTCTGGAAGGGAACATTCTTTGGGATTTATAAAAGTACATACCGCTCGGGAAGAAAATCTGGGAATGAGCATCGGATTTCTTTGAAATTTAAAATAGAGACATTTTTTCTCATGAGAAAGAAAAATCCTCACTGTTTAATCCCAACATCTAACCTGCTAGGCAGCCCAGACCAAAATTTATGAGTTTGATTAAACCTTCCTTGCCTACAGATAGAAAAGCAAAGAGATAATTAATGGTCTGCAAACTGCGCCATGCACAGCTATAAAGAGCTACCAGAATGGACTAAGCCTCTGTCTCTAAGGCAGGCATGAGCTTTCATGCTGAGAAGCAGGAGAATTTTATTGCATGAATCTTGATCTCCGACACCAGAGGCAGCCAAATTGTGGCCTGGAAGCCACATGAGGCTTGCAAACTGTTCAAAGTAACTCCCAGTCACCCCAGTATGGATGTAGGTTGCTTGTAACTGCCCCAGCTGCATTGTCTGGGGTCCTGGGTGCACCTCAAGTTGTGCCCCCCTGCCCGCAGGCAGCAACGGGACTGGAGGTATGAAGCTGCCATTGAGAACAAGCAGGAGTTTGGCCCACTTGTACTAACTCACTCAGCTTCCAATCAAATGGAGATTTTATGGGGTATAATCAAGTGAGTCTGGCTACAGCAGCCTTTCAAAAAGCTCAAATTTAAAGGTATTGTACAGCTATCATCATGTCCTCTTACACTCATAGGTTTAAAGCAACCACTGTAGGTTTTCATTTACTGCCCAACACGTTTCATTCATATTATACAGGCATTATAATAAGGTTTTAATCCAAAGCAGTGTTTTATTTTGGCACACATGCTATAAGGCAACGTACCTCATGGGACTGCCTATGCAGTATTTCACTTTCCCCTCTGCTAAAGCTGGGGTGGGACTCATATAACTAAATGCCCGAGATGCCTCCCACTCTGGCCTCCCCACTGTCCTTGAAAAAGGTGTTTTTTGGTGTCTCCTGGGAACCTGCCTGATGGTATCTTCCAAAAGACAACCTGCAGAGATGATCACACAGGTACTAACTTCTCTACCGCTACTTCTTAATGTCAAGACTACATAGCCACTATTCTTTCACGAAAAGGAGAAATGATCACGTACGAGAGGCATTAACTTGGAAACCTCAGCATTTTGCAATGAGTTGTAGGGGTGAGGAGTACAAAAGAATTAAGGTTCAAAAATCTACTGGCAGCTTTGTTTCCAGTTGTCCACAAGAGTTGAAGAGAAATTTCTCCATCTCAGACTCCATCATTTAAACTTTCTCCCTTGGTCACTCAGCTGTGGGGAGAAATGCAGCTAATCCCTCCCACAAAAGGCATGTAATATAGAAATATCTGCCCCAGTTAAAAAGTTCCCTTCAGTCCTCCAAACACCCAACACAGATCTTCTGCAACAACAGAACCTGTTATAGACCGGCTGCTCTTTCCTGCTTTTCAGTGGTCCAGTAAGAGGACTCAGTCAAGAGAAGAGGGCAAAGCAGAAGTCAGAAACTGCTCTTTCTCACATGCCACCAACATCAACAGTGTCTGGGAGTAGGAATTCTCTTATTTGTTCTAGATCTTGGTATCACAGGCATTTCCCAACCATGTTTTGTTAACAGGAATGAGCCTTTTGTGGTGTAAAGAGATCTTACTGATCCTCCTTCCTTTTCAAGTCTTTGGCCAAGTATGGGGAGCTGAGATCTGCCAGGAACCATAAGGAGTGGCAAACGGACAGATATCAAGGGAAGCAGACTCTAGTGCTAAGTGGAAAAAAGACCTTCAGGAAAGCATGCTCTGTCATGTCAAAGCTTCATCACATCTCATCCCGGTGTCCCCTCTCCGGTCACTGCTTGCTAACTGAGCCTTGATGAGGTACCGTTTAAACAATGATCATTGGGATGATTACCTGCAGAACTGCTTGATTTTTTGCTCTGCCTGTAGCTCTGCTAGAGCCTGCAAAGCTCTTCAAAAGTACAGAGCCAAATTTAGTCACCTGCATGACTACCACGCATATTACGTGCAAATAGATGACTCATGATTGCAGTGCTCAGATGGGCATCTCTTGCAAGGTCTGTCAAGAATCTGAAGACAGCGCTGGTGAATTAAAGGTCAGCAATGACCGTAAGAGCAGTCCTGGAAGTTTTACCTAATGCATCTCACAACACAATGTGAGAAAAAGCAGAGCTGCGTGATGGAGCACTGCACTGTTGGTCATTGCTCAAAACACTGTATGATTAATTGAAACAAGTGCAGAGTGGCCTGGATGTAATGTTTTAGTACCTGAAAATAGCAGAATAAAGTATTATGCTGGTGCCGTACAGTTAATTGTTGTGTTTATGGCAAAGCTGTTCCAAGAGCCCAGCCCTATTGTAGGGACATCCATAGATATTCCTGCTGTGTCACCCAAACGAAAAGACTAAAGTTGTGTTCAGTCACTTCCTTGAAAAGATTCTTCTTGATAGACTGTCTCCAGCATAATTTCCTTGTTTAAGACAGGATGAGCAGATACAGACTCTTTCCTTATCTTACCAGGCTCAAGACAAGCAGAAAGTGTTAATTATAGCTGGCTGATTCATGTAACTTTGAAACCTATTTCAAAGTGATTAAGAACTTCAGGGTTATGAAGACAATTACGTGAACACACAAAAATAATTTTTGAGTTGTAAAATGTTGCGGCAACACGCTGGCAAAGCAAATCTCTCCAAACCAAGAGCAGGGGAAGGGCAATCTTGTTGAGACTGTACAGAAAGAACAAACACTTCTGTTTTGGTACCCCCTGTTTGCTTCAAGAAATTAATGTTCCAGGCTGCCTACCAGCAAACGATGATACTGCCGGTCTTGCTAAGAGTAAATCTTTCCAGAGCCTGTTAAAATAGAGATTGCCATGCTGATGGTCCATAGGCAGATTAGCTATGAAATATTTTTTAACCTTAAAATTGAGCGTGTGTCATCTGTATTTTCGAGTTGGCCTGTAAACACGTTTAGAAAACCAGCTACCAACATTGAGAGAGGCAGGGGAAGTCCTGAACACAAAACATGTTCGGCAACATAGCAGGGGAGGAGATGAGGCCCCAATAATCTTAATAGAGGAAGTTTGGGCAATTTAGTAGATAACATATTGATAAAGGCAAGTGGGCAGGCTCAATTGTTTCACATTGAAGCCAGACTAAGGAAACAGTCATTGTTCACCGCCTTCCTTGAATAAACATTGGGATCCTCTCACCAGCACAGGATGGTATGGATGTAGCAATGGCAGTGAGCACTTGGCCAAATTTGTCCTCAGAATTTAATTTCAGGGTTAATGATCCCCTTCAGAGCTGGACACATTTTGAAGTTCAGAAGGGAAGGGTAAACAGCAGTGAAAACACACACCTAATCTTGAATCAATTTATCAGAAAGCAAATGTTTCTTTCAAATACTGCGTTGCTTCTTAAGCATCTTTTTATTGCTTGTCTTCAACCAGAGACAGGGTTTTTTTGTGTTGACTTTTGCTGGGTTTTTCTGAGGAAGGAGGGGGAAAAAGAAAAAAAGCCATAAATAAGATTTTGGGGTCAACAAAAATCCAAAAGACATCCACAAAAGGCGTGCTAGAATAGATTCCCATTAGTCAGACTAGAGGATAAAGCACAGAAGAGCTTCACTCATCAGGTTAGAGTAAGTTCCCATTAATGTGATTTGAAACATTTTTCTCCCTTTTTACTGTAAATCCGCACCGCCTAGTCAGCATCATTCAACAGTCTGCACTCTTTTTTTACTCATTTTTGATGACTTATCCAGGAAACTGCAGAAATGCTTTGATCTGGCAGTTCTCTTAACTTTTTAAAGTTCCAAAATACATTCTTCAGACTGGGCAGCAATTCTGTGTTTCCTTCCCCTCTGACTTCCAACCCCCCCTTTTTTTTGTTTTCAGAGCAAGCTGTTCTTAAATATAAACCACTTGCACCAGTTAAGTACTAAGATGGTGAATATTACAGCAACATGAACAGATTAAAAGTAAGTCTTTCCCCAAACGAGCAAGCCGCACTGGCGAATCCTGTTTTGAATGACAAGAACAGAAAAGCTCCACAAAGAGTCTTTTGAATTTTAATTTAAAGCTTTTCTGCAGGGGGAAAAAAAGAGCCTCTGGATTTCCAACTTACTATAGTTAATATTTCCACTTCAACAATATCCAGAGGCCTTGGCCAGTATAAGAGGCCTCCCAAGCACTATGCAAACAAACTCTGACTAAGGGCACTTACGGCAGTTCTTGTCACGGTTCCTTATCTTGAAAAGCTCCAGGGTAAAAGCCTTACTTGAAGAAAAACCTATTGACAGACATTTTCAATATCTAAAAGCAAAACAGAAGGACTCAGTACTTCAATGGCTGAGAGGAAAATGGTGCTGGTGAACTCCGCATGGAGTTCAAGTTTGCAGACTGCTTCTCCGTCATTAATGCTACCTCATTAATGCTATCGCTGCCAATAGCGCACAAAAGGAAGCGGGATACTTACAGCCGTAATTATATAGAGAGCAAAAGAATGACGGAGTTGCTCTCTGGAAATGTGGTTTAGAAAGCTGCAATAACTTTCTGGCAGCATCATCAGCACGGTTTGCAACACCGGTGCAATTAGTAATTCTAGCAGTCTCAGCTTTCAAATAGCAAAGCCATGAAAACCCACTGCAGTGGAGTTAAGCAGCAATCAAAAACACTTCAATCCATCTACCACTTGGACAGGACCGAGCAGTGCTACTGCTGAGCTGAGAACTTCTTGTACTTTTCAGACACTCTGGAATAGCCATTATTTTGTTCTTTTATGTTGGAACAACCTCTGCTTCTAAAAGGAAGCGCCTTCAGACATTCTGGGCAGGTTTAAATTATACAAAGGACATTAAATTTTTGTTTAAATAGTTTTATGAAGTTCAGCGCAGACTGAACGGGAAGAGTGATTTTCCATTTTAGAAGTGTTTGCTCCTCACAGGTATTGGTGGAATATTATAGCTATTTGTCTGAAGAAGCAATCAACGGCAGCACTGAACACAAGCAGATAAGCCCCAAGCAGATTAAACATGCACTGATATCCTTAAATAATCACACGCCTGACCTCTCCAGAGCTCACATTAACACTCTCACCACAGCCAACACAGCAACATCTAGTTTCATCTGAGGATTGAAGTGATATCTTTTCACCACAGACTTCCCTTATGACCCAAGCATCTTCCTTCCAGTTTGCCTTCACACTTCCCTCCCCAGCCGGGTATCTGCTCCAAGTCAAATTTGGTAAATGCTAAGCTCCTTAGCACTGTTGCTAAGGCTGGCAGTCAGACATTTCTGCAGGAGAAAGAGAAGGACTTTTCAGTAGCACATGGTCAAGTCTCCTCTCTTCCCCACCCCGATCCCTGTCCAACTGTTTGAGTTACTTCAACATTTATGCTTAGCACACAGTGACATTTTTCAAAGGCTTCTGACTGAATGACACACCGCAACACACCATGACCAAGCACTGAAATGAAACAGATAACAATAGCCTTTTGTGAAGATTATTTGTAAGAGTACCATTTCAGTGATTTAGTTTACAATAAGACTGTGCAAACATTTGCGCTGGCCAAACCGAAAGGTAGCAAACATAAGCCTGGGTAGGAAAACCTTCAGTCCGCTTTGCTTGCAAGCTGGCCTGCTGAGACAATTCTGCAGCTGCACAGACCTTCTTCAACTGCCATCATAATGGGAACACTGTAAACATCCCAGAGAACCTATACTGCTGAGGAAACAAAAGAAAACCTGGGTGCCTCAAGGAGTCCATGAATCCAGGCCATGCACAAACTGAGAGGACAGAAGCCTCACTAGGCACGAGCAGAAACTGTGGTGCTCTAGAAGTACGATCCCTCTTACAGGGCACAGGAGGGAGCTGGTGTCCCTACAGACTCATCAGCATTAGCGTTTTCATGCCACTGATGCCCCAGAGCATTGCCCAGCTGTTCCCTCACCCAGGCATTCGCCCTTGCCTCCATCCGTGCTTTGCTTTGGAAGACAGCAAGAGCAGAGTCTCCTCCACGCAGCCTTATGGCACGCAGGGGCAGAGCTGTACAAAGAAAGGTCCAGTTCTGTAAGCAGGTATTCTTGCCTGCAAACATGTAAGAGAGGATTATGGCAATAATCCATCACTAGGAAGATAAAAACTTTATTCCTCTTTATTAAGAGAAAAATGAAAGCTGCTGACAGAACTAACATCTTCTGATACATGATTAAGCACATGCTGCGTGTAGTAATTCTGCCCACTTCACAGAGCTATTTGTACTCTCATTTACAGAGATAATGATGTAAATGCTGAAGCAGAGGGGGCAAGAGGACTGTAGGGAGAAGCAGTGCAGCTGCTGACAAAATATTTTGCTTGTCAGCAGCCGTGCAAGCGCTCTCACTGCTGCAGGATCATCTCTGGCAGAAGAGCACAGCTCCCTGTGGCAGAGCTAATGCAACCCCAGCTCTTGAGCCGCTGTTTCGTGCATCAGGCCCTTGTCAATCAGGTCTGTCGGCCGTGCATGACTTCTCGCATGAATGATGAGCTAGAAGATAATCCTAACAATTAAAAACCGGGAACAGAAATAAAACCACACCAACACCACATGCCAAACCTCGGCTCCCCTTTTCCTGCTCAGTCTATAGCCAGGCCAGGGCTCATCTCATCTGTCAGCCCCCTGATCGGGAGGCAGTTGTCCAGGCTCCCCTGTCACTCCTGGAGAGAGGCTGACACCTCCAGCCAGGCATTTTAAGCTGGCTTGGCTATGCCCTCGAGGCGCCTCTCTTTCTGCATCAGCTATAAAGGAACCTTGTGTGCGGCTCAGATTTAAGCAATCAGCTTTTAGGTGACCAAAGTTAGGTGAAATTAATCTTCCATGCAGTGCTTAGGAGATACCAACTGACAAAATTTCTAGTTAGAGCTCAGATGCAATATTCATAAATACATTTTTGACTCACTTGACCATGTCATCCTAGCTGTACAGTTGATAGCAGGTACCTCTAAAGGCTTAGAGAAATCTTTAGTCAGGCTTCATTCTAAATAGTTCACACCCTCTTCAGCAATTTTGGTCCCAAGGTCAGAAATGAGCTGTCTTCCAGAGAAACCACCACCACTAAAAAAAAATAAAAGCGGACTCTTCAATGGAGAGATGTTAAACTTAATGTGACCAGGTGATAATGCACAAGCACAAAAAATGCCACAAATATCGGGACTGCATTCAAGGAAGAAAGAGAAAGGAAGCAAATGTTGTAAACAATAGTCATGCATACAGGAAAGCACTGTCTCATAGAGATTAGACTTGAAGATAAGGCCGTCTTCGGTGTTTTTATGTGCCAAAGTGAAGGCCACTGTCGCTGGGTGCTTTAATGAACCGCTGACCCTTTTGGATTAACTTTACCTGTTTTTTTTTAATTCCCACAAAAACAAGCTCTTGAGGGGTTCAAGTGAACTTTAAACTTTTCAAACATTTCCAGGCAGGGAGCAAAAGGCTCCAAGTTCAGCTGAAGCTAGTTGTATTTAAACATCACTCTTTCCACTTAGTGTCACCCCCACAAGCCCCTTCCCCTGCGATACCTATTTTGAACACTCTCAGGGGAAAGCAGTCAGGACAGAGGAATTCCAAGTGCCCAGAAGCCATGGGAGCGAGCTCTGCTGCCCAGCAGCCATGCCAGCTGAGGAAGACTGCGTCGGTTCAAATCCAGACAACTATTTTGAGTTCTTGTGGGAACCAAGCTTAATCCAATAAATATTAGAAGTTATCACAAGAGAACACTCAGGAAAACATACATTTTAGTGCTGACAGGCACAAACTTTTCTCTTTTTTAACTCTAAGCAGCTATGCAAACAGTCACTTCAGCTGTATGTTTTTCTTTTTTTGTGCAAACTGTCACTGTACCCCCTGGTATGAATGTAGTTGTGCCATTTGCAGGGCTCAAGGGCTGGAACAGCAACTTAACATGGTGTAACAAGCTCCCACTGACCAGCTGAAGCACCAGCAACAAACTTGAGGTAGTCCGAGCAAGAGTTCAGTTAGGCTTGTGCTCAGTGAAAGACAATCTATCTTTAGCTGAGGCTGAACACATGCATGTATAGGGTTATTAAAGAACAGCTGAAATGTAGTTGCTTACTTGTACTAGCATAGCTTTTTTCTATTATACAGGACCTTAATGCAACTCAAGGCTCTCTTAAAACTGGAGGAGATGGGGGATTTGTAACAGCAGTGGTACTGCCACGTGTGTATTTAAAGGAAGCCATTTTGCCCTTTGCTATAGCACCAGTGTGGGGACTCATCAGCACTAGAATAATATGCTTGTAATTACTTATGATTCATAACAAAAACAAACCAAGCCACAGGATGGCTTTGGCTTGAAATAACCTAAGCCAGCAGTTTTCCTACTGCTCAGGGCAGTTCTGCAGAAGCCATAAAATACAGCATGACTGGGGTGTGGGCAGGCTGCATCCCTTTTCCTGCCCATTCTGGTGCAGGAGAGGCTTTTCTGGCTATGGCCCCACCAGGAACACCCCAGGTAAACAAATGACCTGCAGGACTCCTTGCCAAAAGCTGCCCTGGATGCAAGGTCTGCATGGGATCAAGACAAAACTAGACAAAGCCTTGAAAGAGATTTACTGGGGGCTACTAAGCAGACAACTTGAAAACTGGTGGAGACTGAGACGGTACAAGAGAAATGAGCATCATAGATGTCAGTCTTGTTCTTACTTAACACCTAAATCATTGTTGGAAACAGCACATTGGGTCAGAGGGACCCTTGTTCTGAACCAGTTCTTATGTTCTTAGGAAAGTTCACCTCCTTCTCATCTTTGTCAGGGCTATAAAAAGATGCCCTGCATTGCTTTGCAGGTTGAAGGAGATTAGCACTTATCCCACGCAGCAAAGAAGAAACGGGGGCAGGGTTAGATTTGGGCAGAGTAAGCTGGCAGAAGCAGTTGAGGAACCATGGATAAAAAAAAAATGGAGCCGTAGGAAAAACAGAAAAGGAGACAAGAGAAAAAAATAATCAGAAAATACCAAGGACTAAGGAGCTGGGCAGGAAATGGCTGCAGGGTGGAGCTGTATAATGTAATGTCTATACAATTTAATGGTAAGATCAGAAGAGAAACAGACCTTAGTAGGTGGGTGGTAAGGCGGCACTGAGTGACTTCATATTTTAAATATTTAAACATTACAAGGACTTGAAGGTGTACTTTGCTCTTACAAAAGAGATTGTTTAAGGCTTTTACTTTTTGAAGGCACAGTCCCTTTCATTCTTTTCTTACTAAATGTAAAAATAAGTAAACACATTTAGTGCTGATATCCCAGGCAGCTCTGCAAGCCAGTAACAGATCGACCTGTGCTAAGTTGACACAGGCCAGTAACCACCCCAGGAGAGCTCATTTACTCAAACAGGGTTTGCACTGTTTTATTAAATTCATTTAAGGCATTTTAACTAGTGTGCCTTCTGTGCTCAGGCAAGATAACTGTTCCTTTTCACTGTGACTACCTTTCTTCACACTACTTTAACCTTGAACTACCTCCTTTCCCCTGTGAGTTGAGAGGCTTCAGATTCCTCTTTTCATGCAGCATTTCAGCCTTGCCATTTCCATGAGAGCTTCAGTAGTTAGTCCCAACTGAAGTTGGTCCAAATGGTTGGTACCTGTGCCTGACCTAAGCTTGCAGTCACAGAACCCCAACATAAAACCACATCAGTGTTTCTCAGTCCTCCCTGGCTCTATGCCCATCTGTATGTGTTTAGAACATATCTCATGATGCTTCCTGCTGAGGCTCTCCACTCTGTCTTGCTGGTAGGAAAGCATTAGAGGAGTATCAGCTCTCAAATGATTTGGTTCAAGTTCTAGATGACAATTTCCACTTTGAGATACCTTCCATTCTCCTAATGTGGCCAATTTAGCTCAGTTTGCACATGGATGGTGGTAGAGATTAAGTTAGACCTCAGGCTAGAAGCCAAATTCCCTTTATGGGAATGACAGTTTCAGATGTTATTTGGCTATCTGACCATAGGAGCTTTAGAGGCAGTAGCAGATAAGGAACAGACTAAAGAAAGGCCTGCAAGGAGAGGAAAAGAGCTTGAAACTCAGACAAAACAATACAGATGAAGGATTAAGAAATCAGGGAAAATGTAGTTACTGCAGTAGACAAGGAACTGCTGCCTCCAGGGATAATTTTATGGAGGCTGGCAGTGAAAGGCAGCTGCTCAGGGACCAAGGAAGACATATGAGCTAGTATGATGAGAAAGGGAGGAGAGTTCAGACACGAGCCTCTAATCTCTTTCCATGGGAGAAGTATAAATACACCTGAAGTCTGTTTTCAAGCTTTAAACAGAGAGTAATAACGAAGTTTTAATAAAAGCATTATAGTCATTTCCAGTTATTACAACAAACAAACAAACCACCCCCACACAAAATAAATCTCACATTGCAAGGGGAAAATAGCACCTCTCTAGAAAGAATGTACAGTCTTTAGAAAAGAGAAAGTCTGCTAGACATGTCCACAGGAAATCCATTATTAAAACTCATTCAGCTCAACCAGTGATTATTCATGTTCAAGAGAACATTCTTGGACAGTTATTACAAAGATTACTCTGTCTCTTCTAAAGATTATCCCGAAGCAATTCTTTACACAAAGAAAATCGATTTAGGTTCCAGAATAATCTCAAATCTGCCCTCTTATGTGTATGAATTAGTATTGCAACAGCCCCACTATGTGCGACTACAAAGCGCAGTAGGCACAATGCAAAGAGATAATCACTAACAAATCAGAATGAATGTCAAAAAATGAGTGGGAGACCCATTAGTCAGCTGAAATAACAAGCAGCAACACAAAACATTACATATGTAAACCTGGTTCAGAAAACATGGCTTGATACAATGATAAGGACTATTGCATTGACAACATTGTGTATCTCAACCCTTTACCTACTACAGAGAGCACCATCCTTCCCAACTGTTGATACAGCACAAGTTAAAACATCAACTCATTTTACTGATATAAAGCACCTTAGGGAAGGGGACATGACACCAACGGCAGCTGGCAGCCTTCTAGGCAGGCGAGCCAGGGGCCAGGCTGTGTTGTGGTTAATAGACATTTTGCTGAAAGTCAGCACTTCTGCTTCGGCCTCGGTCTGTCCTTAGCTGCTGAGTTTTGAAGCTGAACCCCTCTGTAAAACAGTTATAACAAAGTCAGCTGCTCAGGCCCACTGCTTTGAAATATCACTGTACAAAGTGTAAAGTCTCATGAAACTAATGGCAATGTCATTTGTGAAAGACTTTGAGTACGGGCCACTAATTAGTTAATGCTTTGTAGCACTCTGGGTGATATTTTCCAGCCAGTTTAAGAGACTCATGAACACAACTGGCATTAAAAAAAAGTCACCCATGGGAATTAAACCACTTAGGCTCGCTGGAAAACCTTGTATGTAGAGATTTAAACTAAGCCAAGTGCTATAACTGACTTCTCACTGAGCAAGGTATGGAAGCAGTTACAAAGTCTTAAGACCTTTACATGTGCGGGGGAGGGAAATCAGCTTAATTGTAACTTTATGCAGTAGGTTTTTGTGGTCTCTCTGATGCCAAAGACTAACATATTCTGGGTTCTCAGAAATAACTCTGGAATCACCCAGACAACTTTGCAGAAGAGCTTTTAAGTGAAGACACAGGTGATGAATGCTCCCAGCCCTGCTGCGTTCCAACTCCAGCCCACCCACATGCTGAGAGCCCAGGGCATCCAGGATGTGTTCACATGCTTTCGGTCCCTGCTCGCTTTTCTCCCCCCAAGTCACCTTTGAGCTAACGGAGTTTAAATGGGTTAGGAAAAGGTTGTGGTCAGCAGACAGTATGTCACTGAAGAATATTAATTCAGTACGGGAAAGGAAAAAAAAGTCAGCCTGTAGTACTCAAGAAATTATTTACTTTTATCCTGGGTGGGGAAGCACTAACCATCTGACTCTGTAAAACGAAATTAATCCTAAATGTAGCCTCACCAGTCAATTTATTGTAAATAATAAGCTCAAAGCCGGAGTGAAAGGAGGAAAAGATCTGTTTCCCGATCCAGTGCTGACACCTAGAGGGAGACGATTTCATTGCGTGCTTGGCAGCTCCTGAGGGGACTGAAAAAGAGATTACAAAGCTCTGCTTGAGCCAGCATTAACAGTGGCTCTGGAGTCCCTTATTCCATACTCTGGAGTTCCCTGTGTGCACTCCAGCACAGGAGGACACAGTGAGAATAAAGCTCCTGGCCATAACAGCAGTCCAGAAAGACACGAGAAAAAGGTGGAGGAGAAAAGGGAGAAGCCTGAGCCTTTTCCAAACAGCACTGGAAGGGCTCTGCCTTCCCAAGAGCTCCTCTGCAGCAGCTCCTGCTGCCTGGCCACCCCACACACTGTAGGAAGAGCAAAGTATTTTGCACAACAGCATTAGTGGTATGCAAATCATGCTCAGCCACCTCTGGGATCATAGCCCAGGATTGCCCAGGCTCCCAACAGTGGGTAAGCCCGTTTATGCCTTTCCTAATAGACTTTACCTTCATTCCCCAGACTCAAGGTCTCAATCTTCACATGCCTTTTTTTTTTTTTTTTTTTTTTTTTTTTTTTTTTTAAACCTTTCTCTCTCAACTTTGCATGTCGTGAATGAACTGTTACACCTCAGCCACGGAGGTGAGGAGAAAAAGACACCAGAGAATCCAAGCACAAGCCAGCTCCATAGGAAACAGGGCTGCATCATTGTCTGTCCTTGGGACTGCTTGCTAAAACTTGCAGGAAACTTTAGCCAAGGTTGTTACTACTCCTCCACATAAGGTGGGGCCCACCTGGATTTGCAATTCTAACTACATTATTGGCTTTATGCCTTTTTTTTGTTGTTGTTGTTGAAGTCTGCATTTTCTTTGGCTTCACCAAAATAAAGATCAAGAGTAAAGGTGAGCAGTGAAGCATCCAAATGGAGCAGGGATGGTGCTTGCAGCATGAAGCCTGTAAGACTGTGGCTGCACAGATACACTTTACACCCCTCTTCAGGGTGTAAATGCTTTTTTTGGAGAACTTGTTGACAAGCATGGGGTCCTGCTCAAGGAACAAAGACATTGCCTTGTCCACCTGGGATCCATCCAAACATCTGACAGTCAGGTCTGAAATAATCTGTGCCTTTTTCCTCCCTGTTAAGACTACTGGGAGGGCCTCTGTCCTTGCTTTAATTTCTGGGAAGACTTCAAAGTAACCCTAAATAAAATTGCCTGAGGAGGGCAAGGCACTGGGAAGTCAAGGCCTGTGATCAAGCCTGCCTTCCTGTCCATTTGCAGGTAAAGTTGAAGGTTTGGTCAGATAATTGCTTACAATTATGTCAGCACATTTAATAAGGTACTTCCCCTCTCACCAGGATGTGGTAACTGTGGGACCACCAAGTCTATGGCACCGCAGAGTTAAACAGATTTGCTGGCAACCTGTAATTTCAGGTGCAGAGAAACTGAAGAATTATTTACCTTTCTCACAGCAGAGGGATGAGGCACCCCAGCTGAAACAACGATGCTGCAGATTTTAAACAGTTAAAAGAACAGGTATGTATTTAGGCATATGAATACTACATGGAACTGCAGCTGCTTTCCAGGGACCGCTGAAATTTGCCCTGCAGAGTCTAAAAGCTGGGCAGGGAGGAAGATGTACAGCTAGAAGGACAAACTTCATGACCATTTAAAATCCTATTTGGAAGCAAGTCACAAAACTTCACCTGCCATTTTCTCCAGCTCACTGGGTATGTTAATAGTGTGACACAGTTTACTTTTGAAGATGAATCTAATTCTGAAGCTCATGCCTGCAGCCTTTGTGTTCAGGGCTTGTCAGGGGGTGACAAAGTCACGCTTGAACGGGACACTGCCCATGTGTGGCTGAGAAGACATGCACAAAGTAAAGCAGTGGTTGCCCGCTGAGGAAACCCTCCTACCACATTTACCACAGGCCCAGTTCTCCATGACACTCAACTGCATGAAGTATTTTTCCCCATAAAATGCAAAGCAGAAATCCCTCAGCAACAGCCATCCCAGTCACTGTGACAAGCTCTGTGGAAGGTGGCACATTGGCCAACTCATCGTAGGACTTGCTCTTGCAAGACAAAACTCCTTTCAGGAAGAGCTTAGGTGATACTACTTGCTTCCAAGCCAAATTCAAGTTGAATGATCTACCTAGAGTCTGTTTCAGAAACTGGTGGGTGCATTTTCCTAATCTGGAGTATTTTATATTTATATTCAGCTGCTAGTCTTGATTAGCAGATGAAGTAATTCCTGCATTCACTTCCATTGCAGGTTTTTAGAAGGCCCTTCAATTATAGCAGTAAAAGGCATCAGTTACCAGGACACCCACACTAAATAAAACCCCACACTATATAAGAGACACTATCTTCAAGAACAGCTCTGATGCAAACATGAATACCCATTACCTGTGAGCAGAATATTGAAATTTAAATAAAAATTCAGTGTATTCTGAATGTTGGCATTTTTTAACTCTCAAAAAGCAGCCAAACATTGCCAGTATAAAAGGAATACAAGTAGTCAAATTCCATTAGCTTCCCTCGGAATTGTCCATATAAAGCCTAAGTACCATCTAAACTTCATTCAACCAATTTACACTGGGGGAAAAGGCTTTTCCATCCTCATTAACTGCTTTACTTCAGCAGCATCAGATCATCACCAGCTGTTTCCTCCCCACTTATAAATTATTTTTTAGGGAAACTCATGTAATCATTCTGTTTCTCTCACCCCATTGCTTCCCAGTGTTTGTTCATCTCTCACTATCATGTTCCTTTCTGGGAAGAGTTCTTCCTTCCACATATTGTCAGGGATGCCTTATCACTGCTTTCCTTTCTCAGGCATTTCAAAACTTTCCTTTAAGTTTCATTGCTGCAGTGGCTTGACACTCACCAGAAACCCCATGTTTCCTGCTGTTTCTTCAGAGCAACACCACAGATGATAGCAGATTTAAAGCTGATGCAGAAACGAAAGTATAAAATACACCGGCAGATCTGACAGGAAAAGAAGAGAAGGGGAGAAAGGGAAAAAATAAAGAGAGAAGGCAACAAGTGCCTTTAGCCAACTGATAGCAGAGCTAGAAAACAAGCATTAATTGTAGGGATGAAATCTTTCCAGTATCCAGAGAGGAAGTCCTTGCAAGTCAGTCAAGGTCAGAAGTTTCCGTGGCTGTCAAATTGACTAGCATTTGAAATAAATCCATTATACAAAGCAGTCTAGGGTAAAATCCTGAAATACTATGGTAAAATCAATGAGTTTACTGGCAATTTTGCCATCCATTTCAGTGAGGTCATATTTTCATCTTTGCATTGCTTTAATCTTAGCAATGTTTCAGAAGAAAAGTGTAACTGAAAAGCCCAACAAGAAAGGATTTGCAAATCAGTATATCAAACAATAATGACAACTTCTCAGTACAACCAATGTCCATAAGAAATTGGGTAGTTCTAGGTCCATCCAAGATTTATAATTGTAAGATTTAAACTTTATCTTTCACCAGTATGCCTCCCTCATTCACATACTTTCAGTCACAGGCTCCCAAACTGTGCTTGCTTACTACCACAGACAGCAACATCCACTACAACGGCCAAAAGATACCACTTCCATAGTTATCTCACACAACATATAAATAAATATATTTTAAAATCAGTTACCACCAACTGTCTTTCTCCAAGTCTCCAGCAAAGATGAGCCCCTATTTAGGAATCCTTAATTTATAAAAGTATGTTAAAAAATTTTTATATTAGTGCTTGTTCATTATCTACAGAAAGATTCATGGATTATCTGCAGCCACTAGACATGCACACTAAAATGCTCTAAACCATTTCTCCATACTTTTAATATATGTGAATCTAGACAACTGCTTATCATATTCCCATGTCCTAGATCAGGCAAAGACTGAATAAATCTTTCTTTTCAGGCAAAAAAAAAAATTTACCTACAGCTTATCCTGAGTACTCTTAAAAAGATACTGGTAAAACAAAACCCCTAATATTTTAATAAGCTAAATTCAAGAAAAACATCACCCTCCTGAATACATAAGGAAGGCCAAGAAGTATTTTGCATTTCTCTTGTGCTATTGTGTTAAAAGAAACTGCTTCTGTGAAGCAGAAGAGGGAAAACAGCTTGGCAGATTTCTTACTTCATAGGAGCTGGAAGTGACTTTAGTGCTGAACATCTACTTTTGACACTTGTCAAAAATGGTCTAAGGCATTTGCTCGCATACTTCTGCATGTAAACTATTCCCCAAAATCAAGCCCAGAGGAAGAAGAAACATTTTAAAATCTTAACGGGTTGGGTTTTACTTGGCATAACTTTGCCAAGAAAAAGAGCTGGCCAGAAAACTGAAACCAAAATAGATTAAGCAAAAGCTTCCTAATACAATAGAAACTGAAAGCCTTGACATCTGGTATGATGTCAAATGTGAATACTGAGCATTTAGCTCAGTAGGAATAAGAACAATGAAAATAAAGTCCACAGCTTTGACATTTGAAAAGCTTTACCCAACAGGGAAAGTTGAAGACATCCCACAAGTTCTCTGTTAGTGAAACAGCAGCACAGTCTCGTTCTTCTCCCATCAGACATGCGAATACCTCTTCTTCAGCCTGTACAAGCTTCTCCTCCTACCCCTTTATTTTCTCCATAGCCTTCCCTTTCACAAAGATACCTGGGTCTGGTCCTGCAGAGAGCTGCCACAGTGCTACAGCACTCTGCTTTCTCAAACCCACTCCCATTTCCAACCCTCCTTTGCAGAATATCACACATTAAAGCCTATCCATGTGACAGACAATTCTGCACGTTAACAACAATTTTGCCCCTACTTGATGTGCTCAGTGCTCTATTAAACTCAGTCAAATACCATGTGCATGGAGAAGCAGAAGGGCTTTGAGGCTGTCAGTGTTCCTCACCCCATTCAGTAATTTGCTTAGCTACATTTACAAGAGGTGATGGTTCCTCCTTGCATACTGGTCACTGCCAGCCTTACAGAGCGCTTTGAGATGTCTCTAGCAGGCACACCAAGAAGAGCATGAGGTTTGCTGGCTACCACCTGGAAACCTGCATGTGAGAATGAATGACAGGTGATTTGATAATTAGAAGCCTTATGGGTCCAACTGGGCAGGAGAAGATTTTTGGAAGCAGTCTTTACATTTTTCATCTCTTCTTTGACTTAAACAAGAAAAAAACTTGTCAAGCAACTAATTTTTCAATTCTTTTCAATCCAAGATCTTGAAAACACTCTGGAAATAAAACTGGGAGTTTAAACCCTTTCAAAGGATTAAGGGCAGGCAATGGGAGCTGGTGGAACGTTTCAAGTTCAACAGTTTCAAGGCTTTCATGTGAAGCTAGGGCAGTCAGGGAAGCAGTTGCACTCTGAGTCTGTGCTGTTTTTACATCCAGTCGGCATCATGGAAGGCACCAAAGCACCAGGATGCTGGTCTGAAGCATTGTCTCCACATTCCCAGACAGTTAAAGCTCAAGTTCTTACAACTCCTTTTTATCCAGTAGAGATGCGAGTACAAGGTCTGTTACGTTCTTGGAGTTGAGGAGGGGATTAAGTAAATAAAACCAGTTTTTTTCTCCTTCACAACTTAAACTTTTCTTTAACCTGTAGGCTGTTCTCATCTAAGCTCGTTAGACTTGAGGCCTAATGTGGTGGCAGCATACATGGTACAGCCAGGCTGCCTCTCTGGCAGTGGAATACAAGTCTAGAGGCAAAATAACTTTGGTATGACTTGGACCTCACACTTAAGCATATGTCAAAATCTTGTTCTGGCAAAAATAAGTGTTTGTTTGGAATAGATGTGGCCTTTCCCAACATGTAAATTCTGCTCCCTGTTTGGATACATTACTGATGTTAACACTTTCCCTGACTTTATCAAGTATATAGGACACCACCACACACTTCTTTGGCAAATGACTACAAAAATAATTTCCTAGTCCTCCATATTAATGACATTATTCCTCTCTGCATCATCCAGTTCCCTTTGGAAGATCCATCTTTTTCTATAGCACCACGTATATTTGCCTTCATTTTAAGGCTCCTTGCAAGACATCCACTGCTATCCTCAAAGAAGCCTGTGCCCACCACCATTACTTAGAAGGAAGGCTGCTAACTTTCTGCTGTTCTTGATTTGCTGAACTCTGGTATTTCCCAATCTAGTCTCAGCCTACCTACCCTGTACAGTATCTAACATAGTAATTCTTTCATCTCATCCAACTTCTCCTTTTCTTGTGCTCCCCTGCCTGCCTTTACCTATTGCCTCTTGCATTACAGGTGCAAGATTCAGTCCTTTGAGAAAGACCATCTTTATGCTGTTTCAGTTTCCTCTGATCACAGGGGATATAGTCAAGACATGCAGAGTCTCCTCCTAAAATTAAGATAACCGAGGTAGATGCCTGGATGGTCTCTCACCTGCATGGTTTCAGTAAAATGATTTCCCTCGTTTGGAGTCAGTCAGTTCTCCCCTGGCCAGGTCAGCAAGACTGTAAGGATTAGTTGCTTTTTCTTGGCCTTTCCCTGCAAAAGCAGCAAGGCCCATTTCATAAAGCTCTTCTTCACGTTAATCTTTCTAGGAGACAAACAGTGCCATTGATTTTTATCTCTTCTCTTTCCACAGCAGATTCCAGGAGATCAGCGTTCATAACCAGCAGCTGTTAAACTTGCTCAAGGGGTCTGGAAATGTGTGTAGTCTGCAGTGAGAGGGCACAAAGTGGACATTTTGTAGGCTTTATTGCATTGTTGCTTGCAATTGCAAGAAACACCACCACTGTGCTCTATTCCTATCCAAGTAGGAAAAGTAGGTGTTTGCCTATCTTGTTATTTTGGAAAGAATATTTTAACAATTTGCATTTTAGGTACCAGGAGAGCGATACCAATCTCTGCTTCAAGTGCATTTGATTAAGTGCTTTGGTTTTTTTTCTTAACTATGGCAACTACTCACAAGTAAAAAATGTGGAAGAGGGAGGTCTTCTCTCACTCATCCATCACACTCAACCATTTCATTGCTGTGGACTCAGCAACCTTTGCCAGTCAGAACAGACAGCTGGAGTTAAGAACATCCCTAATTGTAGAAAAGATACCTTCAGCACACACAAAGATTATTTCACTGGATGCAAAAGCCCTGAAGTGCTCATTCTTATCATTAAGGGACCATGTTTACAGGAGAGATGCTATCCTTATCTTTTGACTCACAGGACTGAAGTTGGCTAGGCTTGGCAGTAATATCCTATCTTCATCCACTGCAAGCTACTTATCTGAGGAGAGCATTCTGCAAGGCATCTGTGATGAGCTTGCCCTGAAAATATTAATTGAAGCAGTAATAGCTAGGCTTAAGCAACTGGATGTTGAGAATAATGATTTGTGAGTGAAGATAATTACTTAGTAAGTGTAGCATGACTTCTGTTTTACAAGACAATAACAAGCAGGCTATCATCAGCATATAGTAATTAAGAGACTGATGTTACCCACAATCAACATTCACATAGAGGGATGTTGAGAGTGCTGAAATGCTTTAATAGGTTTTAATAACTGGCTGGTGGCACTTGCCATGTAGGTTGGGAAAGCAGCAGTACTACAATTTAGAAAAAGCAAGTTCTGAATGATTTTACAGTTCTTTCCCTTTCCCTCCTACCCTCATCTCATCTTCCCTATGAGAAACTTCGTTCATTTCCAGCATTTCCAAGCACTGAGAAACACCAAGCTGCACTGGGAACACACTGGGGGTGGAAGAGCATGCCACAGGTGCTACCAGCATTTCCTAGAGATACCTGTTCAGAGGCCACTGAAAGTACATGAAGTGTATACTTTAGCTTGTTTAATTAATTCTGCCTGTGTTTTAACACATATTGCATGTCCTAAAAAAAAAAAAAAAAAAAAAGGAACTATTTCCAGAGCTGTGCAGCTGACTAGTCAGGTATGCTCACACCTTCTTTGTCCCTTGCAGAAAAACACCAGGTACAAGACAGTTCCCCCTCACCAATAGTTGTTAATAGGTGCCCAGTAAGTTAACAGGTGTCCAGTAAGGTCAGGATTTCATTCCAGTTTGCTGGATTTTAATAAGCCTTCTGACACTCAAAGTGTAGGGAAAGGTAAAGATGACCTTAAAAGGGTACTAGCCTTCACTGAGAAAGTCTATAGAGGAAGAAAATACAGTGTCACAAGACCACTGCTATCAGCTTAAAGCCTCTCAGTTTTAGGGATACTTTGTTCCTAGCCCTCTCCCAGTTGCTGAAACATTGTGGAGTTCTGGTGCAAAGGACAGCTGAGGAGAAGCACAAGTAACAAAGTACACAAGTGGGGTTTTAACCCTTAAAAAGCCCAAATGCTTATTTGGTTTTTATGAGTGACTGCTAAAGCATCAGCATTCCCTTACAGCAACTTCAGGCCAAAATATGGACACACAATTTAGGGTACTCTCCTGTGAGCTGTGCGTTAGAGGCCTCTGGAAGAACTGACTGAAGTGGTTGCATATAAACCTGCTGTGCCTTGAACACATTCAGACCCAGACACTCACAGCCTGCTTTTGGAATAAAAACCAGTGGTAATAGGAGAGCCTCTAGACATTTTCTGAAAGCTACACTGTAGCTTCCAATTATGTTCAAGTGATGCATTTTAATAGCTACCTTCTTCAGTGGAGTAAAAATTTCCATTTGTGCTAACTTTGATGTGATAATAGGAAGGAAAAATGTATGTTTGCACTCTTCATTACTATTTTACCAGCCCAAGAAAGTCTGATGGAATATAGGCTTTAATCACAAGAAAGATCAAGAGCAAACAAACATTCACTTCAGAAAAGCCATAATTAGGGAGAAGAAAGGAAAGAGCCATCACCATCAAAAACACTTGGCCTTCACAACAGAGTATTAGGTCATTGGCCAAGAAACAACTGACTTTAAATAGTATAAATGTGTATAGTGAATAAATAAAAGCCAATTGAAGAGTTTACTGCAGATTGTGCAGAACAAGTGGATGATCAGGGTAGATTTTTAAAAGCTTTTTTTTTTTTTTAAATATGTAAACATATAATTGAGGAAGGACTCTCTTCAGACACCTCCTTAAAGTCTATCCTTCCCCCATGTGGACAATCAGCTGCCTTGCTCCTGTTTCTGCTACAGAAACAAATCTCTTTTTGACAAGCCTCCTGCACAGGCTGCAGTGAAGAGTCTCACTTTGCATTACACCTCTCCAGCATGACTGCAGGCTGCCACCAAAAAAGGCCTTCTTTCTCCCTTCCTCCCAGCCAGACCCCTGCAAGTCTAATTCAGCAATCCCATGGCCATAGGGAAAGGTTGTTCAGCTGCTGAGTAAGTGTAAAACTTCACTTTTTGGGGGGTAAAGATTCAACAGAAAACCAACTACCCAGTTGACCCTGCAGCCACACAGTGACTAAGACTGCTGTAAGGAAAGCAACAGCAATGGAGCTGGTTTGGGGAACACAGACCCCACCTTTGGCAGCAGTTCACAGTTGCAGCATCTGTGAGAAAACACAAAACCAGACTTTCAGTTCTCCTCCAACACCTGCTACTCTACCAAGCTCCTTTGTCAGCCTCATCCATTGATCATAGCAGACAGAAGCTGTTTGTCCTTGCTTTCTCAAGTCAACACCAGTCAGCCTGCTTCAGACCACCTTTTGCTCAGGGGCTTACCGTGACACCACCCTTGCTTGCACAACTTGACAACTGAGCAACTTTTCCACCTTCCACCCTAACATGACCTACATAAAACCACTAGTTTCTTTTAATCCTTCCATACAAAGTCAGCCAGTTAATTGGGATTAATCCCATTTGAATAACTACTGAGAAGTGACGGTTACAATTAAAATATTTACAAGTACATGAATACGTACAATCAACTGTGACTCTCTTCCCTTCCCACTGCAGATAGCTTGTCTCAAAGTGACACATCACTGTCTCTTGTTAAGTGCACTGTTTTTACAAGGTCTGAGACCCCAGGTGCCAAGCAAGTACCAACAGATCACAGAACAGGCACAATACCACATGCGAATCATAGGATCAGTGGTTGAAAAGAGCTGTGGCTCTGTACTACCAAAGATGCAGACACTCAAGAAGGGGAGCATGAGGTAGGGCTTTAATTAGAAGTGTGACATGACAGCCTATCTCTACCCTCAGAAGCTCAGCACAGCAGTACTCCAACCCTGCATGATTGCCTCTGGGTGCTTCTGCAATGTGAAAGCTACAGAACATTTCTAGATACCGGAGAGAACAGTTGACTCTGGACAAAGATAAAAAAATTCTGCAAGCTCCAGGTTTGCCTGGGGTTGGAGGGTACCTGTTTCCTCCCAGCAGGGTGCTGGGCCATCCCAGCTGGAGGGAGCTCTACACCAGTCCTTGCAGCTTGGTAAAAGATGTATGCAAGATGCAAGCCAGGGTTAGATAGCGTGTCTGGGGCAGGAGAGAGGACTCACTGCTTTATTTATGTGTGTTACCTCAGAAGAGATAACATGCCCCCAAGCTGTCGGCTTCACCTGAATTCACCTTGAGACTTGATAAACTATGAAGTTGGGTACAAGATACAGAGCAGACAAACCCCAAAACAAAGTTTCTTTTAACTGTCCCAGAAGCCTATGTGCAATTTTTTTTTGTTGTCTTCTAGCTGCCAGAACTGGGGGGACAAGGTTCAGAGAAACACTCATCCAGCAAGTAGTAATGCTGTCTGATTCTGGGTCAGAAACTAGCTGGCAACAGAGAGAATGCATTCTTGGTAAACCCATTCCTGTCTCCCCCTTCAGGACTGCTCTTCTTTGGGCACACTATAGCTTCCTCTCCCTCTGTTCAACAGAGCATTTACCTCATGTTTATTCCTTAAACCTGATTCCCATTGCTATGCAAGAGCTACAGTGGTATTGCCAATGGGGGAAAGGGATGAATGGAAAATAAGATGTTAAAGCAGTCCCCAGATCAGAGCTATCAGAGGAAATATTTACTGTTCATAACTGTGTGAAGTCACCATCTCTAGCATGCTATCAACTGTCTCCTCCCTTTTTAGACACAACTCTGGGATTACACAGACAAGCGGCTGACTAGAAATACTCTGTCCAAACCACATCCCTTCACACCCCCCTGGCCACATACCCCTCTTTTGGAAGGGTCAGGAATTCTCTAGCATCACAGAAGTGAAACTTGATGCTTGCTATGAAAGTCAAACTAATACTTAAAAAAAACCTCAGTGAAACAGCAGATTTGAGACTACTCAGGAATGTTGTAGCCATGAGAGTCTAAGGGTACAAAAGCAAGGCAGGGTCTGCAAGAGGACACATCTAATAAAGGATATTACTTTGCCCTCAAACATTGCTGAATGTATTTAGTGCATTCACAGAGTCTCTCAATCAGAGGCCTCAGGCCTGCAACTGGAGCTCCATTTCTGCCTGGACAGATACTTGACTAAAATCAGGCTGGTGGGCAGAGGACTCCTCCTCCAGGGTCAGATTACAGGGCTGGAGACAAAAGCTTTTTCATGCATGTGTGCGCACACTCAGAAGTTTAAGGCAAATTAACAGGGGGAGAGAGGTAATTTATCGAGCATATGTTTAAATATATTTATGTTCTAGTGCAAAAGTTCTTGCTTAGGGAGTAGGGACCTTTGCTTAAGTACTCTGTGTGGCTTTCCTGGAGGTCCAGCTGAATTCAACCCCCCAGCTCATAGATTTTCTGTTAAAAGCAGCCCTGCACAGCAGGCTGGCTGTTCAGACCACAAACACAGCGCAAACAGTTGGAGCTCTTGCCTGTCCTAGCCCAGAGACTAAAGTACTGACCCTGCCCACAACAGGTGGATAGATACAGTCACCATTAACCAGGGGAAAATCACACACTAACCTATACCAGCCCCTGCAAGGTTAGACTGGTTTAAAGCCCAGGAATTGAGCCCAGCAGCAGGACCACTCAGACATAAGACAGATTTTTGCATGTTTGGCTAAAGTGCTTCAAAAAACCAAACCTGCTTCCAGGTTGTGTGTGGGGTGTTTGTTTGTTTTTTTAAAAACCCTGTAGCCCTGTCCTAGTTTGCCACTTCCCCAACCGCTGAAGGGATTAAACAATTTAAATTCTGTTATCAGTGTTTTGCAGCAAGATGGTTGGCTCTGCATTACTAGGGTGGCAAAACCACAGCAAGCAGGTCAAATGATGCCAGTCAGTATTTGTGAGACCCCATCTGGATACTGGGCCAAGCTGTGGGCCCCACAGTACAAAAAAGATTAACAACTGGAGCATGTCGAGATGAGGGCAAATGAGTTGGTGTTGGGGCTGGAGCAGAGGATGAATGAGAAGAGGCTGACGGGGGTTCACTCAGCCTGCATAAGAGAAGGCAAAGGGGGATCTAACTGCTGTCTACAACTATCTAAAAAAGGGTAGAGAGAAGACAAAGACAGATGCTTCTTGGGCACACACAGCAGAAAGAAAAGAGGCAACATGCACAAGCTGCAGCAAGGAAAATTCCCATTAGGTAGAAGGAAAAAATATTTTCCCCCACAATAAGTGTGGTCAAACTCTGGAATGGGGACCCAGACAGGTAAGCAAATCTCTGTCCTTGGAGGTTTCTGAAGCTTACCTGGCCAATGCTTTGAGCAACCTGACCTAAATTTGAAGTTGGCCTTGCTTTGAGCAGGTGTCGAACTGGAGACCTCCCAGAATTCATTTCCAGTTAAAATTTTCTATTATTCTGTGAACAAGCCTCAAGCCAGCGACTTCTTGAATTGCTCTATCTGCATCACAAGACCACATCTAGGTGCCAAGCTGGCATCATCTTGTTTTTGAGTCTCCAGATGAAGGTTTAATACATACATGTCTTATCTGCATAAACTCCTTTCCCAGTTTTATCACAATTTCCCTGGGCCTCTTTACACAGACAAGCCTCACAAAGGAATGTGCGACCATCCCAGAAACTGAGCCAGTGTGTTTCATCAACTCACCGAATCACTGAAGCCTTCAATTATGCTATGCTTTTCAAGTGCAGTAATTAGGGAGCTACAACTTGATCTTCAAGATGATACTGAAGCATGTTTCTATGAAAAAAATCTATTTTTAAAAGTTCATTAAATTGTTCTGCCATCCAGAACACACAATGGTTACTAAAACCAGCCATTATGAAAACCAAGCTCATTGATGTTTACCTTGCTTTAAGTCACCTAATAAAGAACATCCATTCCAGCCTCTGGGGACTTTCGCCAGGTTTCAAAACAAGGTACTGCCTCAGTCACCTTCCTCTCACTCATTCCCATGGCACAAATTAAGCTGGAGGAAGAGCAGGAGCATCTCTCACCATTCCAACCCAAGCAGCTGCCAGGCTGGGATGCAAAGGGCTGCAATCCCCCATCAGGTGTGAAGAACCAGGGCAGCGAGGAAAAGACCCTGATCACATCTAAGAGTGAACCACTCCCCAAATACAGCATCTGGAGGTAGAAACTGGGCTGAGTTAATTAAAGCCACATTTGTCAGAAATGGGTGGTTTCTATATCACCCGCACACTTGGAGAAGTCATTTCCTAACCTTGAGGGCAACAGAAAACACAAGCCTCTGCTGATCAATCTGGGTTTGTCTAGATAGGAGTCAGCAGGAGATGGGTCACTCAGGGATCAGCTGCTGATAGGGCAGGAGCTGCTTATAAACACATCCAGATATCATTTTTGGGGTCAACACAGATAAGGTGATCTTCAAGTTAACTTAAGAAGTAAGTTTCTTTCACTCGGTGGTCTTGGGAAAGTGTCCCAAGTTCAATATGTCAAAATAACAGTAATAGATGGCATGCACAGGGATTTAAAAATCAGAGTAAAAGCCAGGGCTGACACTGCATCTGAGGCAGGTCTCCCCGTGCCCAGGAGAGGGAGTTGATCCGGTGTTACAGCCTGCAGAGATCCTGGAGGCTCAGCCAATCTCTCCAGGAGATGTAAAAGACACCCCACCTCCAAATTATTCCCACACCGAGGAGCAACAAGGATCCTCTCCTCCTTCTCCCAAACTAACGCGGGCTGTAGGCAGCCCGCCAGACACCCCTACAACAGATGGGGAAGAGGAAAGTCTTTGCACGAAAGCCTAGGGGTAGTTTGGCACGCAGGGGTGGAGATAAGAGAAGCTACCCCCCCTTATGGGACAGGAACAGGCAGGGAAACCGGTTATGGCCTGAGGAACGCCCTGCCCCAGTCTTACCGTGTAAGATGGGGCGTTGGTGGACCCCTTGCCTAATTACAGGCGACACGTTCACCTTATAAGACAGAACGGAAAAGCCTGCCGGGGGTGGGTCAGGAAGCGCCCCCTAAAACCTGGGGGGAGTGGGAAGGAAAGACGTGTCCACCTCGTAAGGTAGGAAAGCAAGGGGTCCCTTACACCCTGCAGGAGAGGAATTCCCCTTATGAGACAGGAGGGTGGGGAGGGGGATCCCGTACAGCCGGAGGGAGGGAATTTCCCTTGTAAGACAAGAGGGTGAGGGGTCCCCCACAGCCTTGCCCGTACAAGGCGGGAGGGCACGAAGTCCCCTGCAGGCTGATGGGAGCCCCCCCCGACTTATAAGACAGGAGAATGGCGGGGTCCCCCTTTGCAGGGCTCCAGCCCCTGACAGGGGGGACGGGGAGGGATCGCGGCTCCTACCGGCTGCAGGAGGCGGCCGAGTCGGCCACGCCGGGGGTGCTGTCCGCCGGGGGCGAGCGGCTGGCGCGGGCCCCGGCACTGGCCCTGCCCCGTCTCCTCCGAGGGGGCTTCTGACCCACGGGCTCTGCCTCCATGGTGACACGTCGCACCGGGGAAGAGCGGGGACCGGACCAAGCCGTACCGCGGATAATGGCGGCGGCAGTAGCGGCGGCGGAGGCGAACCGGCGGTTTGAAAATGGCGGCGGTAGCGGCGGCGGCCAATCAGCACGGCGGGTGGGGCGAGTTGCCAGGAGACGCGGGGGCGGGACAAGCGAGGGGCGGGCTTCTGAGGGAAGAGGGGCGGGGGGGGGGGAGGACCCCGGCCTGAGGGGAAACTGAGGCAGGGAGCCGTTATGTCCGGCCGTCGCCCGCCCTCTCCGTCCCGGCCAGGGCATTGCTCCCTCTCCTCCCGTCGTCCGTCCTTCCCTTCAGCCTTTTCTCCTCAGCGAACGCAAGGCCAGCACCCCGCGGCCCCCGGGGGAGAGGAGCAATGTCATCCCCGCCAGAGAGAGGCAGAAATCAACAAAGGCGTTGGACGAGAAACAGCTCCCTCCCCAAAAGAAAAACCCCTACCTCAGAAATAGGCTCAAATCTCAAAAATTTACCTCAGACACCCCCCTCAAAACACATACGAGCAATTTTAACGGGGGGTGAGCTTAGTGGTGTCTCCTGGGTGTGGGCATGGGGCTGAGGCAGTGGCTTCCCTCAGAGCATCCTGCCCATGCCCCCCAGCCCCTTTCCCCTCTTGTTTTTACAGGGTTTTCCGTCTCCCCAGACGACATGGGATGTGCCTGGACCAAACCATCCCTGTGCAGAATCATGAAGCCATGCAAAGGAATAAGGTGGGATATTTGTCTCCCACTTGCTGGCACGGGGAGGGTGGGATCTTGCAGGCTGTGGTCTGTCATCCCTGAGCCACGTCCCAGCGTGAAACCACTGTGTAAACCATTTGCAGCGGGGTCTTCAATTCTGATAGAGAAGCAGACACCTTGGCTAGACAGACTTTGGCTAGCAAACCCCAGAAACTCTGCCTGGAAAAGCAATCGGGAGCCCTCACAGTTCCTCCTGTCCCACTTTGGGTTAAGTGGTGCTTTGGGCAAGACACCAGGTGAACATTTAGACATGGTCAGGTGAGGGTATCAGTTGGAAACGTGTCCCACTTGGCTGAGATTTTTCTTGTCCTCCATTTCAGCCCTTTCCCTCTGTGGAAAGTGACTGTCATGGAGGGGATGGGGTCTCTCCCCTCATGGGGTGACAACCCTAACCGGTCCCAGAAGAGAGGGTGGATTATGATGTATCACTGCTTATACCTCCTCTGGAGTGCAGATCTGCCTTTAGACCAGACAGTTTTGGCAGAAAGATGTCCCTTTAACAATGCTGGCACCCCAGTCAGCTATGCTGGAACGGCCTTTCACAGTTTATCATGTTCATTTCAGTCGCAGGTTGTTCTCAACTTCTGCGTAGCAGTTGGATGAAATGCTTTGAAACCCATTAAAAACCCCACATATGCACAAGGCATTTCACTCACTTGGCTCTATTTTAGTAATGCATCAGAAATGGATTCTTCAGAGATACTGAAAAACAAGTCTACCTTTTGAAGTGGAACCTGCAGCTTGATTCAGAAAAGTAGATGCCCCCTCTTTAAGCTGAATACAGCAGCCTGCCAGAAGGTTTAACACAACCATATGCGAGACAAAGATTTGAAGGTTTTAGAAAGAAGTTGTGCTTCTATTTTGAAATATACCATTGGGATGGGAGAAAGAGTAAGCATACCCGATACACCAGGCTTACTCCCAGCAGAGTATGCCAGAGGAGTCAGACTCAGCACTGATACTATACCAAAGCTAAGGGAATTAATTTTGCTTATTTTATTCCAGTGCAGACTTAACAAGACAAAACTGTGAAGTTTCTATTTTTGTTCAAACCTAAACAGTTTAGCAACTTGTATTGCCTCACTCGGTATTTCATTTATATTGACTTATAGTTACTGATAGACATTCAGCACACTTGAGACATTCATACACTTCATCTCTACCAGCCAAATTCTTTCTCTTCTTTCCAGTCCTTCACAGCTGTCTGCTACCTCAGAGACCTCCCCTGCTCAGCTGGATCCTGGTTTTTGCAGCAGCCATCCACAAACTGGTGTGTCCACCTGGTTTTGAAAAGCTTCCAGTCTTTCAAGACCTCCTGTTTTTTGCATTCTGCAGTGGCTGCAGCTGCATCCCTGAGCATTGTATCCTCCCCGGTACAGCAGGCAGTGAGCCATGGACTTAGCAAATGACTTTTCCATCTAGTTGGAGTACTTGGCACAGACATTGGTGATCTGAGAGGTATTTGTGGCAGGCCTTCTCTGCTGAAACTATAGGAATGAAGGTCATGAGGGTCATGCATATCTGAGGATGCAGTCACCAGGTGTGTCTCTCTTGGTGAAGTCAATACTGAAGATTCTCCTAAACCAAGGATGCAATGGGAGAGGACACCACCCCATCAACAGGTTCAAGTGGGATGCTGGGTATCCAGGTTGCGGTTGGTGATGTCATAGATCTATGACATGGCCGCCTTGTCTCTTGTGGAACCTGAGTGCTCCAGGGTGGGGTGGGAGCTCAGTGTGGAGCTGCCTGTGGAAGCTCCCTGTCTTCAAGTCGATTTGCAGAGCTACAGCTTGGATCTGGATGACCAGGAACCCTTGCAGGATCCACCAATCAGCAGGCAGTAGAAGGAGGTTCTGAGAGACTGCTACAGATGAGTATTCAATCCAAATGTAGATTTTTGAAGGCCACACTTCATTCGGAGTCAATTACAATCAGATTCAGCTGTGGCCAGACTGGGGAGGGAAATATACCCTGAAATCTGAGTCAGGTCTGCCTTGTTATCGATCTCTGTTACATCCATCTGTCTTTGCCTTTCAGTTACATGATCAAGACAAAGGAAGTCTCCATCCATCTTCAAGCTGCAGAAGTGTGACAGAATCCAGACTGCTTTGGCTCTGCACCCATCGTGCTTTATCTGCCATTTTGGAAGTCTCAACAACCTGTGCTCAGATCCAGCATTACCTTCCCAGGGGTGCAGCAGTCCCAGACTGTTGGCAGCATCTCTCTTCCCGCTGACATGCGGCTCACTGTGAAAGAAGAACAGTGGACACCAAACTAAATTTCAACTGTAGTGAAACATGTTTGTTGGAGACCATAGTAAAAGGGGGGTCAGGTGGCAGTGGAAAGAGAGGAACAGAAGAGGGAGAAGTAGACTGAAAACCAGAGTCACTGTTACCTTTCTCTAGAGAAGACATAAGTCTTTATAATAGATGAATTTAAATTACAGAGACTCACCTACAACTCTCCTTGAACTCACATCCACAGTAGTCACAACATTTGCTGAACAGTGGAAGACAAAGGGGAACCTCAAAGCATGGGCCACAGCTCAGAAAGGGGAAAAAACTCTCATTGTGGGCAACAGGATTCCTGGTGCAAACATTTTAGGAAAGTTGAGAAGCTAGTCCAGCTCAGGGATCCATTTCATGTCTCTTGTAATCCTCTTTATTAGATTTCCACCAATTTTTGGTATCTCTCTGGTGATTGTGGGTTCTGGAGCTAGATGGATGCTCCGGACAGCTGCTCCCCGAGTCCTCTCTCACTAATGAAGGACCCAGAGCAGCTTGTTCATTTGCTTGGTTTCGAGAACAGGGCCTTGTAGTTGGACCCCATGTTTGAGGCAGAACTGCACTGTCCGTCCGCACACCACCCTGCCCAGCTGAGACAGAAATGCAGAACCTCCAAGTAGGACCAGGGAAGTGGCAAACCAAGACACTCTGTGAAAGAAACCTTTCTTTTCACAGTGTCCGTTCCCTGCTGAGAGGCAGTAGCAACAGCAATGATTTCCTCAGAGGAGCCAGAGGCTGCACAAGAAAATCCTTCCTGATGCTAAGGAGATCTGCCTCTCGCATTCCTCCCGTGCTCCGCCATATGGCAGTGCCTATCAGACTGGAGGCATCGTGCCCAAGGGGATCCCCAGCTTCTCATCACAGGCAGCTACGAGGGCAAGCACTGGGGAGGAAGGGTATGTGGCTCTGCTAATCAGCACATGAGCAAGAGTCTTCAGCTAGACGCGCCAGCCTCACCCTGTGTCTTCTTCCCCTGACTTACGCATGAGACTCACCAGCTGCATAGCACTGGTAACTGCTACTTGTGTAGTTTATGCGCTCACCAGAGCTTGGAATTTTAATAAGCATAAATGGATTTAGGATGCTATATAAAGATACTATCTCAAAGTCAGGCATTTAGCTCAGTGCTGGTGGTACAGCCTCTTCCGTGATGGTCAGGACAGAAGCTCTGCCTTGCCTCAGGCCACACCCTGACTTTATGGCTGAGCCTCTGGTAGCATCTGAGGCTAGTTACACTGCTGAAGACGGACTTGGGCAGCCCAGTGCCCATCGAAGACAAGTAATTGTTGAAGATTATGCCCACATGATATCTGTGGGATCTCATGAGTGGTGCACAACTAGAATTACTGACAGCACAGCCTCTCAAGGGCTTGCTAAGAGGGTGTTGAGAATCCCACTGATGCTACAGCACCTACCTGCTCCCAAGTGCTGTCAGGGGTTGCAAAACAGTTTCACTGCATTTTTGGAAGGTCATGATGCTCCAGGAGAAATTTTAAGTTTGAGCTTTGCTCTGTGCTTCATCTTCAAGGCCAGAAAAGATTTTACTCAAAGGAGGGCTTTTGCCTGCTAGGCTTTCTCCTCCCCACTCTCAGTAAGGAGTAGTAGAGACTCTATTGACCTAAATGTCTGTCTTGTTAGGACTATTCCCTTCCGGAAAGATTTTTAGGATTAGGCAGGGGATTAGTAACACATGCATTAAGGACTTGTGGTTCTCAAACAAGCAGACTTAATTAGGCAAAGATTAAAGCACACTTCATTGACACCAATCTCTTTCAGGATTCAAAGTGTCAAGTTATTTTGTAGAATTTTATACACTTGGCAACGTTGCTCATTTAAGCACTTGCACTACTTCGAAAGTAGTCATCTGGAGGATTCAAGGCAGCTTAGACATTTATAGGGCCATAAAACCTTAGGCCATAAATTGCACATGATTAGGGTGTCTGTCACCATCAGTATTTAGAGACATTTAAAAAAACACACCGACCTGTCTTGTATTTTCATCTAGGAAGAAAATACCCTAGAAAATAAGTGCCATAAAACTACATGAAAATTGCCCGTGCGTTCCAGGTAGTCAGCAAGCATTAGGCTAGATAATACATGTGGTTCACAGCCATGACAGGAACTCTGCCAAGTGACACAATCAGCTCATGAAAGTTTTCAGAGCTCTTCCATGAGGCTTACGAGAAACCCAAGCTGGCCAAACTGCCGCTGTAAGCCTCAAGTGATGCATTTCCCAACCGTTGCACACCATGCAGAATTGATTACTTTTAGAAACAAAAAATTAAGCAAATTAGTTTGGATAATCGAGTTACTCTGCTCTTCCGTTCTCACTCGTTGCACCTTCTACAAACATTATAATTGGGCCTTGCTTGTGTTTTGTCTTAGCCAGAGAGCTGACCAATGTAAAAAAGCCAGTTTTAATAATAGTGCAGCCCCATGGGTATTTTTACAATGCGTTCCAACTTTCAGAAGATGAAGGAAAAAGTGTTTTGCTTTTACATCTTCAAAATGACTGTTTATGTAGGCTTAATGACAGCATTTATCACTGTCAGAGATTTAGGACCATTAGAAAAGCCCTGTGAACTGCAAGTAATCAGAATTGTCAGTCGTCTATTAGCTTTGTCTGTGGCAATGGGAAAGGCTCTTGCTCAAAACTTCTCCTTTGCGCAGCTCAGCACAGCAGGGGAGCAGGTCTCTAGCTACAACATTACAACGCCCTTTTGACACTGCTATGGATTTGATTTCAGCAGCTCCAAAACAATCCTTTTCCATAATGGAGCAGGGATGTGTGCAGGAATGAGAAGATCCCATGCAGCCAAGAACAGCCTGGACAATCAAATGTGTCTACCTACCTTTTCCAGCCATGCAACAGATCTCTCTACACCACATGTTCAAATTAATCCAAATAATTCAAATTAAGCCTCTATGCTGAAATCTAATTCTTCTAAAACACTTGATGCAAAGCTTCAGTTTTTGACCCCACTAAAGGCAGTGTTGGTAGCTCTGACATTAAACATGAAGGGAAGCACTAAGGCCAAGTTCTTAAACTGGTCATGAATTTGGCAAGAGCTTTTCTAATCCCGTCTTTGCTCTCAATGTTTCCTATGTACAGACAGGTGGGAAGGAAAAGTCTCACTGAGAAGGGCCCTTCGCAGAGGCTCAATAATGAATTGAATCAATGCCGAAATGCAGCACCAGGCAGTTCCATGGTAAGGGCTAACAGCAACGCCCTAGTGAACGATAGGGATTCTGGCTCAGCCTCTTCGATTAAAACAAAAACTTGCAAGACTGATAGTAGGGTCAACTACTAAGAGAGCAGAGAGTGGCTAGGATCCTCTGCAGATAAAATCGCTTTACTGGCATAGAAAAAGACACAATTCGGTTTCCTCAAGAAGTGTGTGCACACACGCATGCTCTTGACTGATGAGATGGTTTCAGCTTTGTGGACAGGGAAATGAAGGAGAGAGATCAAGAAGAAAAAAAAAAGGGTATTGAAAAGCTGAAAACAAGTCACACAGCAGGAAGTTAGTTACTTGGAGTCCTGCTGAACAAATTGAAACTAGAAGTGCCCATGAGCTGACACTAACGTCGGACAATATTCAAGGGCACGAGACAAACTGATGGCAGGGAAACACATTGAGGGTTATGGAGTATGTAGAAACCACATGCAGTTCGGAAAGTCCCTGAGCTGAATAAAAATCAGAGGAGAGACTTCAGGGGATATGTTATATATATTTTCCTGGCCCTTTGCACTTCTCCAAGCAGCTGCTTGTGGCCACGTCTGGGAGCAGGGCACTGGGAGGCAGACCTTTGCCTGACACCTTACAGCCACCCTGAAACTCATCAAAGAATGTAAGTCCATCTGTCTTCAAGTTACTTTAGAAGAAAGCTTTTCCTTAAAGCATTTACCTCATTAGTCCTGAGGCAATTAAAGGGAGAAGAGTAGAAATAACCCTTTGCAACTGGAGAATAAATAAAAATATATCCTTATGCGCTCACTATTGCTACAGCCTAACCTCGCCGCAAAGAAGCCCGTACCCCACAGCTGGTTCCTATCTGCTTTAGGGAATGCAGAGGAGAAGCACAGCTGTGCAGACACAAATAAAGAGATGGTGCTTTCTCCACCCTCGGTTACAGGAATAGCTTTGAGGCAGAGCTGGTTGGGGGAATTCTGCTGGAACTGTGTTCTGCTGAAATATGCAGTTCCACTCCAATTGAGCCGTCTAGCAGAACGAGATGGGTCTGCCAGGGTTTTATTTGGAAAGAAAAATTAGGGGAGTGGGGGAGAAGCTGGATCGTCAAAACATCCCATCCTGATAGCCTTGAAATGAAGGTTTTCAGTTTTAATCACTTTTTGCTGTAGCTTTTTGCATTACAATAGAGAATGCCAAAAGTTCCTACTGATGCTGAATGCTTCTTTTGACAGTACTATATTAGTAATTTACTTCTGTGGTGAGTTTAATTCTTTTTTTGTGAGTGTATCTGACTGGATCCCCCCGCATCCAAATTGCTCCACTGTCTCACACTGCGAGGACGTGTTTGCAGATGGAGTCTGGCTGAAGCAAAATCTGTACATTGGAGGGAGGGGTAGGAAACCACACAAGCAAAACAAGTGGAGTTGTCCCTGCTTGCATCCTTCACGTGCACGAAGCAGAAAGGGCTGATGCCAAGGCCAGAGAAGGAGCAGTATAAAAACAAACCGTGCATGGACAGAAACACAAACAGTAAAATGCTAGAGATATGCAGGCTAATGCTTGGGTAAATCATCTCTGGTTATCAGTAACAGATGCCTGAGCTGAGGTTGGGGCCTCACTGCATGATAGATAAAGGACAACCGCTATCAGGAGCAGCGCTTCAAAGTCAGCCCTGGCAAACCTAAATTAGGGTAACAGTGGCCTGAGGCCTCCCTACAAGGAGAAGCGGGGGTGTCCAGAGGACTAGTTGGCCCATTAATAATAAGTGGGTGCCCCTTGGGATGTTCCTCATTTGCTCATCAGACATGAGGCTGAAGGCCACACAGCAAAATTTGCAGGGCCACCATGTGATGGCCACCTGTCCTGGTTTCGGCTGGGATAGAGTTAATTTTCTTCCTAGTAGCTGGTATAGTCCTGTGTTTTGGGTTCGGTATGAGAAGAATGTTGATAACACTGATGTTTTCAGTTGTTGCTAAGTAGTGTTTAGCCTAAGTCAAGGATTTTTCAGCTTCTCCTGCCCAGCCAGCAAGAAGGCTGGAGGGGCACAAGAAGTTGGGAGGGGACACAGCTAGGACAGCTGACCCAAACTGGCCAAAGGGATATTCCATACCATGTGACATCATGCCCAGTATCTAAACTGGAGGGAGTTGGGCAGGGAGGGATAGCTGCTCGGGAACTAACTGGGCGTTGGTCAGCAGGTGGTGAGCAATTGCATTGTGCATCACTTGTTTTGTATATTCCAATCCTTTTATTACTATTGTCATTTTATTATTGTTATTATTATCTTTATTAGTTTCTTCCTTTCTGTCCTATAAAACTCTTCTTATCTCAACCCAGGAGTTTTACTTTTTTTTTCCTGATTCTCTCCCCATCCCACAGGGTGGCGGGGGGAGTGATAGAGCTGCTGCATGGTGCTTAGTTGCTGGCTGGGGTTAAACCACGACACCACCAAAGCTCCTGAGGGTCGCAACAGCCTTGTGAGATAGATGCTCACAGTCGGTTGAGCTTTGGGGACTGCGGGCACAGGGCAAGTTCCTCCCCTATCAGAGGCTTGTTGGTCGATACTAGTGTTAAGTGGGATAAGCCCAGGTTTGCCCACGTCACTGGGGAGTTCCCTTTAATGATATTAGTGGTTTTATGCCTCTGGAGGACAATGGAGGCAGATGGGGACCTGCTGGGGAATGGCATCTGGCAGTTCAGGCTAAAGTGGAGGATGGAGATCTCTAGGACTGTTGCTGCTCTGCATATTTGGCCAGTGCTGAATTCACTTGAAAAGACAACAGCTGCCTTCGGGGGGATGAGGGTGTGGAAAGTTGGCAGCTTTTACTCCCCAGAAAAAGGCATAATGAGAGCCAGTGGCTGGAAGCTGATGCTAGGGAAATTCACATGTGAAACAGGGAGCAAATTTAACTAGGTGAACAATTAAACTTGGGAGCAAATTATTTCTGAAATTGCGGATTTTGGAACTACATGAATCACTATTTTTTCAGTTCAGCCAACAAACCAAAAATACTGAAAACTCCCACATTTGGCTCACCCTGAAGCAAAGTGAGATTTTTTCCCCCACTTTTTCCTGCTTCAGCAACACCAACAATTAATATTGAATTAAATAGTTTCTCTTTCCAGGGCCAAAATCTTTTGATTCCATGGGGGCACCTCTAACAAAAGCAAGTGATAGGCCTGAAGGGTGACATTTAAGTGCTGTTCTCCAAAGCAGCACGGCAAAAGCAGGACCTTCTCTGTTCCTTAGTAGCTTGGTGAGTCAAGTGCTTGCCCAGAGCATGGCCACAGATCAGTTCTCCCCTCTGTCTCAGGACACTTATCCAGCATGTTTTGGGACACCACCCACATCCTCATGGGTATGGATTTGCTCCGTAGAGACGAACAGCAGCTGGTGCCAGACCACATGGTGGGGACAGCAATAGGAAGACCAGGAAGAGTGAGGAGGAGATATTTAGGATGCGGGAGTGGGAAGAAGGAGGCAACAGCTGTGAGGTCTGGCTATAAAAAGGCTGGGAGCTGCCGCAGCAGGTTCTCTGGGGGGTGGTCTCTGTCCTTCTGTCTGATGCCGTTCTAAATAAGTCTTAGAGCTGAGATCACAGGCAGGTTATCACTGTCACCACCAGACGATAGCAACTCTCTCTCCTTTGCTTTCCATTTCCCAAGAAACAGAAATCAGACCCCAAAATTCTTGACTTGGGTTTTACCGAAAGCACATCATTTAGTGAATAAATGCTTCATGCTCTAAACTGTCCGAGTTCCTAATTTTCTCTTTTCTCATTGAGGAACAGATGCCTCTTGGAAAGAAGATCTTGTCTGACCGGCAGGCTTGGTGCACACATTTCAGGAGGCTCTTGGTTTAGGCCAGAAATGAATAGCTTCTCTATACTCAGAGGCCACCTTTATTCCCAGCAGAGGTTTGAAGGCCACAACGCTGACAGCAGTGTTTTCATGATGCTATATCTAACAAAAGAACCTTGCCTGACCCAATTACGGCTGAATTCCTCCACTTCCAAAACAGGCATAGCCGTGTGCCCAACCTGCTTGGCTTGAATTCCCTAAATCCATGGCATAGCCCCAAGCAGGAACAAGGCAGTGCTCCCATCTGCCTTCAGAGGCAGAGGTTGGGCTGAACATGCCAGTGGAAGAGAGCTCTTCCATAGATGCCTTCCTCTTGCAGGTCAGCTCATGTCTTTTTGTTCATCAAGGCTGCAGTCTTGTCCCCATGCCCCAGCAGAGCCGGGGGGTGAATACCGCCGCAACGCTCCAGGCTCAGCTGAGCCCATACACGGTGCTGACAGTACAGAGGGAAATGAAGCTTCTCTAAAGAAATTTACCCTTTGGCTGGGGATGTTCTTACAATCAGGTTGGCGCATACAGGTCCTTGGCGAGAGAGTTTATTTTGCCTCCTAAAAATACATTGAGGTTAACTTAGAACAGATTGCTTGAGGACTTGCGCAGGTGAGTTTTGAATACATTCGAGGATGATAATTCACCCATCTTTAAGTTTCTGCTCCAATGTCTGACCACCTTCATGGTGAGTTGAAACATCTCCCCTTCCCGAGGGTCAACAAGCCCCACACTGACCCTGTCCTCTGTACTACAAATCCAGCCAGCTCAGCAGTCTATACTGGACTTGCTCCAGTATACCAATGTCTATCTTGTACTGGTCAGCTCAAACTGGACCCAGTAAGCAGAGAGGGTCTCACAAATGCTGAACAGAGGAAAAACTCCTGTCCTTGACTGCCTGGCTGAGCTTGTGCTGACAGTCTGTGACATAGTTGTCTCCCCCAACCCCAGAGCTGTCAACCTGTTGCAACTATGGCTGAACCAAGAAGGTTTTGGAACCTTTTAATGGGAGAATGAAGAGGTAAATAAGGGAATTAGTAAACAAGTTACCACTAACCACTCTTGTCTACCTGCTGCTAGTAACCGCATAGGCACTACTGCGACTTAAGGGCAGGTCCAGAGCAGTCTTAAAGATGTACCTACCCATTTGCAGGATGGGGCCAAAACTGGCTCAGAGTCCTTATGTCAGCTCTTGGCAAGAGGGCAAAATGAACCCTAAATGCCAACAGGTGAGGCAAACGGAGGGTCTGAGCCTACACCTGAATGTCCCAGAAGTGCAAAAGTCAGCAGATTCCCCCGAAGATCAGTGCGGATACAGAAAAAAGACCAAAAATTGTGTCTAAAAATAGACAAGGTACAGGGTATCAGTGGCAGTGCTCTGAATAATGATAAGGGGAAGATTGTTTCTGCTGGGTAAAGAGAATCATATGGGGGCACACAAACTTCCCCAGAGTTTCCTTCTTTTTAGCCAACCCCAAACTTTGGCATCTACTTCCCCCCCACCCCCCCGGCCCCAGTTGAGGCTCTTCCAAAAAAAACCTGAAAAAATTTCATATTGCACTATACCCAAGGCTGTTTAATCACAGAAATCACACCAGCTAGACACTAATAGATCATTTTACCCCTTGCTATTTCTAGGGATGCAAAGGAAAAAGAGCTCTGCTCCTTTAAGCTAGCAGAAAGCTTCTTTATATTCAGGTGGAGTCAAGCCTTCCTGGGCTATAAAGTTGCAGGGAGAGGCAGGGGCAGCAGCTGTTTTACTTAGATCTTAGCAAGCCTCCAGTCTCATCATGGTAAGAGCATGCCTTGTATTTGTATTAGTCTAAACTTAAAATATAGTTTGTATATTTTGCAAGTGTACTGAGCTAAACAGCTTGCTTGTTCTTTTTCTCTCCTTTTTCTCAGGGATGTTAATTCCAAACAGCTTTGTTTAATTGCTGATTACCTTATGGTTTATTGATTCAATGTTTGCTCCTTATAAGGGAAAAGTGAGGGACTTGGTTGGAGAAGAGCTATTTAAGTGGTCTCTTGCTGCTTTTCATTCTGAGTTTGCAGCTCCTGAGGTGGGCTCTGTAGAGTTGCAAAGTTTCTGTCTCTTTAATGCAAGTTGGGTTTTACTTTTTTGGGGAAACCAGCATACCTCGATCCAAAACTATGTGATAGACTAAAGTTTAAATTTTGACGCTGCTGGCCCTTTTCCCAAAGTTTAACACTACAACTCTTGCGCTGACACAGGCAACTAGTGCAACTTGCAGAGACCTTTAGGGTTTTTTTTCCTTGGGAGTGAGCTGCCATGTTGCCTTTGTCTGCTACAAACCCTTGGGATTAGATATTAAATGAATAAAGTCCGTCTTCCTTCTAGCTTTTTAATTGAATCTTTGCTCTAAAGAGTTTGCAGCTGTGAAACTGAAGTGGATTGATCTGAAAACTGCAAGCCTGAACAGTGCTGGCTGATCTTGCTGAAACTTTATGTAAAGAATAACCCAAGTGTCACCTTATTGTGAATGCAAAAGAGTAACTTGTTGGAAAATTTGATGGTGTCCCTTTGCATGCTGCAAATGGAAGAAAACTTCAAAGTAACTTCTAGCGAGCCAGCTTTTGAACTTTTCCTTTTATCTGCTGGCTTCTAGAGTCTGTCTTGGCTATAAAACAGTTAAAACATTTACATGGTATTTCCAATGGGAAAATCAGCTGGACAACAATAGGCTGCCTATAGCTGGAGTCTGTAAAATGCAGTTCATATTGATGCAAATGTTGGAGATCTGGGATCTCAAAAACCTTCTGGCACATTTGAGGCGGGGCCGGGGGGGGGAACCTGGAGAAAAAAGCTGCACTTTCTTCCTTCCAGCAGGCCCCTCTTTTTTTTTTTCTTCTTTTCTTTCTTTCTTTTTTTTTTTTCTTGTTCCCATTCCCTGTGCTCGGGGCTGAACATACCAGTGCTCCCTTGAAGCAGGTGCTGGGACTAGTGAGCTGGGAGAGGATAGTGAGTAGAGCAGCTGTCCCAGCTAGCACTGGTGAAGCGGCTGTGGCGCTGACCCTTGCAAACTGTGGCGAGGAGCTATTGCAACCATCTTGCTAAGAGGGATGGGCAAATGGCAGTCAGCATTTCCCACATAGTGCAAATATCAACTTGGAGAGGGAGGACTTAAACACAGCCTCCACACCCAGCAGAACTGGCGGTCTCAGCCCAGACCAGGATTAAGCGGTGTTTGGCCAGCTGTGGGTTAAAGGGGTTGGTGTCCCTCTGCGGTACCAGGAGCATTCATCCAGTTGGTGTCTAGCTTTACGGTGGATGACCTGGGCACGTGGTGGCCATTGGAGTCGCTTGAGGGCTGAGAAATGTCTTGCCACATTTATGCTTGGAGACTAATAGGGGAGAAGTTGCATTGCATCCTTCTCCTGATGGCTACTGCCAAAAGTGGTTGGTGCCCAGGACTGTCTAGTGTTACTGGAAGGGTAGTGACTTTCAAGGGACGGAATCTGGCAGGATAGTTATGCCTAGGGGTGTGCGCACACAGAGTGTCCTCTCAGCCCTGAGACAACGGGGCTGTGGGTGGCATTTGTTACGCTCTGCTCAGAGTGGGCTACTTGGACCAGAGGAGCTGGGCTTATGTGTGGAGACCCCCGGCTCTGGGTAGGACTGGGTTGTGGTGTGAAATGAGGTGAGACCTGAACCAAGCTGCCCATCAATGCGACAAATAATGGGATCAGCCACACTGCTTGCCATCACCAGGTGGGATTCACCAGCTCCCTTTCATGGTGATCCCTTGGGAAGCAGCACTGCCCCATGCCATGCATGGCAGTAATTGGGAGTCTCTGCTTGGGAGCTCTGTCATATTGCTGCAGCAGCGCTTTGATCTTGGGGTGGTGGAAACAGCAGAGATGCCAATTACCCAGGGAAGCATGCAACCATCAAAAGTCTCCAGAAGATGCCAGTACCTTCAGTACTGCCTTGGAGTTAGTTAGAGGCTCCTGGAGGGTGACCTGGTTAAATTGGGACTCCCAGCCTCTCCCCGGGTGTCAGCCTGCCCTTGTTCTGGCCCCAGGTGACTGCTGGTTTCCTCCAGCCTTGTTTCCTGCTGTGACTCCCAGCTTGGCTGTGAGTTTCCCAAGCTTGGCTTCTCCCTGTTTGGTGCAGAGGTTTGTTTTTTTTTTTGGATCAAGGAGCCTGGAGCTGTTGTGCCCCATGCCCCATTGCTCTGGGACCTGGGGGACTGACATGTGCTCCACTCCATGGCAGGGCCAGTTGAGCATTGAGTGAGGAGCCAGTGCTGCTCAGCTGCTTCCTGGCTCAGCGTGAAGCCCCTCACCTCCTTCCTTACTCCTCCCCTGGGCTGGGAAAGCCCTTCCTAGGGATGCTGTATGTGCGGCTCGGCTGCATCCAGCTGCCCTGCAGATCACGGTTTGATCCTCGCTCCAAATCCCAGCGGTGGGCGGAAGCTGCCTGTTTCCCTAATCATCCGCAGTAGCAAATGGCTCAAACGAGAACTGCGGGGGCTAGTGCTAAGTCACAGGATGTCTAAAAATCACCTTAACAAGCCATTTCCCCCTTCCAGAGGGAGTGCATTTCCATCCACATCGGGCAGGCTGGCGTGCAGATGGGCAATGCCTGCTGGGAGCTGTACTGCCTTGAGCATGGGATCCAGGCGGACGGGACCATTCCGGGCCCCAAGCAGATGAAACCTGTGGAACCAAAGTCCGAACAAGTGGATTCTTCTTTTGAGACCTTCTTCTGTGAGACGGCATCTGGGAAGCACGTGCCCCGAGCAGTGTTCATAGACTTGGAGCCCACTGTCATTGGTAATAGTGGGGCAGTTGGGTGTTGTGGCATCTTCAACTGTGACTCCTGACCCTTCTTACTTGGGGCTCATGTTGCTGACCATATTGCCTAGAAGCTCCCACTATTCTGCTCTAGTAAAATGTCTCCAGCCATCAGAAGGAGACAGTTTGCATTTCTAAATGGACCTGGGAGTGACAAACCTATTACTCTTACTACACTAACTTGTCTTTAGTTGATCCCTCCTTTTAAGAGAGTTGCTGTCTTAAGCAGGATCCTCAGCAGGTGTAAAGTGGCGTGGGTTTATTAACCTCAGTGGCTCTGGACTGAATTACACCATCCTATGACCTGATGTGGTACATCTGGTTTTAATGCTACCTGTGAAAGATCTTTGGGTGCTACACATTTCATGGTTCTGTGGAAACTAGGTGTCTTGCTACTGCAAGCTTTCTACTTCCCCTTCCAGCCCCAGCTCCTTTAGTGATGTCTGGGTGTTTGACTCAATTGTGGCACTTTGATTTAGAGTACCCTCCTAGAAAACAAATTCTTTTTGTGCTCAAGGAACTGGTAGAAATGGCTCCCAACCACCTGCATCCATCTACCTGCTTCTGCCTTCTCGGCTTCTACTGAGTGTTTGCTCCTATCTTACCATCTAGGATGTGTGCCTCATTATTTCATCTAATGGAAGGAATGTAGACTTTTGTTTTGGTTCCATTTAATTTTTAGGCACCTTATTAAGGCATTAAATTGGGAACCTAGTGAGCGAGCCAGTAGAACACAAAATGTATCCAATATTGAGACTGAGTGGGTTTAAATACCCTCTGGAGGTGCCTCCAAATTTGTCGACTGCATGGAGCCTAGAGAAACTGCTCCTAATGCCTGTCTTCATAAGGTGCCTGAAGCTGGGTCAGATATGTCTAGGAGAAATGTCAACACTGGAGACACCCTGTCTCTTCTCCAGTATGCTGTAGAGTAGAGGATGGAGGTAGTGCTTCCAGCCACCTCAAGATGCTTTGCAACAAGTAGAGGAACTAATTGTATGTGGTAACTATAATTCTACAATAATGTTGGAAAAGTAGACAGTGTCCTAACTCTTTAAGCCAAATTACATTAGGATCTCAAGGTAGCTGCTGGGCAAATATGGAGGAGGTATAGTAGGACCTTGCTAAATTAGCCTGGACAGGGTTATTCTTACCCCTTCCACTATTTCCAGTCTGAACTAACCATGCCATGACATCATCTCATGTGGGCTCCTGGTAGATGTGATGTGTATTTTACTCTGTCACACTAATGTCCAGAACCTGTAACTGTGTGCTGCTGTTCATGACTGCCTCTCCTTCTGTAGATGAGATCAGGACTGGGACCTACCATGCGCTTTTCCACCCAGAGCAGCTCATCAGTGGCAAGGAAGATGCTGCCAACAACTATGCCCGTGGCCACTACACCATCGGAAAAGAGATTATAGACACTGTCCTCAGCAGAATTCGTAAAATGGTAAGAGAAAAGACAGTCTTTCCCTTAAAATAACACACCATGGACAATACAATTAAACTTTGGGTTTGGGGTAAAAGTCTTAAAAGAAAAACCCCTTTACGTGAGCTTCAAGGGCTGCTGCTGTGATTAGGTTTAGGGCTCAGTAAAGCAAGGGGCCATCTGAACCTGTATGCGTGCCCTAAAAGCAACTGTTATTGCACATCATACATGTATGAATTGACACAACACTAAACCTAAGAGACAGAAGAGAAGGACTTTTGACCACAGGGAAGCCACACCCTGGTTGTGCAATTGCAGTAGCCAGGCTGGGGAGACCAACCTCCACATTTGATAGGAGTGAAGCAGGATGGTAACAATGTACTTGGATGCTTGTCAGTGAAATGTTTTTTAGATGTCTCCTAGGTCTCACACGCTACCTCTCGGGTGCTGAGGTATGCACTGAGCTGATAATGGAGCAATTTGCCAAGAGTTTCCATCCGACCATACAGAGCTACCTATGGTAGCTCCATGGAAACGCTGCAATTAACACATGTATACTTAGGATGCTCAGTAGGGTGAAACACTGAGTGAATCCACTCTAGGGATTGGGTGCACTCTGGCCAGTAAGTGCTCTAAGCAGAATTTATTGCTGCATTATTTGGGATAGTTATTCCTGTCCTTAACAGAAGGGGGTAAATATACATTATTCTGCTGCAGGCTGACCAGTGCAGTGGCCTCCAAGGGTTCCTGGTGTTCCACAGCTTTGGGGGAGGCACAGGCTCCGGGTTCACCTCCCTTCTCATGGAACGGCTCTCCGTGGAGTACAGCAAGAAGTCCAAGCTGGAGTTCTCTGTGTACCCAGCCCCACAGGTCTCCACAGCAGTGGTGGAGCCCTACAACTCCATCCTCACCACCCACACCACCCTGGAGCACTCGGACTGCTCCTTCATGGTGGACAACGAAGCCATCTATGACATCTGCAACCGCAACCTGGACATCGAGCGTCCTACCTACACCAACCTCAACAGGCTGATTGGGCAGATAGTCTCGTCAGTCACCGCCTCTTTGAGATTTAATGGTGCTCTGAATGTTGACCTGATTGAATTCCAGACCAACTTGGTGCCCTACCCACGGATACACTTCCCACTCACCACCTACGCACCCATCATCTCGGCAGAGAAAGCTTACCACGAGCAGCTGTCAGTGCCGGAGATCACCAATGCTTGCTTTGAGTTCTCCAACCAGATGGTGAAATGTGACCCGCGCCGCGGCAAGTACATGGCCTGCTGCCTGCTGTACCGGGGCGACGTGGTGCCCAAGGATGTGAACGCGGCCATTGCAGCCATTAAAACACGCCGGTCGATCCAGTTTGTGGACTGGTGCCCCACAGGCTTCAAGGTGGGTATCAACTACCAGCCTCCCACGGTGGTGCCTGGGGGAGACCTGGCCAAGGTGCAGCGGGCCGTCTGCATGCTGAGCAACACCACGGCCATTGCGGAGGCGTGGGCCCGCCTGGACCACAAGTTTGACCTGATGTACGCCAAGCGAGCCTTTGTGCACTGGTACGTGGGGGAGGGCATGGAGGAGGGGGAGTTTTCGGAGGCCAGGGAGGACCTGGCTGCCCTGGAGAAGGATTATGAGGAGGTCGGAAGGGACTCGGCAGATGGAGAAGAAGATGAGGCTGATGAGGATGAGTATTAACAAACTGCAGTCTGTTCTTAATGAAGTCAAACCTCGGATGAAATACAAACCTTCTGTCATCAGGCTAAACTGGTCCTGAGTGCCTGGAGGTGCCAAAGGACTGTCCTGAACCTCAAAGCTACCGTTTGACATGTTATACCTTTTCTGCTTGCATAGTCTACGTGCTCATAGTGCACTTCTATAGCATGGGTGTCTCAAGCTTTATCACACTGCTGTTTATTGATGAGTGAAGCTGAATAAGTGCCTGACTTAGTGTTGGGGATGCATCCTGCCTAGGCAGAGGATCGTGGTTTCTAGTCGAGGGGAAAGTTGCAAGCTGCCTGCTTTGGCTGAAATAGCAAACTCTTGCTGTGGCTTTTACTGTAAAAGCACCTTTTAATTAGAAATGCACCTGTACACTTCTATGCAACTGTCTTTTTGTATTTGAATAAAGACTTTTTTTTTTTTTCTCTGAGTTCTTTGGATTTAACCAGGGTGTTTGTGTGGCGAGGTCCCTACCGCATGGATGTTGTCTTGGGGAGAACAGCAAGTGCTGATAAGGGTGTGCTCTGGGTAGGCCACCTGTGAGGATCATCAACTGTAATTATTGCTGTGAGGGAAGTGTCCTATATCCTGCAGGGTCTTGTCTGTTTGGAGGTGGTTGTTGTTCTTCTCACCTCCAAGAGCAGCCCAGGGGATGCATGTCTGGGAGCAGGCAGGGAATCCCCAGTTTGACCAGTGCTGTAATGGGGATTGGTGCCTGGGTAAAGAGCACCTTTCTCACGGGGTTTTGCCTCCTCACCATCTTTGGTAAAGCTTGTTTGCTGCCTGAGCCAGTTCTGGTTGTTGGGGTAGTGCTATAGCTCTGGGTTGGGGGTCTTGCTCAGGAGTTGGTGTGGGTGTGAAACCAACCCCATGTGCCTGGGGTTGGAGTTTGCCCTGGGGAGGTGAGCCAGGCCCATGTGATGGGGTGATTCAGGAGGAAGAGCAACGAAATGCCCCTGATAAGATATGGAGAGGGAGTGTTCATAAGCCAATGGGAAAGGAGAACGGCTGGCTCCATGCTGAATTGAGTCTTTAGGTGCCCTGCTCATGGCTATTGCATTACACTTTGTTGGGTACCATAGCCTCACATCCACCCTTTATTTCAGCGTTGGGCTCTGTCTCAAAGCGGAGTCAGTCTTTCCCCCCAGACCTCCTCCATGCCCTGCAGCTTCAGCTGCCCTGTCCCCTGATGGGGGTATGATTCTGGAGGTGTTCCCAAAGTGATGCGTGGGGAGGTACAGCCAGGGCTGGTTAGAGGGAGAGGGGTTGTTGCTCTGTCCTATACTTGGGAGATGGAGGTAGAAGGAGCCCAGAGCTCATTGTTGGCTGCAGTTAGCCTGAAAAGCTGGGGTACTGACAGCATGAACGGGCAGTAGATGGACCCCTAGGAAGATCCCTGTTGGGCTGAAGCCTCCTCTGTGCTCAACTCACTGCTGTGAGATTGCCTGACCTAAAGTGTTAGGCATGGCCCATTGCTCTTGGGGAGGCTGAGCATCAGACTACCTTCTGAGGCTGGTCCTTCTGAGGGTGGTAACCAGCTTCTACCTTATCTGATGAGGCTTCTCCTTCATCTTCAGCTCTGCTAGAGCGATGGAGCCCATTGAGAAGCCCCAAAGACTTTGGGGCTGAGTGGGTTCCTCTCCACCTCAGCTCTGCTAGAGTGATGGACCGCATTGAGATGCCCCAAAGATGACCAGCCCAAAGATTTTGGGGCTGAGTGGGTCTCCTCTCCACCCTAGGTGGCCACTTTCCACCCCCTGATTCCTGGGGACAGGGCCAACCCCCCTCCTGTGTTTCCAGTTGGTTGTCCCCACACCATGCCCCTAGCACTGAAAATAACCCTTCACAGGGCAACAGTAAGTGCTCCATTTGCCAAAAATGAGACTGTTCAGGGCTCAAAGATGCTTTTTAAAAGAGCAAAGATGACTTCTGTCTCTGCGCCTACAGGTAAATGTGCTGGGGAGTTTCCAAGCACGGTCTTGAGGGCTGCCACCTTTCCCTAGTGGCTCAATTCCCCACAGACATCTGGGCCTGGAAACCACTGGTTAAATCCCCCCAAAATGTGAGTGCCAGCACCCTGGGGGTGGACATGGAGCAAACATCACTCCCACTTGAAGCCACAAGCCAACCCAGCATGGGTGAGCAAGGGCAGGAGTGCAGCCACATGCTCCTGCAGCTTGGAAAGCAATCAGCACAGCACAAGGACTCATGTAATTGGAGCAGTTGTTTATTACTGAAATCAATTACTCCAGTATGTCTGTCAGCACAGACCTGCTCCTGCCCTCCCACAAACACAGTGAGGAAAGGAAGGAAAGGATTTTCCTTGGAGGGAGCGTGATCCCATGGCTTTTGGGGAGTTGGCATCTCCACCTCGATCACCACAGGCAACGCTTTGTCTTTTCCATGAACGGTGGATCGTACAGACTCACACCCAAGAACAGCACACACTTCATTGCACCGTTTCAGCTTCATTTTTCCTACCCACGTGCTGGAATAGCAAAGCTGGTCTCATAAAAAAACGTCCACTAAACAGCAACACATGGAGCAGCCTGCAGGATCTGTGTTTCCACCACATCTCTCCAGCCCATTCACCACTATTCATTCAGTACTTCATTACTGCAATAAGGGTAGATCACAGGGGTCAGGGCAGATTTGTTCATCATTGTCCTGCAGGGAGGAGGCTCAAGATGCCCACAGAGCTCCGTCACTGACTTCTTACAAGGTCTTGGGCAAGTTCTTTCTTCCTTGGTGCTATCCAGCGGCACCTGCTGTCTCTTGCTTCCATACCACAGCCCCAGTCCAAGCCAAAAGCTGCATCTGGAGAAGCAGAGCATCGTTCTCCTGGGACCAATGGCAATGAGGCTGCTTAAGGGGGTTAGTCTTCAGTACAGGGGGACATGGCCTTCATCTGGCTAGGAGACAAACTCTCTCATTCCATTATTACTTCTGGGCCTAGCTTAGGGCCATCACACACAGATGTGGTAGAAAGGATCCTGCTGCCATTGCATGCTGACAAGCCTGAAGCCCATGAGCATTCACAAAAACGCCCTGATGGAGCTGTAAGGCTGTCAGGGCAGTGGGCAGGACTATGCTGTGGCTGTAGAGATGCAACATGGCCCAAATGGGCCAACAGTCAGACTTTCCCTCCACTCCCAGCATGGGCAAGCTGTGTACCAGCTCCCACCATACATCTCTGCCTTCAAGAGCTATTGGGCACACCAGAAGATTTAAAACAAGAAGGGGAAAAAAAAAAAAAAAAAAAAAAAAAAAAAAAAAAAAAAGTACTTTTTGCTAGCTGGAGGTTGACCATCCAAGAATGCAGAGTGTTCAACAGGTCCATGGAGATTAAGCCTTTCCAGTATCACAAAATGAGATGGTCTAGATGCAACCTCAGGCCACCAGACTTGGTACAGCCACTCTGGCTGCTGTGCCTCCCTCCTCAGCACCCAGCCTCTGGGCAGTGAGATGACCTGCTTTGCCACTGGGCCACAAGAAGGGCAGACCGTGAACCCCAAAACAGAACCCCTATCCCAGGACACCTGTGCTAAGCAGAAGAAAAGCTCCACCAAAAAAATCAAGCAACCCTCACTCAGCTCCTGGCCAAGTCCCCAGGAAAGGGAAGGCAGAGCTGGCATTGCACCTGCCCAAGCTACTTTTTCTGCTCTGTCCCCTCCTTCTTTGCTGGAGGGAGGTTTGGGCATCACTCTGGAGTCCGCAGCAGCCCTCCACAGAGAGGCTTTTCCCAGCACATAAAACTGCATCTGGTGGGGCCAGGAGGTTCAAAGGAGGCACAGGAGAGCTCATTCCCTCTTCTGCAGTCATCACATTGGCACTCCCACCAGTCCAAGCAGTATCACTCCCCCAGGCAGAGGGCAGCTGGAGGTGAGACAGCCCCCAGGAGCTCCCACCTTGTTGACCTTGGGACATTGCCAGCCCCAGGAGCCCAGCGAGTGGAGACAGGCTTTAATAATAACCACCCCCCACCACCACCACCCTTGCCTCAGGTTGTTTAAATCTTCCTCCAGTGCAACCCAGAGCCAGCATTGTCAGCTCTTCAATTACAGCCTGACTGCAGATCCAGCTTCCCTACCACATCCCAGCCAGCTCCTTTTCTTGCATCACCTACTGGGATGAGAGTGCCCTGTGAGGAAATTATCTGCTGCAGTTCAGGGGATCTGCAGAGATCAAATTAAACCCCATTTTTCAGTTCATTAGCTGTTTGCAGGGATTGTTGCAGCAATCACATCTGGGGAACAGCCATCACCCAGCACAAGAGGGATGAAGTCTAATTGCGGAGACAGCTCCTTGCTTTAGAACTTAGAGCTAGTACAGGGTTTGGGTGCTTTTATAGGAGACTGACAGACAGCCAAGGTATTTGAATTCTCAACTCCAGTTAGACTTCCAGGCATGCCTGGCCCTGGCAGCAGGACACGGATTGCTTTAGCAGGGCTCTGTACTGCGGCAGGACACCAGAGAAACCAGACCCCACTCTCTGCTACTCACTGGAGCAGAGAACAGCACAGAAACCCCACTGCCAGCTGTTTCAGAAAATGGACAGACCATGGGCAGCCAGTGCCCAAGTAGGATTGTCACCCCAATGTTTGTTTTAACACAGCAGTTCCACCCCAGAGCAGATGGCCCGCATCATGCTGTCACCCACCCCGGTTGACAGGGCTCACCCCTGCATCTAGAAGCAGGAAAACCCTACAGGTAGGACTGCAGTGACCAAGGCAACATGGGAACCACCAGACTGAGATTCTTTTGACTCCCCTTGTCTCACCCCCACCCCACACCAAGGCCCCCCATGAGCCATTTAGGCAGCACATCAAGACAGGAGAAGATGTTTCGCTGGTTACCATTTATTCAGCCAACACTGTGCATATACAAATCTTGACCAAAGAGTTGCTTTTGGCCAAGCAGCAGGGTTTCCCAGTCACATTTCCTCAGACCTAGCCCATGACTCCCTTCTCTGGAAGGAAGTGCAAGACCAGCATACAAAAAGCTCCATCCAAGCTCCCTTCCCACAGGTAAAAATATTATTCGTCATCATACTCTTCTCCATCTGCCGAGTCCCTTCCGACCTCCTCATAATCCTTCTCCAGGGCAGCCAGGTCCTCCCTGGCCTCCGAAAACTCCCCCTCCTCCATGCCCTCCCCCACGTACCAGTGCACAAAGGCTCGCTTGGCGTACATCAGGTCAAACTTGTGGTCCAGGCGGGCCCACGCCTCCGCAATGGCCGTGGTGTTGCTCAGCATGCAGACGGCCCGCTGCACCTTGGCCAGGTCTCCCCCAGGCACCACCGTGGGAGGCTGGTAGTTGATACCCACCTTGAAGCCTGTGGGGCACCAGTCCACAAACTGGATCGACCGGCGTGTTTTAATGGCTGCAATGGCCGCGTTCACATCCTTGGGCACCACGTCGCCCCGGTACAGCAGGCAGCAGGCCATGTACTTGCCACGGCGCGGGTCACATTTCACCATCTGGTTGGAGAACTCAAAGCAAGCATTGGTGATCTCCGGCACTGACAGCTGCTCGTGGTAAGCTTTCTCTGCCGAGATGATGGGTGCGTAGGTGGTGAGTGGGAAGTGTATCCGTGGGTAGGGCACCAAGTTGGTCTGGAACTCAGTCAGGTCAACATTCAGAGCACCATTAAATCTCAAAGAGGCGGTGACTGACGAGACTATCTGCCCAATCAGCCTGTTGAGGTTGGTGTAGGTAGGGCGCTCGATGTCCAGGTTGCGGTTGCAGATGTCATAGATGGCTTCGTTGTCCACCATGAAGGAGCAGTCCGAGTGCTCCAGGGTGGTGTGGGTGGTGAGGATGGAGTTGTAGGGCTCCACCACTGCTGTGGAGACCTGTGGGGCTGGGTACACAGAGAACTCCAGCTTGGACTTCTTGCTGTACTCCACGGAGAGCCGTTCCATGAGGAGGGAGGTGAACCCGGAGCCTGTGCCTCCCCCAAAGCTGTGGAACACCAGGAACCCTTGGAGGCCGCTGCACTGCTCAGTCTGCAACACCAAGAAAAAGATTAGAAGGACCAAGTTGGAGGTATTCAGGTCTCCTTGGACTTAAATTAAGCTCAGGTACTGTGTTCAGCCATCAAGTTTAAGGCCTTTTTTTACTTTGTTTTTAACTACTGCTTACACACACCTTCCACTTCTAACAGGTGAGATCTTTTAGACACAGCAAACACCACTGCTTTTAAATTATCTCCTCTTTTAGCAGGAAGCAAAGCCTGGCCTGAGTGACATATTAGGTCAGATAGGGACTCATGATACTAGTCCTCATGATTTCCTACTAGACTCATGATTTCCTACTCATGAGTATTAGGAAAGTCTGAAAGCCACTAAGAGGTTCTACCTAAACCAAGAGTATCTTAGCATTATCACAGCACTTCTGAGGGTCTACATGGGAGAAACCTTATACTCCAGAGGCAACCACACAAGGGAGGAGAGGCCTAATGGGAGACAGTAGCCAGAAGCTGAGCTGTGACATGGTTTGGGATGAGATGTTGGATCAGGACTGACACAGCAGACACTACACCCATTAGGAGAAAGCCATCTTGCCTAGACAAATCACAACTGCTTGTTTTTCTCCTTAAGCTGGGTGCATCTTTAGTCCCTCGTTTTCCCCTCAAGTCCCAACCAGCAAGAAATAAGCCCACATGTATCCCATCATGTTGTTCCAGGTCACAGTGGCATGGTCAAGCTGACCAAGATCTGCTTTGCATCTCTTGATGGCCAGGACAACAGCAACAAGAGTGCTAATGCAGAAGACCCTCCACAGGGCTGTTACCATTTTACGAGTCCTGTCAACCACCAAGTCAATGGTCTCCTTCCCAATGGTGTAGTGACCCCGAGCATAGTTGTTGGCAGCATCTTCTTTGCCACTGATGAGCTGCTCTGGGTGGAAGAGTGTGCGGTAGGTCCCGGTCCTGATCTCATCTGGAGGAAGTTGAGGTCTCATGAGTGTCACTGGCACAAGATCCACTGTCTACCAAGTTACTTGCACTAATTTAGACACAGTTTCACATGGATGCTGGCAGCCTCAGCAACAGTTTACATGGCCAACACCACCCTTCAAGTCAGAGAAGGTATCTTCCCTCCACCCCCATGAGGTTTGGAGACCTTCCATGACTTACCAATGACAGTGGGCTCCAGGTCAACAAATATTGCTCTGGGCACATGCTTCCCTGATCCTGTCTCACTGAAGAAAGTCCCAAAGGAAGACCCTGCTTGCCCTGAGGATGCAGAGACGATGATGCCATCTGGCTCAATCCCATGCTCTAGGCAATACAGTTCCCAACAGGAATTGCCCATCTGGACACCAGCCTGGCCAATGTGGACAGAAATACACTCCCTCTGCACGGGGATGGGAGAGAAGAGGAGGTTAGGAATGTGCGCTGAGGAATTAGACCAAAGATGGCACATCAGGGTGTCTATAGAGCATGTGGCCAACAACCTAGGGACAAGAAGAGCATTAGCCCAGCTCGGTGGCAGCCAGGACATTTTCTCCATAGCAGGCTCCCAAGAGCTACTGAACGAGCAACAGCTAACCATTAGGCCTTCAGAGAGATATTGCAATGTCCCACCAAGGCAGATACAGAGATTAGGGCACCGCAGTAGGTCCCTCTGCATCCCAGCACTATCAATACATTGCTCAACAGCCCTGTTCCCAGGAGCAGGCCACCAAGTCCAGCTGCTCATGGTTTCTTCTCTCTCCTCTGCTGATCCTGCCTTGGAGCAGAAGACAAGGCACAGACAGCCTTCCCAGGTACTTCACCTGGTGCTCTCAGCTTGGGAGGAGGAGGGAACGATTCAGCCCAGCCAGCACTAGACAGCAGTGCAAAGCCCACCCCACCATGCTCTTCCCAGGGAGGTAGAGGCAGGCCTCCCCCCACCCAGATGGGCAGCAGCAGAAGACCTCTGCCTCTCTCTGATGGGAGAAGCCTGTGCTCTTGGGCTTCAAGTATTGACTGTCAGAGCAGTTTCTCATCTCCATTTAGACTAGATGCAGCCATGCAGGTTCAGCTGGCTGGAGACAGCTAGAGAGGATCCAGGCAATCATGGGCAGTGACCAATTCTTCATCTTGTCCATACCAGACTAGCAGTTGCCCCATGAACCAACTGCTCTTGGCTTAAACCAAAGAGAAGAGTCCCTATGCAGAATGTGCGGCTGAGCTGTTGAACTGCTTGACACAGGAGGCTGTGAAAGCCAGGCTTTTGGTTTCAGAGAGACTGGAATAGAGACTTTCACAGAGGCTTACTGGGGGAAAAAAACCCAACCCAAAACCATATCCAGTTCAGGAATCCCTGAGCTACAAGATAGAAAAGTTTCAGATGTGCTTAGCCTGCCCTCACCACCTGCTTTTAGCTGTGGCATGGGCAGGACACTGGGCTGGAGACCCAGCACAGCAACTCCAAATTACCTTTATGCAAGAAGCCTGGCACAACAAGAACTTTACCAAGCACAGAGACAGGGCAGCAACATCCTACACTGAAGCAGACGGTCCTGCCCAGAGGACTGATATCCAGTGTATCAGCCCACAGCCACCACTGCATTTCTCTTCCTACACAAACAGTCCCAGGACAGCCTTAATCCCCCACACCAGGGCAAGAACAGGGATGCTGAGCCAGTCTCCACAAAGACAGACCTTCATCCCCTGCTCCAGGTCTGCCTCAGCTCCACAGCAGCATCAGATGGGCACCTAGCTCAGCCTTGTATCAGATGCCACCAGCAAGACCTTCAAAGTATCTTCACACACAGCGACAGGCAAGTCTGAAGGCATCTCAGCAGGGTAGTCCTCCCCAGGCCAGGAAAAGGTGGACACCAGGCTTCCAAGGCCAACCCAGCTCTGCACCCCCAGGAGCCCCTTCTCCAGGGCTCACATTCTCCTCCAGAGCCCACAACCACTTTCACTCCCAGAGAAACCCACAGCCAAAGAGCAAGACACCTAACCCCCAGCCCAAAAGAAAAGCTACCTCCAGCTCCATCCTCTTGCAGAGCTGGGAAGAGCCAACCGTGGCTGTCAGAGAGCAAACCCAAGCCCCACAGCTACTCACCATGGCTCTGAACCACCTGGACTCCTCACCACAAACACAACCACCTCACTAAAAACACACTCTGCCTGCCTCCCTCTTGGCCCTTTTATAGCAGGTAGATGATGCTAAAGGGCTCCCTCCTCCTGCAGGCACCTGCTGCCAAAGGGTTCAGGTGTTTCTCTCCCAGGAGGAGTAGCTGTGTGGGGTAATCAAGGTGCTCTAAGGGCTTGCACCTGCAGACCCATGGAGTTTGGATTTTCTTTGGCTTTTAAGTACTCCTTCAGCATTGCTTTCCCCATGATGTCTAAGAGCGCTTTCTGTAAAATCAGGAACAGAGCTTTGGATGGGTTTTTTTGTGTGAGGAGTATCTGGGTTATTTTATTATTATTTTTTTAAATTTAAGAATTCTTACTTTAATTTAAGGATGCTCATTTTTAAGGCTTTCTTCAGGGCTGGAAATATGCTTTCTACTTTCCATCCCCCTTCTCCAAATGCAAACAGCACATCTGCTGAATTTGCTGGGAATGGACAGGAGTTGCAGGACGTGGATCCTGCCTTGGGGTAATGTCATGGGGTTGGGATGGCTTCTCCAGCACTGGTCCCACAAGAAAGCCAGGCTCTCCCAGTTCCAGGGCAGCGCTGGCTCGTTGAATACAACCCAGCTACCCAGGCCACGCCTGAATTTTGCAGCATAGAATCACAGAATGGTTTGGGTTGGAAGGGACCTTGAAGATCATCCAGTTCCACCCCCCCCTGCCATGGGCAGGGACACCTTCCACTAGACCAGGTTGCTCCAAGCCCCATCCAACCTGGCCTTGAACACTGCCAGGGATGGGGCAGCCACAGCTTCTCTGGGCAACCTGTGCCAGTGCCTCACCACCCTCACAGTGAAAAACTTCTTCCTTACATCTAACCTAAATCTGCCCTCTTTCAGTTTAAAGCCATTACCCCTTGTCCTGTCACTACCTGCCCTTGTAAAAAGTCCCTCTCCATCTTTCCTGTAGGCCCCCTTTAGGTACTGGAAGGCTGCAATAAGGTCTGCCCAGAGCCTTCTCTTCTCCAGGCTCAACAACCACAACTCTCTCAGCCTGTCCTCACAGGAGAGGTGCTCCAGCCCCTGATCATCTTCATGGCCTTCCTCTGGACCTGCTCCAACAGGTCCAAGGACTTCTGATGTTGGGGACCCCAGAGCTGAAGGCAGTACTGCAGGGGGGGTCTCACCAGAGGGGCAGAATCCCCTCCCTCGACCTGCTGGTCACGCTGCTTTTGATGCAGCCCAGGACATGGTTGGCTTTCTGGGCTGCGAGAGCACATTGCCGGGTCATGTTGAGCTTCTGGTCAACCAACACCCCCAAGTCCTTCACTGCAGGGCTGCTCTCAATCCACTCATCGCCCAGCCTGTATTTGTGCTTGGGATTGCCCCGACCCATGTGCAGCATCCCTCTCCCTGGCCCCGGGCCATCAACAGTGCAGAGACCAGAGCTCTCCCCAGGCTGCCCCGTGGAGCCGGGGCCCACTGCCTGAGAGGAGCGCAGGACCTGTGTGCCTCTGGCACACTGGTGGGAGAGGGGACTTCTCTGTTCCTCAGTGTCCCTTCTCTAAAATAGGGAGAACAGCTGTTAGGTGGCAAAAATTCATCAGAGATGCTGAGGCCGTTATGTGATGTGGGGTTGATGGATGCCCTGGAGGACCTGGGACAGCTGTGGAGAGAGGTGACAGTATACGGCATAAGGCCAGGACTGAGAGGTACCAGTGAGTCCATCACATTGCAAGTAGACAATGGTTTTATTTTCCATGCAGCATACACAAAAGCAAGAAACTCACTGACACGGCATGTCCCAGAGGCCAGAAACATGAGTTTTAAAATTTGATCTAGACTTAAGACATGGGTACTGCCTCTATGGGAACTATTAAACCTCAAGGTCTAGTGCCCTGGACATGGGTTCCCCTCTGTCCCACCACCCTTCTTGGGTTCAGTGGGAGGGTTGGGGTCTTCTGAGAAGGAGGGCAGAAAATGGGACTCTCCCAGGGCAACAACCCCCAGAAAACGGTCAGGAAGGCCACAGTCCAACAGTCAAAGCAAAAGCATGTGAAAGGGACATGGAGCAGAGCAAATCACCCATCCCCCAGCCAACGGGGTTGGGGCTGAGAGTGGGAGCAGTTTCTCACTCTCCTCTGAAGAACGGGGTTGGCTTTTGCATCTTAATGTACTCCTGTCCATGTCACAAATTGTGTTGAGGGGGATCCATGCCGAGCTCCTGGGTGGCTGGGGGTGGCTTTGTTCCTGGGTAAGCTGGTCACAGCCCCACCTGACCCAGCTTAGAGCAGGACAGGACATCCCAGGAGCAGGGCAGGACATCCCAGGAGTGGGACAGAACATTCCAAGAGTGGGACAGGACATCCCAGAAGCAGCAAAGGACATCTCAGGAAGAGGGTCTCATGCCACCAGGGATGGTTCCCTGTAGGTGTATCTGCAGCCTGAAGTGCATCTCACCCCCCTGCTTGGGTCTCAGCTCCTAACGTAACGCTCTGCAAGGCCACCGTGTTCCTGTGCTCTCTGTCCCGTGGGGCATGGGCTAACTCTGACCGCGGTCACTGCTGGAAATCGGCTTTATTTTTCTAGCCAAGACCCCATGGATGTGAACGTGGGTACCTCCTTGCGCAGTGGGAGTGCATTTTTGGCCAGGTGGTCAATGTCCGTTGAGTTACACTGCCTGAACCCCTTCCTCAGCATTTCTCGTGCCACTGCAGCGTCTCAGGTTTGCTCTGATGTGGGTGAAGGAGGCCTTGGAGCATTGGCACGTGCAGGAGGAGTAGGAGGACGAGGAGGTTCCTGGAGGCCAGGGAAGAGCTGGCTGCCTGGGGAAGGATTATGAAGAGGCTGGAAGGGAGCCGGCAGTGGAAGCAGGATATGTTGGCCAGAGTGAGCGTGCAGTGGCTGTGCACCCATGACTGAGCAAACCACTTGTTTTGAGTGCAATACCGAGAGTTCCTGCATGAAATGGCAGGAAAGACCAAATCCACACCTGGCTTTTACAAAAATGAACATATCACCCCAAACAACAACGCTGTCCTTCCCAAGCACGGCAGCCTTGGCTCCACATGCTCCCAGACCCAGGTGGGTGCTGATGGAGATTTCAGTGCTCCAATTTCCATCCAGCTTCCTCAGGAAATCTGGCTTCTCTGACTTCTGCCTGTATCTCAGCCCCTCCAAGCAATCCCTGGTCTTGCTTGGCAGAGGTTGAGAAGGAGGATTAATTTTGGAAGGGTTTGGGTGTGGGTGAGACTGCAGGGTTGCAGCTGGGGAGGGAGGATCTCTGCTTTCCCCATCACTTGCTATCAGCTGATATCTGCTGTTTCCATCTTGGCTTTGCACATGCAAGCGCAGCCTGGTGCCAGCAAAAACCTTGCCTCATCTGTTCCCATGGTGTCGCTTCAATGTTAATTGCCTTCATTAAAGGGGAGCAGAGGAAAGACCCAGCGTGAGCCCCAGGGATGTGATGTTTTGACTTCCAGGCACTAGAACGGGGCTGAGATGTTCCCCTTGTCTAACCTGGTGCTGGAAAAGGATCCCAACCAGGGCTGGTGCAGATTCCCCCTGGCACCTGGTGGTAGGGAAAAGCTTGTTCCCAGCTTTGGCCAATGATTTACTGGAGCTTACTGGGGAGCACAGGGGAAAAAAAAAACCTCTTCAACATTCTGCTCAAAGCAGTAATTTCTCCCTCGGTTGTGAGCAAACCCCTCTGTCGCTCCTTGCTATTCCAAGGCTCCTCTAGACAGCCCTGTGCATCCGAAAGGCTGAGCCTGGACAACCTCGGGGCACCTCTGGCCAAACCCACAAAGGGACGAGAGTGCATCAGCCGGGTGCCTGGCCAGGACTGACCTTGCGCTTCCCTGCTTTGCCTGACCAGATGTGAGCGGGTATGTGTGCCTTGGTTTCCCTGGGTGTAAAATGGGGACAATGCCTACGTCCTGCTGAACGAGAGCTCAATGTACTAATGGGGGATGGATGTGTAGGGTGTTGGGCTATAAAAATGCAGACAGCTCTATACAGCGTACGTGAAGGGCCGTATAGTCCAAGGCTACAGCAGACTGCAACAAGGAAAGACCTCACCTGTACATGCCTGGAGCTGAGGTGGGAGGAGGTCGTTGCACAGAGATGCTGTGGGTCTCTTGGTGTGTTGTCTGCTGGTGGTGTGTGCTGTGAGGGGAAGATGCTGAAGGGCCTGGTGTATTATTTTGGTTTTGCTTTTTGGTCTTTGGTCAAATTTGGGCCCTGAGTCACCGGGCTGTGGGTCAGCTAGGAGCCTTGGCCACGTGAGCATGGGCTCACTGGGGCTGAATTTGGCTGTGTTGCCTCCTCTGGGTGCCCAGTGGGGCGGAGAGGGAAGGCTTCCACCTGTGTCTCTGCAAATGGCTGATGGGTCCATCTGCCAACCCTTCAACGGGAGATCTGTCCCCTCATAATGTCCCACCTGGAATGCTCCCCATGGCCATGCCCTGGATGGGGCTGGTGGGACCTGCTTTCCTGCTCTTGGCAAACGTCTCCTGGGGAGGGAGGGCCAAATATCTCTCCACCTCCCATGCCTGTTACACGAAGGAAAGGAGGCCAAGAGGTGCAGTTTCATCTTGGAGGTGGGCTGGGAGGTGAAGAGAAAGGGAGATTTAGTGGAAGGGATAAAGAGTCCAAGGTGAAGGGGTGGGAGCTTGGTGAGCTGAGGCTCAATGGAGGGTGGAAAAGAGCGGGGTGAATGGGGTCGGTCTGCGTATGGGCAGCTGAAGCTGTAGCAGCTGAAAAACCAGTACAGAGGTCTACCAGGAAAGGGAGAATGGTGGAAAAGTGGGCAAGGTTAGACTGGGCAACATGGACAGACCCCATGTGGTGTGTCTGGAGCAGCCAGGGAGGCACCTGCAACTCTTGGGGTCCAAACTCACCTGAGGCCATGAGGTGGCCCTGGCCAGGGCCAGGTGGTGGCCTGGGGACACTCATGAAGGGCCATGTGGATGGGGATGTTGATACTGTCCCAGCTGAGACTGCTGAAGGTGCTGGTGGGGAAAGGGGTGGTTGCAAGACAACCTTAAAACCTAGAGAATCCCCAGGAGGAGAAACTGGGAAATCCCTCTTGAGGTCCCCTGACCTGTCTTGCTTTTCCCTTCCCAATGCAGTGATGATTGTGCATAGGGACAGCTTGTGTATGGGGACTTGGGAGGGAGTGGGGGTCTGGACTGTGGTGGGAACAGGGCTGTGAGGTTGAGCTGGAGGGATGTTTTGGAAAGGCTATGGGCCCAGACAGACCCAACCGAGCACCCGGTGGAGGCGAAGGGAGAACAAAGCATGGGAAACTCAAGAGATCGTAGCTTTAATCAGGGACCTTCCCAAGGTGACACGTCCCCTTGCCCTGCTGTGGACACGAGCCTCTTCCCCACGTGTGGAAATGTCAAGGAGGAGGAACGAAGGAGAGAAGGAGGAAGAAGAGATATGAAAGTTAGGTAGCTCTATGGGTCAAAAATATACAACACTGATATCATACATGGCCATTAGTCCCCTCTGGCCGGCAGGCTGGGGCTGGGCGGTGGCCCCACTCAGCCAGCCCTGCTCCGAGTCCCCCCTGCCCCATGGGGGGGTCACTTTCGCCGCCCTATTTGGGCCATGAGGTGTGCATTGGCAGCGGCCTTTGCCCGCAAGTTCTTGGCTTTGGCGATGTTGAAGAGGATGTTCATGATGTTAGTGGGGACATCGAGGGAGAGGGTGACCTTGGTGCGACGGTCGCTCTTGGCTCGGTTTTGGTACGTCTTCCCCTTCACCTGCGCCTGGGAGACATATTTGTAATGGCCTTCCCCCGGGAACGTCCTTTTCCCCATCTCTTCATCCACCGCATCCTCCTCCTCCTCTTCCTCCTCCTCAGATGCCTCCACTGGCAATGGGGAGTCGAAGCTGCGCTTGTCCAAGACGGCATTTTCTTCTGGGTGGCTCTTCTGGGCTTCAGCGAGGGCCGCGTTGAGGCAGCTGAAGATGGAGGCGGCGTTGTAGAGGCGGAGAGCCCGGCCGGTCTCGGTGGCACAGAGGAGGGCGAGGAGGAGCAGCAGCCTGGTGTGGGGCATTGCGGTGGCCTGCCCAGTGGAAACAGCGAGGGGAGGGCAGAGATGGGCATGAGCTTCCCGCGGGGCCCAGGGCAGAGCACCGCTGTCCCACCATCCTCCCACATCCCATGGACCTGGGTTGACCTCCCAGGTTCCCCCCAGGTCCCGTCTAATGGTTAGGGCAGGTGGGAATGAGTTGCCTTGGGGCCTCCTCCTCCAAGCTGCAACACCTCAGCCCCTGGTTTTGGGGTGCTGGGTGGAAGGCAGGATGTCCAAGTTGCTTTGCAAGGCTGCAGCCTCCATGGAGGGGAGGATTTGGTCATCCCTTTGCTGAAACACAAGTGTCTGGTGCAGGAGAGCTGGTTTCTACTGTGGGTACCTCCTTGCCTGGGCCAATCTCACTGCAGTCCCCATGCAGCCCTCTCCACCTTGCTAACACCTCCATGGAGTAACCGTGGGTACCACCAGCTGCTGTAAAGGTAGGTTTTCCTTTCAGCTCCTCTCCGGTCAGCCTAAAACCACCATGTTTCTGTGCTCTCTGAAGCCAGAAATTGTCCATCTACCTGCTCACACAACTCTGAAGAGGGCATGGAGAGTGGGGGACAGTCAGCCCCAGTGCTGGGAGGGTGATCTGCCACCTGTCCAGTGTGATGGTCCTATGTCCCCTCTCCAGCCCTGGATTGCTCTGGGATTGCCTGTTACCCCATGGCTCCATCCCCAGGACCCCCCTCCACCCTGGATGCAGGACAGGCTGCCCCATCTGATGGCACATTTGGGGCACAGTCCCCCTGTGGACAGCCCTGCCTGGGGACCTGGGGGGCACCTCCAAAATCACAGCTCAGCATCATCACTCCCTGCTTGAAATACAGTCATTTTGGGGTCTTGCAGGGGCTGAAAACCTCAGGATAACCCTCCTGCTCTGCAAAACCTCCCCGTCTCTGAGTCCTGTCTCTCCGGGAAGCAACCCATCTCCCTGTATACCCACCCGACTGCTCAAAAAGGCCACCAGAGATCTCTTGGTGGGGGTCTTTGCCCCTGTCAAGGTCAGACAAGTGTCCCTGGGGCCAGCCCTGAGGGCACAAGGGCCCTCCAAGTGCCTGGAGGCATGATGGCATTCCCAATCCTTGGGCCCCATCTTGTGGCAACCACATCGCACGGCAAGCTCTGGCCTGGGCACAGTCGCCAGGGGTGCGGGACCCTGCCTGGGGCTGAGGTTTCACTGCTGGTTTGGGGCTGTGAGCTGCTAAGTTATTATTTCCCATGGGAATGGGAGTGTGGAGGGGCCAAGGAAGCTGGGGGAAGCCCTTGGGAAGCTCTTGCGGAGCAGGATGGCTCCTGCAAGTCTCCATGGTCTTCTGTGTCTTGGGGCTAGTGCTGGGGATGGAGACTGTGCCTCGCTGCAGGAGGGGCTGTGGGGTGGGGGAGATGTCCTCACACTGATCCAAAATCAGATCAAATCACTTCTCCCCAGGAGCTGTCACCCTGGACCTGCTCTTCTGCCACTGAGCCACAGTCCCTGAAACTGCTGTCACCTTAACTCTGCCCTTTGCTGTCCCGTGGCGGGGAAGACCAAGGCAGGTTTATCCCCTTAACTCTGCCCTTCGCTGTCCCGTGGTGAGGAAGACCAAGGCAGGTTTATCCCCTTAACTCTGCCCTTCGCTGTCCCGTGGTGAGGAAGACCAAGGCAGGTTTATCCCCTTAACTCTGCCCTTCGCTGTCCCGTGGTGAGGAAGACCAAGGCAGGTTTATCCACTTAACTCTGCCCTTTGCTGTCCCTTGGAGGGGGGAGCTTGGGGCAGGTCGTACAGGCAGGATTTGAGGGAACCACTCGATTGCCACTTCTTTGCTTCGCTCGCCCCTGCGTAAAACCCCACAGAGCTTCCCCAGGCAGCAACCGTCCCCTTAACTCTGCCCTGTGTCCAGATGATGTGCAGCAGCCACGGCGTGACCCAGGCAGCACCGGCAAAGCCGGCGCTGTAGGATGGGGGAGGAAAACCCTTCCCAGGCACATAACTCCCATGTGAAGGCTATTCAGGGCCAAAACTCTCCTTCCTTCAGCCCTGAATCAGACATTTAAATCCTGGGACTTAGATTTTGCTTGCAAAAGCTTAATGGAATGAAGATCTTTCTCCCACCCCCAAAAATCTCCCCCTTTGCAGCTGCATTTCAGTCCCAGACGAAGCAGCTCTCCCCCCACCCCAGCAAACTCCTTGCAGCCCCTGCTAGCAGGATGGGGAGCTTGGGGCTGTGAATTTAGAAATTGCTAAATTTCTCGCCCCTGCCTGTGGCCCCTGCTTTCCTGGGGACACTGTTTGTCCCCGAGCTGCTGGATGGAGAATGGGAACATCACCGACAGCCCTTGCAGAGCCAGTACGGCTGCTGGGAGAGAACTGAGCTGGTTTGAGCTGCCGCTGCCCTCTCCAGAGCTGCGGAGCAGCATCTCCACCTCGCCTCTCCCCGACAGCTATTTCACCACCGTCTGGAACAGGTGGCTTGGTCCCGCAGCCAGCTCAGGCTTTTTCTGCTTAGCAAAACTCTTTAGGGACTTCAGCCGAGCGAGAGGAAAGGCAGAGCAAAGGTGACTGAAAAGCATCCGCACCCAGCACCTGGTTTCCTGGTCCTCGGCTGTGGGGTGGATATCCTGACAAAAAGAGCAAAAATGAAGGCAAAGCAGCAGAAAAAATGCAGTGTCCATCTGTGCTGGCCAGAAAGCAAAAGCTGATTTTTTTTTTTTTTTTTTTCCCATGGTTGTTTTGTGCCCAGGCATGCCAGAAAGGTTTTCTTGGACCAGAAAGCAAGCTGGAATTGGGTTTTTCTCCCCTCCCCGCCCTCCCCCAAAAAACAGGAAAAGAAGAAAACCACCTGCAGCAGATCTGAGGAAGTCGGACTTAAATCTGCCGCTGCCGGAGGGTGACCTGCGGGTGCCATTCCCCGTGGGTGGAAATTGCCTGGATGCCCGTGAGCAATTTACAGGCATTATACCGAGATGGTGCCGACAGCCACGGCAGGACCATTTGTGTCGGCTGAAGATCTGCCTCTCAGCTTTAAAAGAGAAAAGTCAATCGCTCCGGCAAGGCAGCTCTGCAAACTGGGACAAAGCTATTTGCTGCTTATCATGGGCTCCTTGGCATGGGATTAAGTTCATTTTTTTCCCCATCAAAAAGTAAGTCTGGAATAAAATAATACTGTGGATGAGACCTGTAGACTTTGAAAACTCTTTCTGTCTGATGCCACCTCTACTTTCCTAATGAATCTCTCCTGATGATGCTGATTCCCAGGGCTCCAAAATTCAAGCGAAGCCTGTGGGGATGGGGCTGTGCCCTCCTCTCCTCCCCATCCCTTTAAGCACAGCGGTGATTTGTATCCCCACATTTCAATTTCCCAAGATTTCCAAACTCTACCCATGCTGCCCAGCCTGATCTGCCTCCAAAAATTGTTATAATAATAAAAAAGATATTTGGTTAGGAGTTAGGAGGGAGGGTGGGGGGAGACTCTTAACACAGTATCTTGAACTGCTTTTCCCTACCCTGCCTTTTCTTTTTTTCTTGCAGAGAAATGTGGGACCTGATCTCTCAAAGAAAGCACTGAAATATTTAATGTTTGTGCAAATGAAGCCTGCTGCTGGTTAATAAATGAAATCCAGGTACTCACCTGGTAGTCCTCGTTGGTCGGGATGGGAAGGGGTTGCTGCAGTCTCACTCCAAGTACAGAGGCATCAGGCGCGTTCCCCTGAACTTCTGCACCCTCGCTTTTCTTTTATTGTTATTAAGAGGGCTGTGATATTTTTTCTCTCTACGGAAACGCTTTTCCCCTCCCTCGTGTATATATAAAAATGAGCGATCACGGGGTTTGAGTCGTAACTCCAGACGTAGAGCCTTCATTTGGGCATGATTTCATTAAAATGAAATCAGAGGGAGCTGGCAACGTCATGGGGCTGTGGTGCCTCTCCCCATTCAGAAGGAAAAAAGGAGGGGGGGGGGAGGAAAAGACATCTGAACCCGACAGCCTGGTGAGAGTCACCCGAAAATGGGGCTGTTGCCAACACCGGGACTTTGCAGGATCACGCAGACACACTTTTCCCCCGCTCCTCCAGGTAGCCAGGCACTTGGTGCAAGGATATTTTAAATGCAAAGATTTTTATGCCCCCTAAGGATGCCTGTTGGGGTTTTCAGTGTTGATTAACAGTGTTATCCCAATTAATGTGTTTCTATTCGAAGAGTGGGGCTGGTGCAGCACCTTGGCAGGGTTTTGCCCCGGGCCAGTGCTCATAACCCCCATCCACAGCAAGGACAGACTTGCCCCACTCACACTGCTCTGCCCTCTGCCTGGTTTCCCGTCTCTGGGGGTTTTTGTCCTCCCATGCAGGCAGCGAAACCTGTGGAAGATTGAAATTTTGTAAAACTTCCTCCAGGACGTGGTAGCACAGTCCCAGGTGCAGCACGGAGGTAGGGATAATGTGTGCCTCGAAAAAAAACCCTCAAGCTCCCCAAACCCATGGAGATCGGTCCAGCAGAACTTACTCAGATTGCACCGAGACAGCAGCAAGGCAGGAAACCCTCCCAGTCTGGGGTCCCAGTAAGACTCTGATCCTGGTGTGGTCAGAAAGAGATCTCCTGCAATACGTCATGGCACTGGTTTGCAAGCAAAAGTGCTTTGTTCTCTAAAGAGGATGGGGATGGAGATTGCCCTGCTGGGAACAGGGGTTGCTCCATGTGATCTGGGGCTGAGACACCCAAAGAAGTCAGGTCTCTCGTGGAGGGTCCTTCCAACAGCGACTGCAGATTTGCGGCTGGGCTGAGGGCTCCTGGTGGCCCCAGGACCCTACTCAGCCCTGCTTGGTTGTCAGAGCTCCTCTCTGAAACCTGCTTTGAAATGCCGTTGTCACCTTCTTCTAGCAAAGGGCTGGTGGTGTGCAGTTATGCCTGGAAAGGGACAAATCCTACCAAAAGTGGAGAAAATCCTCTGAGCAACCCCACAAAAGTTAACAGCAGCCAATAGTGACCCTGGATGGGCTCCAAGTTAGGATGGGGAGATGTTCTCTCTTGGACCACACACCAGCGATGGTCACAGCAGCTCCTTTGGAGAAAAGGAGCCACGACTGTGGATATTCTTGGATAAGCATCTTTGAGCTTCTCACCCAGCTCCTGAAGATGCTGGCCATTGTCTGAGAGGCAGCGACTGGTAACACCGAGGTCCCCTTTGGCTTCAGTCCTGAGTGTTTTCCCCTTAATCACCTCCAGCTGTTGGCTGAGACACATCAGGATCCACCGCTCCAGCAATTCACTCCTCTTTCATTTTCATTTGAAGCTTTCATCTCCTGGACTGAGGTTTTCTTTTCCCCTCCTTCACTGAGACCTGGAAGGTGGTTTGGTTATCCAAATCTTTGGAGCCTGTGGTCATATTTTTGGGCAAGCAAACCTGCTTGCAGACTTCAGTGCAAAGAGCTCGGTGGGAAACTCCATTAGATGGACTTCTTCCCATCAAGAATGAGGGAAATCACCATCTGGCCCGCAGTCCTCGCTCCTCTCCCTCTGGCAAATGCTCGTGGGCTCATTTATTGCAGTGGGACGAGCTTTCTCTAAGGGCCGCACGGTCCCTGGAGCTGATGAAACCCTTGAGCTCATGCTCTGCAGTGAAGAAGCAGTGATAGATGAGAGCTATTTCCTACCCATCCCTCACGGCGGAGGTCCATTAAAAAAGATTTCCCCTTGTGCTCGTTGCAGATGTGCGAGTGCTGATTCTCAGCAACCTTCGTCTTCCCCTTTCTTGGCTTGTGTCCTGCCTTTCCTCAACCTCCACAGGGTAAGAAGGGCTTGAGTCAGCATCGTTACGCGGCAGCTTAATTAGTGTGGTGGACCAGGGGACATCGCAGGGCAAGGCCTGAAGCTTAGCAGGAGTTATTTAACTAGCTTTTTAACATATACGCAATTCTTTGGGTGGTGCTAAGTTCCACCCAGGTTTGACTCAACCCAGGTTTGACTACCCAGGGAAGAAGGCTTTGTGTCTGGGGTGGACAGTGAGGGCTTCACCAGCATTTATCTCCTATCGTGCCTCCTTGGAGAGATGTGTTTTGCATTCTTTTGCTCCCTGAGGGCTGCAGATACTTGCTATGATCCTTGCAGAACGCTCAGGAGACCCTTGGGCTCTGTTTAGCTCAGACCACTGATAGCTCTGCATGCTTCAGAGCTGGTTAGGGATTCACCTCCCCTGATTTTGTTGGTCTGGGGATAGAAGAAGGGGGTTGAGCACCTAAATACGTGTGGGGTGGGAGCTCTGTGTGCTAACCTGCCTAATGGGTATTGCATGAAAGATGTGTGGGCACTCAGAAAGTGGGTCCTCCTCTGCCTACCAGAGGGGGATGTCTCCATCCCATGCCATGCCATCAAATCCCATTGGGGTAGAGGAGCAATTTAAAAGGGCCAGGAGAACTGCCGACAATATCTCCGGTGGCATTTTGGACTCAATTGGCACCTGCTCAGCCAAGAGATCAGCCAAGGAATATAAAAGATGTGGAAAGGTTATTGTTTCTGGCATTTGGGCATCCCCTGGCCCCAAAGGCAGGGCAAAACTGGTACCCCAGAAATCAAGGCCTGGTGCACCCCTCTGACGCAAGGACCTGGGGTCCCTGATCACCTCCAGGAGTTTCAGGTCGTCAGGCCACAAGTAAAGCCCTGCTATTGCCAGAATCACTGGGTACCTGTGATTCAGGTACTTGGGAAAGGGAATATACGTTAGGGAAAGACGTGATGTCAATATAGATTAATGAAGCCTTCCTAAAGCCCACTTTCTCCCAGAGGTGATGGGGTCTTTAACTTATTTCAGTGCATATCCAAGTGAATTAAACTGTATGAAGACTATAGGTTGGGACAGGGTAAGGTCTATTTAGCTGCATCCACACAAGTGATGGCTGCTCCGCTTTTACAACCATCCCATCCCTTGTGGTGGTCTTCTCTTACTGAAGCTTTCCTGGGGTTGAGAGGAGAGGGTGTGTGATGGAGGGATTCAGCCCTTCCTGGTTGGTGGCTGCAATGATGTGACTTGGGGACATTGGGAAAGGGCTGACCCACATACTAGGAGGTCCTGTAGGACTTTGAGGGGGTGTTTGTCGGTGTCAACTCCCACTAGGGCTCTTTGGTGTCTGCAGCTACTGCTGCAGCCTTGCATGGGAGGGTGACAAACACAACTACCCACCTTCGGCATGGGTCTGTCTTCACATAATTGGGGTTGAACCTCACCCCACTTGACTGAATTGGGTGGCAGTGGAGCTTAAGGATCTTGGGACCAGGGCACAAGGGCAGCCTGAAAGACAGGGAGGCACTCAGTGCTTAACAAACTCCTTTCCTGGGCAGCCGTGCTTGAGACAGATTATCCCAGTGGCTGCAAAGGTGAAAAGCAATCAAAATAACCCTAAAGACACACTACATTTGAAGGAATGGTGTATACACATGGGTCCCCCTCAAAAGTCAATCCTGCTGCCAGAATGATGTATATAAATTTGAGTCTATTTGTTTTTTTCCTGCAGATGACAAAAACTACCTGAGAGAGAAGCTGGAGCATGGAGGTGAATGTGTTTCTCATCATTCAGCAGGTCACCACTGGATCCAGGTGGTGAAACCCATCTCCATCTCCTGAGCATATACTAGGGTGTATTTCTGTTTTATTTAACCATAAAATGCTTTGCTGTTGGGAAGGGTCGGTGCAGGACAATGTTCTTGTAGGAGGCAAATCCGCACGCCAGACATGGAGTCTTCACTGTGATTTTATTAGGGGAAAATGGGAAAGGGAAGGCAGCGCCTAAGAAAGAAAGATGAAAGAAGTCGAACTGCCTGATTCATCCCTATCAGTCTGCTTTAAAACCAAACCAGACTGTTTTAGCTGGCTGGCTACTGAGGCTTGCAGGTCCCTGCTCCAGTCTTTGCTTTCGCAGAGGATCAGAGAGGAGATTTTGCTGCAAAACTGAAAATGTCACAGCATGAAAATTACCCCGGCTGACCCTGACGGAGGCAGCCATACTACAAACATCCCGGGGCACCCATGGGAGCTGGATGGTGGCAGAGGGGACTCAAACTCCCAAAGGTTTCTCCCAAAATTACCAAACTTATGAAAAATGCAGGCTTTGTCATGAGCATCCTCGCACATCTCCCTCATGCATCTGTCTTTTCAGGAGCAGGACACCTTCTCACCTCTCCACAGCCTCTCTCGCTCTTGCCGAGCTCAATTTCCTTCTGTGAATCATCATTTAAAGCCCAAATGTGGGCAGCTGAAGAGGATCTTATTAAAGTTTCATCACTACAACAATTCCACTACTGGGAAAAATAAGACACAGCGACTTGTGGTCATATCACACCAGAAGCCTTGAAAGCAAAAAGCATGCCCCAAATACCAGCACAGAAGTTTTGCCTGGCCCAGGGAAGCAAAGGCAATGTGATGCGAGATCGTGTTTACTGCTTCCAGTACCAGACTTGCATAAAGGAGTTGGTCACGGGTGCGCTGTAGGTCCATAGAGGGGCATAAGAGAGTTTTCTGGTTTGCTTTGCCCCTTCTTTAATAATCTCTAAACTCAGTTTGCATTTTCAAGGCTGCAGAGGGAAGAGGACCTCGCTGTGATACGAGACTGCCCATCTCCCATCTCTCCGTAACCCTACAGCGAACGGCCCTTCCTCTCCCGTGAGGCTGATTTTTGGTGGGTTTCTCGTCCCCATAACCCCATTCTGGGGGTGATTTTCACTCCTTCCAACAGCTCAGCAGCAGCAAGACCCTGCATATGTCTCCAAGGTGGCTGTATAGCAGGCACTGGGGGGGTTGGAAAGCCCTGTCACTTCGAGCTGGGACCTCAGCAGAGGGAGAAGAGGAGCTGGGGACGTGGAATTTGTTAGTTTTGCAGGGGTTGAATTATTTTGCCTTTCTTGCCTTTTTTTTCATCTTTTTGGGCCCCGAGCCTCTTGCTGCTGCCGCAGGGTCACAGGGGATTTACAGCCCTGGTTGTACGCAAAGCACTTGGCTGCCTGTAACGAGCAGTTACCCACCCCACCTTCAGTGTTTCATGTTCCTGGCAATTAATTATCTCTGCTTGGAGCTTTTGATGCAAATGTAATATCAGAAAACCTCTTTGGGATAAAATGTGCTGGGGCTAATTTGCAGATTGCTACGTACTCTTCTCCAAGAATCGCTTGGGCCAAACCCAAAGACCAACTTCACCACTGACAGCCTTCAGGCATGAAATAAAGCTCAGTTCTTGATGTTTTCCCTCCAAAGGAAGAAAAGAAAAAAGCAATGGAGACGAAAAAAATAACCTTACATCCTCCAAATTGTCTTCCCCAAGTGTTTTCTACAATGTTTTTCTCTGCTATCTCTCTGTTGCACCTCCTACCCCTTCTCCAAAGAGGTATTTGCACCTAACTGTACACATGGTATGTGCCTGCAGCTATGTGGGCATCACATCTCTGGTTGGAAGGAAACATCTAAAATCAAGAAAAAATGGAAAGGGAGGCAGCAGGAGCCTGGATCCACACGCAGGAGCGGCACTGGCCTCGGGGCGTTTATCCTGACAGCAGGTCAACACATAAAACCTATTTATACCCTATGGAGTGAAGTATAAAAAGAGCTGCTTCTCCTTTTTCCTGCCTTGATAAGCAGGGATTGTTCCCACTGGTAAGGCTACAGCAGCTGGATGAGGCGGGTGGGAGAGACTTTGCTCAAGAAATGCAACGGTTTCTTCTCTACAGATGGGTTATATCGCTCCTCCGGCATTTCTTTGCCACTGGGATCATGGCCGTGGGTTGGCCCCTTGGCTTCATGATCCATGAGGACGTGCTTAGGGTGGTTTCAGGGGCAGGGTGAGACACATCTGGGGGATGCAGGGCTCACTGGTGGGGCTCAGGGTGCTGGGCTAAGGGATGGCCAAGGAGCCGTCCAGAGAAAGCCTGAGGGATCCAATGGGATTTACCAGGGAAGTTTGGGGTGCAAAATGGGGCAGGATGGACAGCCTGAGGCAGCTCCCACAGGAGCACTGGCTCCCAGATGTGGAGAGTTTCTCCTTGCTTTTCCTCCTAACCCACACAGCAATGATGTCAGGGGCAAATTCATCCCCATTTTTGCTCCTGCTTGTCCCGGCTCAGATGAGCAGAGCTGCCTTTCTGGCACAGAAGGTTTTTCAGGCTTTTTCAACATTTTCCCTCCTCCTCAAGGGTGCTGTGGCTGTTGGGTTGCAATTCCACCCTTGCAGTGGGCAGGGGATAGTGCTCACCAGCAGCCTCCCAGCGATGCTGGCAAGAGGCTCTATACCAATACAGTGATGTAGTGATTACTATTGCTCCAAAAAGCGATTGATATCACCCAAAAGGACTGCAGACAGCACACAAACCTCCGCCACATCCCATAGAGCCCGAGCACAGAGGATGAGGTGGAGGCTTTTGCAAGATGGACTTGCTGATGCTCAGGTCCAGCCCTGCATTAACTCATGGCTATTTGCCTCCGCAGCATCTCCAGAGCCTAAATTACTCCTGCTCTAAAAATACGCGCAATTAATTAACCTAGCTGAGTGCAATTCAGGCTGGTGACATGGCGATGAACTTTTTTGTTGCTTTCAACTCCGGCAGGAGCAAAGACAGAGGCTTTTGTCAGCTCCCTCCCAAACAGCCTGTCCGCTCCAATCTCCTGGGCGCAGCCAGAGGATGCTGGATGATGCTCGGGGCCCAGCTGTCAGCACTGGCGGCCATTTCAGGGACTGTATCATTATCAAATTACTAAATTACGCTGGCCCAGCCTCTTCATCTCTCGCGATCCATTTTCTTTTGTCAGGGTTGCTAAGGAACTGCCCGCGGACATCAGATGCCGCGATGAGGCGAGTTTTTCCTCTCCGCAACTCCTCGCAAGACTTTGCTGGCTGGATGCACAAGAAACCCCCTCCTGCAAAGGGGCCGAGCGTGCTCAAGCTATAGGTGCACGTATATTCATAGATGCAGACCCACGGGCTCCGCTCTGGAACCGCGTGATCTGTACGAAACAAGTGATGGGGTCACTCGTGCTCCAAAATTGCCCTCCACTTCGCAAACTCCACAAGGATTTGTGAAGCTGGTTTTATGTGCATTAAAGCCTCAGCTCTTTGCATGCTCAGGGCTGACTGCTTGTAGCGATGTTCTTTGCTTTCTAAGGCCTTTCTCCAATGTGTGTTCAGGAATCTTCTGGCTTCGCCCTGTTTGGAGCAGCCCCAGCTCCCTGCGCCTGGAAAGCAGCCGGCTCGCCAGCAAATCATTCAGCCCTAAAAGTCTCCCCCACCCTGCAATCAAATAATTTCAAGAAACTCAATTAGAGTGACATGACATTTCCAAGGAAACACCGAGGATGCATTCCGGTAATATTTTGGCCCTGCCAAAGCGGTTCAGATGGCAAATCAATAGTAAACATTTAAGGCTAGATGTATTAAAAAAAAATCAAGTTATCAATTTCCCATTATGCCTCAGCTCCCAGAGCACTGATGGGAAATTCAAGCTGCATTTAATACACCTAGTAGAGGACTGAACAGCTTGATCTTATATACTTGCCCACAATATTGGTTTTCACTTCTCAAGTCTTCCAGCTGCTTTGCAAATATGAATTAAGTCACCTGGCTCCCTGGTAAGCTGCTGCTTTGGCCTGTGCCATAAGCACGGTTTATGGTGAAGGGTCTTGAGCCAAATCACCCCCGCTGAGAGACTCTGCCCCTCTCCTTTGGCTACACCTTGACCATGAAACCAAGCAGCCAAATTTTTCCCCCAGACTTAGCTTTGGGACACATGCACTCCTCACCAACCTTGGAGCCAAAAGCTGTCAAGAAATTCTGCACATAGGGTGGTGAAGTCCTATTTTAAGTGATGTCACTGGTCTTAAAAGGAAAAATGAAGGTGTTGTCCCATTTGTTTGGTGTCTGGGAATAACGAGGTAGAAAGGGAGATTCCTCATGTTCTCAGGCAGGTCTCAGGTCCCCCAGGTCCATTTGCTCACCTACAGCTGCCTCCAGACCCTCACTGTGCTGCTGGTTCACAGCCATAAAAGTGCTCTTTGTGCAATTACTATTGCTTCTTGTCTCCTCGGATGACTTGATGTCAACTTAACATGCCTGCCAAGGGATTAACCAGCCCGCAGCGATGCAACCTCCTCTTCTCTAATGCCCTGGTGCAGTGGATAGCTGGAGTGGGTCAATGAAATGTGGGGCTGGGCTCCCTGGAGGAGCAACCACAAGATGGAGGAAGGCTTTCTCTTCTTGGTTTTGGTAAATAAGTGCCACTTGGAGTTATTAATGAGCTGGCCGGTGGCAACGGTCCCCAGGAGGGTATGCTGTTGCATCCCGAATTGGAGAAAGGCTCCTGGGAGCATCTCCATTGTGCTGGTGGAAACTCAACATTGCAGCACACAGGGAGGGCAGAGGCAGGGTTTGGGGGCAGATGCCCAAGAGGAGATGTCCTGGGAGGGTTTGGGGAGGCAAGGGGAGCGTGCACTCTGCAGGGCACTGCGATGCCAGCCCAGCTGTGGGATAAGGACAGGCCACCCGGTGACCCCGAGCCATGTCCTGGGGACATCAGGTGATTTGCACGCTAAATCCACACAAGCGGCAGGTCTGCAGGGAGGAGATACGCCCCACGCACCACTGTGCCACCGGAGATGGTGTAGCCACGCACAGGCTGGCTTGGTAGGACGAGGCAGTAATGAGCAGTCTGGTGTTTCCTCTGACGGCCAGCCTGAAGCCTTTCTTCTTAAATCCCTCTCCTTGGGAAAACCTCCCTACCTTGCTGGGCCAAACCCCAGAGCCCTGGTCAGGGCTGGCCAAATGCTAGACCTTGGGTGACATCCCAAGAGGAGCCAAGGACAGGGAGGCTGCTTTGTGGGGACATCCAGAACTGGGTCAGAATAGAGCTGGTGCAAAGTTACTACAGCTCCATAAATATATATATATATATATATATTATTTTTTTTTTTTTTTTTTTTTTGCCATTGCTAGTAAACCACCATAGGTTTTGAACTGACCTGACACCCTGGGTCAGGGTGTCACTTGAGTATGACAACCCCATATTTCTGCTGGAAGCCACTTGTGCCTTCACTGCAGGGACGCTGGCAGGGTGAGAACCACACCAGAGAAAAGGGAGGTGCTAGGAGGGTTTTCTTTCTTATAATAATAAATATTATTAATGAGCTTTTTCTGTATTAATTAAACAGTGAGAACTATGACACTGTTAAAGTGTTAACTGGGCTATTGGTCATTTCTTAGCACTGTGTTTACAGTGTGTCCCCTTTTGCCCATATGGATATTTTTGCTCCGGTCCAGCTGTGGGCTGGTTTGCATCAGGAAGGATCATTTGGGGCACAGGGGTTTGCAAGCAGAGATGTCCCAAATCAAGTTGATGTGAGTGAACCTTTCTGGAAGAGCATCCCCAGCCCTTTATATAGCTAAGTTCCTTCCCCTTCCCTCTTTTAAGGCTCTGAAATGCTGTTTGCTCTGCATAACTGCGGGAATTCAACGACTTGTGCCCCTTGGCAAGGTCCCACCTAAATAAAAATTTTCATACCAGGGTGACAAATGAACGTGTGGGTCGTGCGCTCCATTAAGTCTCTCTTTTCTTGTGCGCAGTGATTATTTTTATCAATGCAATTTAGGAATGAAGGTTTTTTTTCCTGATGCCTGCAAATGCTTTGCAACCCTGGAGGGTCTCAACTGTCCTGGGCTGATGCAGGAGCTGAAGTTCAAACCACTCCGCGTCTCCTGGGCTGCTGAGGGCCAGAGGCTGCAACACCTGCAGAGCCGGGCACCCTGCGAGCTCCGCAGCCTGGCCGGGGCTCTCCAGACATCAGCATCCTGCAGCCTTCCTCGGAAAGTGCCCCCCATCGCTGTGATGCCAGGGAAGTGTGAAAACGTCGGGTGTTTCTCCAAAACCCACCTGTTTCTTGATGCTGTGGCTTGGCCTGGAAATAGATGAATGCTTTCCTTTGGGTGACGCTGCGCCTGCTGTTTTGCTCAGCTGGGAACATTTTGGGTTTTTTTTCCAAGGGAATATTTTGCTTGCCATGATACAGTACCTGAATGTTTTTCTTGTCAAAGCACATTTTGATACAGAACATCATTTCAAGAGGAGAGGCTGGAAGTGTCAGTCTGAAAATGGCACTTGCCTCATTGCCAACATTTACCAATTTTTTTTTTTTTTTTTGAGTAAAAATGATTTTAGCTGTGGGGGGAATAATAATCTCCCAAAGCTCTGCTGGTTCCTCCTTGTGCCTGGGACATAAGGGGAATCCTTTTTGTACTTATTCTACTGGTAGCAATGAGGCAACCCTGAAACCAGGGAAATCTGAGCTCAACCTTACCAAATTATGCAGAAAACTTTAAATAAAACCCACTGATTACCTAAACAGCTCCCTTACAATCCCACTCTACCATGAATCCTCATTTAGCCATTATGTTCCCACCAAGGGCATTTGGAGGAGGAAAGGCGATTCCCAGTGCAACCCTTGAAGGTGCAATGCAATGTACATTCTTTAATGAAAATATTTTTTTCTATATGGGGCAGAAGAGTGACTGTTTATAGAAGTCTTAGGCATGTCTATTGGGGAACTGTTACGGTGAGAGGAATCGCGGCTTGCACCCGTGGATGCTTACATTACCAGGGCACAGCAGGGCTCCCCAGGCAAAGGACTGGGAGACCAAAATGCCAGCACTAAAATGTTGGGGAGAGCCCTGCCAAGCCAGTAGCGTGGGCAGCAATGCCATGGTGAACCCACCCACACCACATCTGAGAGGTGTCATTTCTAGACACCGTGTTTCCTACCTGGTTGCAACACAACAGCAATGCTTTTGCTGTTTCTTTGGCAAATTGAAAATATTTCAAAAGCCGGGAGAGACTTCCGCGCCATCAGAGCTGCTGTGACCCTTCCCAGGGGCTGGCATGCTGTCCCATGACGTGTGCTTGCAGGAGATGCTATGGGATAGGACCTCTCTCCGCTGGGTCCATGTGGCCACCAAATCCCAGAGGCTTAGCCTCCCACTTGTAGGATTTCCACACCTCTCCAAGCACCAGCTCCAAAAGCCTTGAGGACCTGAGGGTGGCATTTTGCAAGGAGAAGTCTGGTTTTGAACCCTGTTTTCTTCTTACTGTACAATTTGGGATGGCTCGTCTTCACCTGTCCAGGGAATGGTCAAGTGAAGGAGAAGGTTGGACTTGCTAAGGGCCATGGGGAGTTTAGGGTCAAGCTGAAAGGCCATGGGATGGGGCTCAGCCTGCTCACCTGGTCCGACATGGGGAAATAGAAATTCCCACCTTTCTCTCTGCCTTTCTCAAGGGGTTACTGCTTCCAGGTGAATTATGAACTAGAATTAAACATGGCAGCATTAACACACTTTTATTTTACAAAAATAAACTCAGGGGTATGTGTCAGCTGGTTTTGCACAGTAGTCCCACAGGGCAAGCGGTGCAGTCGTGAGCCTCTGGACATCTCTGCTTTCCTGAGCAACCAGATGTTTCCCTCTCCTCATACCACTTTATTTACTGCTCATAATTACAGTTTTTCCAACATCTTTTTTCAAACATCCCTTGCCTCTTCAAGTTAAATGGTTTGTCTTGCTTGTCCAGTGTCTGAGGTGTCCTGGAGACACTTCTCGCAGCTCCGTTCCTCTGCTTTAAAGGCAATTACAGCTGATCACCTCCTTCTGACTGGTTTTTGAAAGTGAGGAAAGAGAAAACAAAAGGGACATTGGAGCTTGGCTGCAGCTTGGGTTTCGTCTTGGACCTCCCATGCTCACGGTGGCTCAGGAAGTCCCTGACACCATGGGATTGTCTATGCCAGGTCATAGAATCATTCAGGTTGGAAAAGACCTTTGAGATCATCAAGTCCAACTGTAAACCTAATACAGCCAAGTCCCACTAAACCATGTCCTTAAGTGCCACATCTACGTGTCTTTTAGACACCTCTAGGGATGGTGACTCAACCACTTCCCAACCACCAGTGGGCAGTGCGTGACTGCCCACTTCCCTGGGCAGCCTGTTCCAGTGCTCAACAACCCTTTCAGTGAAGAAATTTTTCCTAATATCCAACCTAAACCTCCCCTGGTGCAACTTGAGGCCGTTTCCTCTCGTCTTAGCGCTTGTTAGGTGGGAGCAGAGACCGACCCCCGCCTGGCTACAACCTCCTTTCAGGCAGTTGCAGAGAGCGATGAGGTCTCCCCTCAGCCTCCTTTTCTCCAGGCTAAACAACCCCAGTTCCCTCAGCCGCTCCCCACAAGACTTGTGCTCCAGACCCTCCACCGGCTTCGCTGCCCTTCTCTGGACACGCTCCAGCCCCTCAAGGTCTTTCTTGTCGCGAGGGGCCCAAAACCGAACACGGGACTCGAGGTGCGGCCTCACCAGTGCCCAGCACAGGGGGACGATCCCTGCCCTGCTCCTGCCGGCCACGCTATTTCTGACACGGGCCAGGATGCCGTTGGCCGCCTTGGCCGCCTGGGCACGCCGCCGGCTCACGTTCGGCCGGCCGTCGACCAGCACCCCCAGGTCCTTTTCCGCCGGGCAGCTTTCCAGCCGCTCTTCCCCGAGCCTGTAGCGCTGCACGGGGTTGCTGTGACCCAAGCGCAGGACCCGGCACTCGGCCGTGTTGAACCTCGTACAGCTGGCCTCGCGCCATCGATCCGGCCTGCCCAGATCCCTCTGTAGAGCCTGCCTGCCCTCCAGCCTACCCTCAATGCTCCCGCCCAACTTGGCGTCATCTGCAAACTTACTGAGGGTGCACTCAATCCCCTTGTCCAGATCATTGATAAAAATATTAAACAGAACTGGCCCAAATACTGAGCCCTGGGGAACACCAGGGCAGCAAATCCCCCCTTCCTGGCCAGTCAATACATGCTCCTTCTCCCCAAAGACCACTTCAGCTCTACAGGATGTCCTTGCCTGTCCTAAACTGGGCTTAGAGCAATGAATATTTGCACTGCCTTCTTCCTCGCAGAATAGGAAGCCCAGGCTGTGCAAAGTCCATTGCATATCAGTAAGATTCAAGCGGATTACAAAAGACTGTGCGATGGTCTTGATTTTATGCATGACAGGTGCCAGCCTAAAACGCAACCAACAAAATACAGACCACCTGAAAACTCTGAAATGAAGCTAAATTCATAGACCCCTGCCTTTAATTTCTTTCTCTTTTCAAAAATGCCTTTGAAGACAGAGCGGATGAATCTCACCAGGGTTTTTTTTTAATGTATTGTTGAGAACTAATGCATTTCTCCTGATGCCCGGAGGGGTTGTCTCCATGCAGAAGAAAGGCTGGGAGAAGAGTATCTTTCTAGGAAGGCTCGTTTCAGCCACAGCTTGTGCACTGCTTGGCAGCAGTAGGGTTTGCATTACTGTCAGGGCCAGCAGGAGACCATTTCCCCTGTGGTGAGCTACCACGTGCCTGGAGAGGAGGAAGAACCACGCAGGCTGACCCCACAGACCCTAGATCAGGCAACAGGAGCCCAGACGGGCTTCCAGGAGTGAGTTTTGCCCATTGAAACCCTGGATGAGGTGTAACCCCAATGCAGGGGTGTTTGGGACTGCTCATGGTCTAGATCAGGGCAGCTTTACCAGCTTCAGGTTCTGCCTGGAGTCCTCGGTGGCTGGAGAACCCAGAGAGGTGCTTGGATGGACCAGTTCAGGGTTCAGAGGGCACCAGCCCCCAAATTCCTGCAAACCTCAGCCCTCAGAGTGCATGAGGTGACCGAGCTCCAGGCGTGCAAACTACCAGGACCCAGTGCTGGTGCCCACAGGGACCCTCCTCGTCACCCACAGGTCCACCTGCATTCCATAAGCGGATGTGGCCCAAGGGAGGAGATGTCCAGGAGCTCCTAGGAGGGGCTGGGGGGGGACCAAAGTGAGCTGGGAATGGGAGGGGAATGAGACCTTGCAAACTGGAGGCATCCCTCCAACTTCTTGCTTGGTCCTGGTGGGGCACCATAAGGCAATGGAGGTGGGTGCATCATGGATGGGTTTTCCTGCTTTGACCTCACTCCTGGTTGGAGGAAGAGGAGTGTTGGAGGGCTCAGGGGCTGCCTTACCTGCTGAGGTTTTGCACCGCTGCTCGCATTTCCACTTGGTTTCGAAGCGGTTGCTGTTCCCTCGGCATCCCCCGAAGATGAAGGGCCGGCAGGCGTTTGCCTCTGGGTGGTAATACCAGAGCAGGGTGTAGTGCTGGCAGGAGCCCTCATCCATCGGCTGCAGGCAGGGGGCTGCAGGGAAACACCCCCCCACCCACTCGTGTGTTGGACCCAGGTGGGAAAAGGCCACGCTCTGCCACCCTGATTCCCACCCTGGGCAAACGCGTGGGGCTGGTCCAGGGTCTCCCGCTGCCCCACAGTCAGCATCTTACCGCGAAGCAATGGGGCTGTCAGAGCAAAGCGGGCAGCAGGGACCAAGGGGGGGGCATCCAGCAGTGGATTTCTATAGCGGGACGAGCGTGAGGCTCCCTGTTGCTCCACGGCACTCTCTGCCCCTGTGGTGCCCACCATGGTGTTCTCCGACCTTTGCAAGGGGGTGATTAACCCCTGGGTCCTGGGAGGGGGTCTTTGCAAGGGTGGTGGCATTCGGGGTGTTCCCTGGGGGACTCTCACTGTATTTTGCTGGTGGGGCTGGACCACACTGGATTGGGTGAAAACACCCCCCAGCTTTTTCACCACCAGCTCAACGCTCTGGGGCAAAAGCAGCTGCTTTAAGCCAAGTCCAAAACGGAGTTTTGAGCCTCTGTTAGCCGGCATGTGTAACTCTTCCAGCGCCACGTCCCCTTGATCCCAGTGCCAAAAAGCACTTCCCACCCAGGAAGTGACTTCCTTAAATGTCACTTAATTCAGTGCATTTCACCTGGTAATTGACTGTGGGCTTCTCGGCGCTTGTGCTGAGAGGGACCCGTTATCTGCTGTGCCCGGGGAGCCGCTGGGGAAGCAAATGGAAATCACACGTAATGAGGGCACGCAAACAAATTAGCTACCATTTAAATATATATCATTGGAGCCTTACATGGCTTTCCTCTGGCTAACAAGTTCTCCTAATAAATGTCACAGAGCAATTGGGGAGGGGAGGGAGAAACCGGCGGCAATAAAATTCTTAATGGTGTTAAACAACTCAGTCAGAAAGGTTGGGTGTTAGTCAGAGAAAATGGAAGTATTTGTGGTTGTTTGCAGGAGATAAATGTCAGGCCGGAGTTTTGTAAATCTGCGAGCTTTGAAAAGCCAGGAGCGATTGTAATCTGGCAGTAATAACCCTCCGATTGCAGAATCCTGTTAACATTTAGAGCGCCTATCCGCACTCATCATTTAGCAGAGCGATTTATGAGCCCTCCTGCCTCAGACCCGGGCTTTAATGGGATTGTCGGCTGGCGACGGCTGCAGCTGTGATTCAATAACTTGTAGGACGCCCCATCGATCTGAAACCGCCCAGATCCCAAATGCTGCCTTGGTATAAAGTGAGTTTAAAGCCAGACGGATGATGTCTTCAATGTAGAACAGACAACAGGAGAGTGCTTGGGGGTGGGCAGGAGGAAGGCAGTGATGGCTGGGGTCTGGTTCTAGGCTTAGCTGGATTTGGGGGATTTGTTCTATCCTTAGCAGATTACACGGGGGAAAAATGGAGGTCACTATCAACGGATTTGACTTAAAACTCTTCCCAAAGCTCTGGGAAAGGGCCATCATGGGTAATAAAGGTCAACGCATATAAACTGTAGGTCAACAGCTTGTATAGGCTACGACTTGTTTTGGGGTGTAAAATTATGTAACATTGGGGTGTCTTGCTCAGTATGAAAGTGCAGTGTGGGGTTTTTTTTTAATTATTTCAAGAGTAGAAGGACTATTTGGCCAACCCATGTGCTGATTGGCCAACCAGTGAGCTGACTGGCCAGCTTTTGTGTTGACTGGCCACTTAGCTACTGCATGGCCAGTTTGCAGAAAGCTTTGCCCCATAGATGCTGGGGGACCAGAGTTTGTGGAGGACCATTGTACCAGCATGGGATGTTGCATTTTAGATGCCTCCCTTCTGCCGAGATGCATCTGGCCCTGTGAGTGCCTTTTTCTCTGAGCCGAACCACTGACGCTGTCACCCTGCCTGTGTCAGCGGCAGCTCCATCCATGCTACCCAACCCTCCTCCTCCTGGTGACAAAACCTGAGCAGACACATCTTAATTTCTGACTTGCTGAATTGCAAGAAATGAGCCTGAACTCTCCATCCTTCTGAGTCCTGCCCTGTCTCGCAGTGTGTTTGGACTTTGAGCACCAAGTGCAGAAAGCCCTTCACAAACAAGCCCATAATCCTTCTTCCACCTCGCCCCAGCCCTTCTGCATCATGTTTTCACTCTATATGTCGCCTATAAATCAAGATTCTTCTAGTGGAAGGTGTCCCTGCCCATGGCAGGGGGGTTGGAACTAGATGATCTTTAAGGTCCCTTCCAACCCAAACCATTCTATGATTCTGTGATTCAAAGCCAAGCCCTGATGAGGAGGTCAGAGGGTCCATGGGTGGCTGTGGCATGGATCTGGGGATGTGATGGACCTGGAGGAGGGCAGCTTGTATGGGTACTTCTGGGTAAAGGTCATTTCCAGGTTGCTGCTAAAATTTAGGGCAGCGCTACCCAGAAACCCCTCAAGCCAGTCATGTCAAAGGCTGCTTGATGCCTCCATCAGCATCTCAGGGGATGGGCAGGCCCATAGGAATCGGAAAAGCCACCCATGAGTCATTATCCCTTGGGGACAGGAGGATGATATCCGACTGGTAGCTATTCTGTGCCAAGGGGACTATATTGATCGTCAGGTCTGCAGGAAGCTGGGCCAAGCATTCCCTCATAGTAATGCTCGCTACAGTGATTCACAGTCAGAAGAAAGGGTAGACGACCTGAAATGCAGCTAAAACTGCCCCATCCTGTCCTCTCCCTGGAAAGATGGCCATTCTCAGCCAGGCATTAATGGATTTCCCTGTATCCATCAAGCTCATCTCCCGGCCTTTTCCATCAGGACACTGCGTCCCAACGCATCCCAAGGTGGTCCTGGAGCCTCCTAGGGAACCACCCCGTTGGCTGTGCCTACAGAGTGGGCCATGAACCCATGGGCAAGGAGCAGGACATAGTTCACCTCCCTATGGCTGAGCAGCCTTCATGCCCCAAAATGATGGTTGCACCTCGGCTGCCTGGTGCTGCTCAAAGTCCTAATAATACCTGAAAGTGTGGCCAGTCTTGGATCATGCTTTTTCCCTGTCCATTTGCCTGGTGTAGAGGTAGATGCAGTGTGAGGAGATGCCACAAACTCACTGGTGTTGGTGTACAGGCAGGGCTGTTCTGTATGTGTCTTCAGCGCAGGACCTTGGCCCTGCTCTTTCCTCCTCTCTCTTGGGCAACACAAAGGGACAGAAATAGAGCCGGTTCTTTTCCCATTAGCTGTAATCAGTAGTTTTACCCATTAAATGGTTCATGAGGCCCTAGGCAGAAATAGTCTGTAATTGCTCAAGTGTTTGGTCTCAGAGATGTAATTTCTGGCTGGTAGGAAGCTTTACTAGAAGTTGCAAAGGACATGGTGGGGAGAGGGGGACAAAATCAGCCTGAAAACGGCTGCCACTTTCCAGCCTTTCAAAATGCATTCTTTTGAAGGTGGTGAATCATCACCGAGACCACACATATTTGGCTTTTTCCTCACCCACCGCCCCTGCCAGGGGCATCAGCTCACCTCGTCTCTACGCCACAGACCAGCCCTTTTCACCACAGAGACATCGCAGCGTGGGAGCCCTCAATGGCAATCCCATCACTGCCTTATTTCTGCCCAGTCCCAGGGAAGAGAATTTAGCACCGGGTTCATGGAGTGCTCCAGAAGATAGTGGCTGCCACAGTTGGAAGGATGGAAGGCATGCAGCCATGCAGCTGCGCTTACCTGCAATAAGTGAAGGTGGCTCCATGAAGGGCTTCACCGACGTCACCAACGTGGTCATGCTCTGAGTTTTGTTAAGCATTTCTTCCTGGCTTTCACCATCCCTTCTGGCGTGTTCCCGAGGCTGAAAATACCCTTGGAGCTGCCTGTTGATTTCAGCTGCCTCCAGACCTGTGGATTCAGTCGCTGGGTCAGTGAGGATGAAATCTGGTGCCACAGTTTGAAAGCCACCATGCTTTGATAAATAGGTTGTATCTCAACAAAATTACTGCCACTGCACAACACAGTGTGGGAGACAAGTCACAACACAATGTTTCATCGGCCAAAGCCTACAGACCCCTGGGGTATGTGGTCAAGGTAGGCAACTTATTTCCAAATGCCATATACTCTAGAGAAGGGCAAGCAATTAAGGAGATATTGTACTGTCTTCTCAAGGAAGGGAGTAGGGGATACGGTAAACTTATTCAGAATAAAAGCTGTTTTTGAGGAAGTGGTTCCCAAGAAGTGTGCTGGGCTTCCTTGGGACCTCCATGACTGCATGGACATGTTCCCATTGTCACTTGGGATGGAGTTTTAATCAAAACTACATGGATAATTAAATGTTGCTGGATCAGCATCTCCATGAGATAGGTCCCTTGAAGTGCTGAGCACTGCCAGTCTTCTCAGGTAAGACTTGTTTACTAAAAGGCTGGGAATCCACAAAAAGAGTTAGCTAAGTTATGCATGTCCAGCTGTATGTCTGGATGTGTGTGAGGCTGTGGGTCCATCGTCCTTCATACTGGGTATGTCTGGTGCCCAGTGCCTTGAGGGACAAGCATGATCTGGACCAGGCTGGCAGGCACATTAGCGGATCAGCTATTGTAGGAGTTCTGGTTTTATGGTGGGTGTACAGCATTTGCAGGTAGAGGACAGTACATCTAGTGGAGTCTGGCTGTGCGAAGTTAACCCAGAAACCTGTTTTGAAGCAATGTGGACCAGCAGACTGAATCCATCCCAGATTAATGATCTGTGGTGTGGTCCACTGTGGTTTTGATCTGGCTTTGCTTTCCTTTGCTGACTTACTGTTTTATCTAAATGATGCTCTGAGCATGAGGGATGGAGAGCACCACATGCTCCTTGCTGAAGGATTGACCAGCCAGATAACAGGCAGGGATGGCCCTTGGGTAACACCTGAGTCATGAAGGCAAAACACTTCAGCGAGGGTTGTCCTTTGCAGGAGCATGGAGGCTACTGTGTCCAAGGGCATTCATTGTGCAGGATTCATTTGCTCTGATTTATTTACATTACAGAAGCAAATGGAGGCTGGGGTAAGGGCAGGATCCCAGGTATGGGAACATGGATAGACATCAGGGAGAGATGAACTCTACCCTGACAGATTTGCTTTCTACACACAGAGTAGGAGGGGAAACAGAGCCCAGAAAAGACTATCTCATGTCTAGTGTAATTGGGAATATCCCACACCAACAGAGTTCCCAGCTACTCCAGGCACCTACGACTGTACTGGTTTCTTACATCCAGGGCAAGGATGTTGCTTCTTGACACACCTCTCTGTTTAGAAATTCCTTGCTTTGTAAAATGCTCTACTTTCATACACTGTGAAACAATGTGTTATGAAGGCTAAAAAAAAAAAAAAAAAAAAAAATCTAACAGTTATGAAGGAAAAATTAAAGCAAATCCATTCCTGGAGAACATGAATTCACTGCAATTTAGAGTAAAATTGGTGCTCTGAGGTTCCTCCTTTGTTATTCCTGTTTAAAACATTAAAAACAAGCTGTGGTGAGGGACACTTTCCAGGTCTAATGATGGCCTTGAAATGTAGTAGGAAAAATTCAGGTTAGATGAGATGTCCCAGGGCAACCAAGGCATCAAAGCTGGGTTAACATATATGACACAGATCTACGAGACACCTGTGCCCACAGAGAGGATCCAGCAGGACACGTAAACTGGCTTATATGTGGGCAACTAGATCAACACCCAGGGATGAGGATGAGATCCAGAGTTGGAAACTTTCCTCTAGGTGCCTTCATGTGAGCTGAGCATCTCCAAAACCTACTATGGCCAGCTGAGGTCCAGAACCTGGTTCAGTATCTCTCATGGAAAAAAACTAGACCCTGACTCACTTGCACACATGTAGGCAAAGACATCGAGGAACCAAGTCCTCCCTGAAGCACAGAGGATGAGCCCCTGATGGAACATGGGGGTCTACCTTGGTGTTGGCAGATTGGTCCTCCAGACCCCGTGGACCATGTGGATTAGATCTCTGCAATGAGAGCTTAAATGATGAATAGACACATGCACCATAGGCACCTCGCTGGAGCTTATCATGTTGATGGTTTGGGATGGCAGAGCAACAGCATCTGTTTCGTGGGCAGGGAGAGGTATTCCTGTGGATGCAGCTTTTAAAGCTGGGTGTCAGGAATAGCTTTGATCCTGTTTTGCAGTAAAGAGTGGAAGCAGGAGACGTCTTGGTGTCCCTCTCAACCCTGTTTTCTCAGATTCCTCTCAAGGCCCCCCAGAGCTAGGGTCTAAAAGCAGTCAGTGACCCAGGGTCATTTTCTACACTGAATCACAGAAAAAAAGCACTTATTCTTAACAACATCTTTTCACTTGCAGTTTCAGGCTGTTTTGGGGCAAGGAGAACATCCTTTACTCTACTGCATGAATTCACATGCATTTCTACATAGATATTAGCAGACTTACCCCTTTCCATGAGCATCCTTCCCAACTCACCTCCACAATCTGCAAACGTAAGACAGACAGGGCATAGTTTGTTTGCTACTTCTTTTTTCCCTATGTAAATAAGATTTTTCAACAAAATCATTATTTTTACAGGCAGCACATGCTTTCATGGGCTATTTTTCATCCTTTTTTTTCCCCTCTTCAAAGCATTCAAATGCCCCCTACCATCTCTAGGCAGAAATGAGTGCGACTCCAGCTTAATGGCTGAAGCATCTCAGCTAGCGGTGGTGAATCCAAACCCTCCTTGGCCATAGGCAGACCCCAGGGAGTGGGACAGGAGTGGGGCAGCTCTCTGCTGGCCATCAGGTAGCTGGACCTCTGCAGGGCAAGGAAAGCAAGACCCCAAAAGCCTGACACCCTTGTGATGTTGCGATTCTGGGGTAAAAACATCCCTAGTGCGGTGGTTTTTGTTACTGTTGTGGTGCAGGTTGGCAGTTATTCACTGCCGGAGAGGAGAGGTCTGTGTGTCAAGAAGTGCCACAAAGTAGACAGGAATTAGAAGGTTGTTATTAGGCAAAATGCAGCTCCAAACTTTCCCCCGTGACCCAGCACCTTTCACCAATCAGTGGGGAAATGGAGATGACCAGGGAGGAAAGCTTTGCTGACAAAACCATGTGGGTAGAAACGGGAACAGAGATGGTTTAAAGGGAAAAAAATTAAGAGTTTGAGTAGGAGGTCAGGACTATGGCAGAGACCTCGTGGCCCAGAAGCCCGCACTCGTCTCTGAGCGTGGAGAGGCGACACTTCTCCACTTGCTGCTAATGGGGTGATATTTGCTCTGATGAGCCAGCATGTGCCAGCACTCAAATTGCTCCAATTTAGTTGCTGGCAGGCGTCAGCGCGGTGGCCCCGAGCACGGCTCGCTGGCCGACTTACCACATCTGCCTCTCATTTCGCTCCTGACCACCTCCTTCACATCTTCCTCCTGTGCCACAGGGGGAAAGCAGAGGTTAACAGTGATTTTCTACCCCGGCACCATCTCCCTCCACTCTGTGCCCCATCCCAACTCTGCTTGCCCCATTGGAGGTGGCCTCTGGTGAAACCACCTCAGCTTGGGTATGGCCAAGACCAGAGATGTACATTTGGTGTCACAGGGACCTTGGTTCAAGATTTGTGGCTCATTAGGGAAATGATTCCCTTTGAAAATTCATGGCCATCCTGTAGCCAGCTCCTCTTGCCATGAGGAGCTGGGATCCCCAGCCCAGCATGAGGACCATGACACACCTCAAGTCCGGGCTGGCTTTCCAATGAGTGTCTCCACCCTTTTGGCATTGTCCCTGAAGCCATGGTCTCTCAGATGTCCCTTACCTCTGAGAAGCTTCATCAAGCTACTTGCATCCATGCAAAGGGGCTACTCAAATTATACTGCAGGCTTGACCCATGGAAATGGGCTGTAGCACTAGGTTTAGATGAGGTGCAGCTGCACCTCATTTTGTTTCTTCTCTGCCTCTTTACCAGCTAACGCCATTCCCCACAGAACAAGACATCTGGTGTCATGGATTTTGAGTCTGCCCTTCACCCGACGGCCACCCAACTGCCACTGTTTCGGTTGAGCATCTTCCATGTGTGACGGTTCGTGTCCTACTGCACTTCACGTGGTCACCACCTCTTATCCTTTGCAGGGATGACAAATTTTGGGGCGCTTTCTACATAGGGAGCTGGGCTTTTCAGCAGCCCACACATAGGGCACCCTTGCCCATAACACCCATGCTAAAACTAATCCTGCCTGGCCTCCACACACTGGAAAGATGAAAGTAGTGCATTGTATCAGTCAAGTGGCACAAAACACACTTGCTCAGGCAACAGGCTGGAGACCCTAATGTTAGGGGAGCTGCAACAGGGATTTTGCCCTGACCCATGGAGGTCAACCACTCCATCTTCAGGATTTATAAACCCAGAGCAGCAGTTTTTGCAGTAATGCCAGCTCCCTAATCGCTTTGAAAATGGGGCATATTTCTCTCTCCTGCTCTTTCTTTGTATTTGATCAGCCCTGAGGCATTGGCACTGATCCTATCTGCCAAGCACGACTTCGAAGCATCATGGGGAGGATGGGAGAGGGGAAATGTGCCTCGGGCTCTGGGTCGTTGTTTGGGCTTGGAATCGCACAGCCCAGCACTGCTCCCACCCCGGCCTGTGCATGTCTGACGTCTCTGGGTAATGGCCAACACTCTCATTTCCCAGATATTCTCTGAATGAATCTGTTTCTCAGCATTTCCCTCCTCCCCTATACCTCTTAGGGGCAGTTTGCCCTATTTTCTCTATTCAGGTCTCTGTAATAGGATGTGATCTTGGGCTAAAGTACTCACAGAAAGACCAGGATCTCCCTTTTCTCCTTTCTGGCCAGCTGGACCATTTTCACCCTGTTAAAAACACTTAAGTCATTACAAAAGCTCAGTAGATTGACCATTAAATGCTCCAAGAATAAGTGCACCTTAGAGAGGAAAGGATATGCTAGGAAGGGAGATTGGGAAAAAGGCTTACATGTATTCCTATAAATTTTAGGGATATCTGCGAGTAGCTCAGTGAGCAGAAAGGAATGGGCTCATCCATGTGCAAGGAAGCAAGAACAAAAGTGTGTATCAGAGAGCTGGGTTCAGGCTCCCAGAGTTTTTGGGAGCTCGGCTCTATCCAAACAATAAGGATGTTAGCAGCTACAGTTTTAAGTCGGGTTTCTTTGCCATTTGTAAGGGACCACAAAGGTTGGGGTGGAGGTGTGGAGAGGCTCTGGCCTCCAGAGAATGTCTGGGAACCAGACCAGGCAGAAGATAGCAACTGGGATTGCAATCCCAGTGCTGAAAACATGAAACACAGGGAAATGCTGAGGTTTGCCAATGGGGCTCTCTGCCTCCTAGGAGAAAATGCCTTGAAAAATTTACCACTCGGAACTGGCGAAAACTGGATTTGTTGATTAAAAATGCTTAAAAATATTAAAGAAAAAGGAGCACAGGAAGAATGATCTAAATTAAAGCTGCAATGGTTATTTTTCTCAATCCATGCTCACTTACAGGGGCTGGAGCGCGAGGAGAAATCACATTACCCTCCACCAACACATGGAGCTAATGCATTGCCACCTCCTGATGCAAAAAGCCCTTGAGTCAGTGTTGGCAGGACCTGCAGTGTGTAGGGACTGACCTGGAACATGGGTTGCAGGTTGGGATCTTGAGATTAATCTCTTGTTTGTATTCTCCGATGTGCATTAGAAGGCTGAGCACTGCCCCTCTGTACCGAAGTACTGCACTGAGCATTGTTTTACTCCTGGTCTGCCATGGCAAGCACAGTTGAGGATGTGCTGGCCCAAAATACGATGTTTTCCCAAAGAAGTCTTATATAAAACAACAGGCAGCCCCCAGGGCTCAGAGCAGTTGTCCCAGCTGGAGACACTTTCAGGCAGAAGTGTAGGCAGCATTGCCTGTGTCCAATGCCTGGTGCTCGGGAGTAAAATGCTCTCTGTGCTTTTGTTGTTGCGAAATTTGGAGAGCCAAGAAATGCAACCTAAAACCGGGGTTCATCCAGCCCCAATGCAGAGCTCTGCACTGCTGCAGGGAGGTGAGGAACCTCGCTGGGAGGAGAGGCCGGCTCATCCCCATACTGACCATTTCTCCTTTTCGCCCGTCCATGCCTGGGGGTCCCCTGAGGCAGAGCTGAGTTCTCCCTCTTTTCCCTCGTGGACCCTAGAGAGGAAGAGGAGAGATCAGTTAGCAGTGCCCGGGCACCCTCCAGAAACATCCCACACTGCTGGTTGGCATTTTCCCCCCAAAGTCCAGCCTGGGCATCAGTAGAAGATACTCAGAGCCTTCTGGATCTCAGATGCTCCCCAAACAAATCAGGTGGGATGGGTCAGAGCCTGGGCTTTGCCCCCTCTATCCTGGGCAATCATGAGGCATTTCCTATGGTCCCTCCCTGCAGAAAGGATGGATGCTGCAGGAGCAGAAGGCAGTTTTCTCCCTCTGACACTCAGTCTGTCCTGGCACTAATTTAAGAAACGGTGTCTCAGCAGGAGGAGAAGGACTTGCAGATGGAGATAATACCCTCCCACATTAGAAAGGAGGGTGGCCTTGCTGCTGCCGTTCAGACCCAGGGACTTTCTCTTTTAATTTAGGGAAAACAGAAGTAGCAGTGTGGGTGTAGAAAGTGGCATCTCACAGTCTCTCTTTAATCAGTGTCCAAACGAAAGCCATTCATTATCTCATACACGGCTTTCTGAGCATGCAGTGCTTGTAACTGCTTACATAAAAACTTCCAGCCTTTTTAAACATACATGAGGGGATCTCGTACTTTCAGCTCCTTCCTCCCTTCTGTGATTCTTTTGATACATTTTTCACTGCAAGGTGCAGCCTGAGGAGCAAGGAAAGAAGAATAAAGTTGCTGCTATGGCCTGAAGCTGGATCTAGTCAATTTTTTATTGTTCTGGAAGGATCTTTCTACACCTGCACCCCTTTAGGGGAAGGCTAGGGGGCAGTCCTTCCTATAATCACCCTGTCAGTGGTGAAGCACTGGGTGGGATTCAGCTGTAGCTACAGGCTGCTGAACAATGCTGGAGGCCCAGAACATCCTCTGTGCCCTTGTACTACAGAGCAGATTGCTCTAGGTCAAGCCTTTATTTAATGGTGTCTCAGGACACAATACAGATGTTCAGTCTGACCATCAGTGCAACATGGAGCTTGCTGCACCACCTGCATTTTCCCTTCCTTAACCACTTCTTCCCTAAGACTTAAAACCCAGTGTTGGGTCTTTTTTGTGACTCCAAAGAGCAGGCTATAGGCTTTCCCAATGTGTGATGCTCTTCTCTGTATGGGGGAAAACCAGGCTGAAAATCAATAAAGCCTACACAGACATGTTTATACCACCCAAGTCAGAAGTCCTGCAAGGGGCTCTAGGACAGGGTGACCTTTGAGACCCAGGAGAGCTGATTTAATGAGGTCCAGACTCATTCAGACTTTCACACAAAATTGGGTCTGAATTGTCCCAACTTCTATCGTCAAAAGCCAAAGCAATTTCACCGGTGTATCTTTACCAGCACAGTCCTGAACTGTCAGATGCAGGTACACATCAGCTAAATTCTCCATGCTATTGAATGTGCTTCTCGCTTGGTGAAGGATTATCACTGGCGACTGGAGTTTGGATTATTTGGCTGAAATAATTCAGCAGGCCATAATAGATTAAAGAAGAAAATCCTGCCAGAGTATCTACCTCCTTTGCTTGTTTTCAAAGCAGCAGCACAATCTAATTCCCATTTAGCAGAAAACTCAAGTGTTTTACAAACCATACGTGTGTGTGTGTGTACACGCAGCCTCTACATACATACATATATATATACACACACATACTCGAGGATTAAATCCTTGCACACACTTACATAGGGATACACCACTCAAGGGTGAAACATGGCACACCAAATATCTGCCAGACTCACAGTCTGGCATTATGGATACGTTCAAGGAAACATCCAAGGTCAGGTTGGACGTGGCTCTGAGCAACCTGATCGAGTTGAAGATGTCCCTGAGCACTGCAGGGGGGGTGGACTAGATGACCTTTAAAGGTCTCTTCCAACCCAAACCATTCTGTGATTCTATGATTCTGTAACAGTTGGTCTTTAAGGTAGTTACCCAACTCCAGCTTTTCTTTTGTTCTTGGTTCTTTCATGTTAATTTATCTATTCTCTTGTCCGAGCCTGAAACTCAGCCAGTCCCACCAGCACAACTGAGAAGTGTATTTTCATTTCCAGCCCTCTTTGACTTGAAAAGTTCTTTGTTACTTAATGGATGCTGTCTAAGGGCAGGTGATTAGCATTAATCTCTAGCATAGTCCCTCTGCATTGTGTTGGCAGCAGCAAGACACTCTTCATTATCATAGAATCTGGGGGCAGCATGTTTCTGCTCATAAACAGTATTAGCATGTCTCATTTCCAAGTCTTTTTGTTACATTTCAAAAGGTGCCCAGCATGTCTTGCATGCAAAAACACTTATTAAGTATGGCCCACAAATGGGGTCTGAAAGCCACCAGCTCCTTCCGAAACCTTGGCATCCGGCTGCCCAGATAATTAGCAACAGGAGGGGTGCACTTGATGCCCTGCTAACTTGAAATTATCAGCCTTCCTTTCTTCACTGAGAGATCGCATCTTACACTGCAGATGGGAAAAGAAGAGAGGAGAGGGAAAAAAAAATCTCCGCTGATAAATGCACCAAGAGATGAAGTAAGTTGACCAAGATCCCACAGAAAGACAGCAGACTTTGCAGCCATCTCAACGTGGGAGACCTCAGGTGCCAGCTTGTAAGGGGGGGGAGATGTATGGTGACATGAGGGGACATATCTGGGGTGCTATGTCACATGAGGATGTAAGGTGCCGATCTCACCAGGGTTCAGGGCATGTTACAGACCACTTGCTGCTCACCTGTGGCCCTGGTTCACCCTGTGGCCCTTGAGGTCCATCGGGTCCAGCGACTCCAGTCTTCCCAGGCCATCCCATTTGTCCTTTGAAGCCCCCCAAGCCAGGAACTCCCTTGGCTCCCTGAGAATGACCGACAGAGCAGTTCAAGCACAGGTGGTTTTAGAGATGGGCCAGTCAAACATTACCCAAACACTTTCATAGCATTGGCAATAAGGGGAGACCATTTACATTCCACTCTGTCTGCTGTTGTGCTATTCACAGAGCATCAGTAGGTTGGTAGAGATACTTCAGCTTTGCTCTCCACATTTACTTGTCGAGAAGGCACCTCACTGCTTGGTGACATGGACACCCCCTCTCTGGGATGACGCCCAGTAATTTCTAATGCCCAACTTTTTCTGCAGAAGTAAGCGGAGTCCTTTAGTCTGTAACCCTGGAAAAAACAATGACTCCTGAGGAGGAGAAAGGAAGTTACCAAGAGCTGGACTATAAATTTCCTACTCATCTGCACCATTGAGCTTTCTCCTGGAGCTTCTGTGAACAGAAAAGGCTCCCATAAAACACAGCGGAAGGAAAGAGCTCCAGTCAGCCTAACAGCCAGCCTTCAGCAGTGGCTGAATGCAGATATTTGTGGGAGAGGAGAAGAACAAGAGAGGAAAGGAGTGATGTTTCCCCAGAAATAATCTCCCAGCCTCCAACCATACACAGTTCAGAGCCTTAGTGAGCCAGAGGTGTTGCTTGACAAGAGAAGAACCCTTAGTGTTTGACACAGATGACCATCAGGGGATGAGGACCAGAAGAGGTGTTATCAATAAAAGCAACAAATTCTTTAAGATCCCAAATCAGCTGGAGACCAGATGGTGGAGTTGAATGCGAGAAAGGCCTGAGGGGCTGGAAAATGCCAGAAGACTTGATGGAGGCTGCTGGGATTATTGTGTCGTTTTCTTTTTCTTTCAAAACAGTTACTGTTTTTACTGAAACCCCATTTTTTCCCTCTATGGAAAGGTACAAATTTTAGATTTGTTCTTTTAGGGAAGAAAATGGAAAATTAAGCAATGCAGAGAAGGAAGATCAGTGGGGAGTGATCAAGGTGGGGACTCCTCAGGGAGCTGAGAGCAGAGCCCGGGAGCAGGTCACCTGGGAGATCTTTCCCACTCCCACGTCCAGCGTGCGCAGGAGGCAACAGCGTTATCCGCTTCTTCTGCCCCACAGCATCCCAGGCACCCTTTACCCTGGGCATGGTAGTGTTGAATAAACTCTCACAATTAATCCCACTTCAAGGATTTGAATGGCTTTGCCTCATACTAAGCAGGCACCCTCCTGGGGTTTCATACATCAGCAGAGGGTGAATTTAAGGAGACCTCCCTCTCCTGCCCTTTCCAACTGCAGTCCCAGGCTTAATGCTCCAGACAGTTGACATTTGCCCACTGGAAAGGGTACCTATGATGTAGAGAGTGTATAATTTTGTTAACTCAGCCTGATGGATGTGGGATTTATTCTTTTATAAATGGCAGCTCGATGCAGTCTGGTGAGTACTAACCTTTTCTCCTTTCTCCCCAGGAATCCCTGAGGCACCATTGTCCCCTGATGCTCCTTGCTCACCCTGGAAGGAGCCAAGATAAAATCATGGCCAATGCAGACTTGGCAAGGTTGCAATTTGCTGAATGAACCAGCTTTTCTTCAGATTACAATATTATTTACTGAGTGTGACCCAGCAGGGTCTCTCAGCCTGCACATTGGTGCAGTACTCAAGGAGACGGAAAGAAATCTCATTCAAATCTCGATTACTTGACATGTGCAATAGTGCCTGTGGAGCACCAGGGCTGGAGTGGATGAACCCTGTTGAGTCTTGCAGCGGTGAGTGAAGGGGTCCTTACCCTAGTGTCCGAGCATCTTCACCCAGATCTATGCTGGTTTATAGGAACAGATTGAGAAAAAACTCATTTGTGCCCTTTGAAAGAAATAAGCACGTTGCAGAGGTGGATTTGCAGCACCTGCAAAGCTTTTTGGAAACCTCTTACTTGTAGGCAGATGCATAATTTAGATACTCACCTTTGGTCCATACGGTCCATCCAATCCCGGGATCCCTGGTTTTCCAGGACTGCCAATTTCTCCCTGTGGATGAAAAAGCAGTGGATGGGCTGTAAGCACAAACAAGCCCTAAAACATTGGGAAAACTGGCTCCGAAAAGGCAAGGTGAGTAGTACTTGAGGGGGGAACAAGATGACAACACTCCTGGCAACAGAAAGCCTAAGTATAGGCAAAGTCTTACTTCAGTATAAATTTTAGACTGTCCCGACTCCAAGCCCACCTACATGAAAGTAGGTGGGAAATTCACCGAACAGTACTTCGTTTACCCAATAGGCCAAGGATGATAAAGGAAGATATTAATAACAACAACAACAATAATAACAACATATCCCATTGGCTCAGCTATCAATAGCTCCCTTACTTCTTATCAAGCTTTTCAAAACCCTTCGTAAAAAGACCATTAAGGGTCATTATCCTTGTTTATAGAGGAAGGCCTAATGGTGCTGACAATCGGAGTGATGTGCCCAGCAGTAATTGCGAATTAAGTCCAGGCAGTTGCTAAGCCACAGACCTGACGGGGATTTGGGCAGGGTCTGGTTTTTTTTACCCCAGATTATCAAAAAGTTCCCTGCAAACCTTAAAAACTCCCCATCCATGGTTCCCTGCTCTGCATGGCCACGTCTCTCTGTGCTGCAGCCTGCAGCTCCGTGCTACCAAAAGGGACTTCTCCTGCCAGAGTTAGGGTGGCTTCTTCATGCATGATGCTATCCTGGGGATGAGTGGGAAACGGTCCTCGTTTTGGCTGCGATAGAGTTAATTTTCCTTCTAGTAGCTGGTATAGTGCTGTGTTTTGGATTCAGTATGAGAAGAATGTTGATAACACACTGATGTTTTCAGTTGTTGCTAAGTAATGTTTAAACTAAGTCAAGGACTTTTCAGCTTCTCCTGCCCAGCCAGCAAGGAGGCTGGAGGGGCACAAGAAGTTGGGAGGGGACACAGCCAGGACAGCTGACCCAAATTGGCCAAAGGGGATATTCCATACCATGTGATGTCATGCCCAGTATATAAACTGGGGGGAGTTGGGCAGGGAGGGATCGCTGCTCGGGCACTAACTGGGCATCGGTTGGTGATTGGTGAGCAATTGCATTGTGCATCACTCGTTTTGTATATTCCAATCCTTTTATTATTATTGCCATTTTATTATTGTTATTATTATCATTATTAGTTTCTCCCTTTCTGTCCTGTTAAACTGTTCTTATCTCAACCCACGAGTTTTACTTTTTTTCCCCGATTCTCTCACCCATCCCACTGGGTGGGGGGGAGTGATGGAGCAGCTGCGTGGTGCTTAGTTGCTGGCTGGGGTTAAACCACGACAGAAACGATGCTGGAAATGGGGCATCCAGAGCAGGATGGAAACCTGGGCTTAGCTCACCTTGATGCCTTTGGCTCCAGGAGTGCCGACGTGTCCTGGAAGCCCTCGTAAGCCCTGAGGAGAAAGCAGATCACAGGTGGTGACTTTAAATCAAGGTGAGGGCAGGAGGGAGGAACTCTGCGTGTGCACAGACCTAACCCCGAGGTAGTGCTGCAAACTCTTCCCTTGCTCACAGCATCCTTCCCCATAAGCCTCACTGCAGCCTGGAGCCTGAGCATTCTTCTCTGCTTGTCCCAACCTTTATTTCCCAGAATCACGGAGTGGTTGAGGTTGGAAGGGAGCTCTGGAGGACATCTTGTCCAACTCCCCTGCTCAGGAGGGAGGGGAGGGCCCTCTAAAGCTGGTTGACCAGGACCGTGTTCAGACAGCTTTTGAGTATCTCCAAGGATGGAGATTTCACAGGATCTCATCCATCTCCTACCTTTGCTCCTTTCTGCCCGATGTCACCAGTGGTCCCAGGATCACCTTTCCCTCCCTACATAAAAAAAAGACAAACATATGCACAGCCTGAAAGGTGAATAATATAGCCGTGGTGATAGCATCATGTTGCATTTATATTGTGCTTTTAACCACCAGAGGCTTCTTGAAAATTTGCAGATCATGGTCACCTTGTCGCTAGAAATGCAGCCAGCTCTGGGGTGGGACAGGGAATGACCTCGCAGAAGATGGGTGACTGCGACAGGGCTGCTAGCGAAGTGGGACAAAGTGCTGTGATGAGTCACCACAGGGTCTGTAGCTTACGCTGGGCAACGTTTGGAAAATGACCCTTGAGGACCTGCGTGTTGGAGTGAATGTTACTGGGGTTTGGGAGCTAATGGAGTGGCAACAATCACAGTGACCTGCACTGTGGAGATGTTAGATGGTTTCCCTCAGTGATTTTGTTGGTCACTGCCCCTGAAAATTGAGTCTGTCATTCAAAGTCTGGATCCTTCAGGCACTACGTGAATGATCTAGAGGATGTTCATTAATTTCAGTGAGGTCTTCCTTTCCTGCACCCTCCCAAAATCTCCTAGTATTTTTTTTTCTCTCATGGGAAAACAAAAGAGAAAAACCACCAGCAGATTTCAGCTTGTTTCCAGAAAGCAAAGGGAAGACATGTTCCCACCAAGCATCACTTTGGAGATGCGCTTTTCAGTAATAAGGAGTCGAAGTTGCATCCATGTGCAGGAACTTATCTGGGGGCAAGGGAGGCATCCTGTCATGACAGAGAACCAGCTCGTCCCAGGAAAGTGAGGTCCATAAGGGCTTTAGCAAATGATTGCTTTGTTCCCTGCGCTCTCCATCAGGCAGGTCAGCATTGAGGAGAACTGGACTTGGTACATGATGGAACTTGAAATTTGGGCCTTGGCAAGTAACAAAGGAAAACTCGTGTTGAAAAACATGAGAAAACTTAGAAGTCTATCGCTAGAGACATGGACAAATTCTTTGCTGGCATCCAGAGAATGGCTCCTCCTAAAAATCAGGCCAGGATGTGCACTAGAGACTTCTCCAGGAGGTTTAGGGAGCGATTTCATCTCTTTTTTGGAAAGATTCACCCAGAGCAAGACCTGACTCCAGTAATGAGGCAGGTAAGGTGTGGGAGGAGAAATGAACTTGGGGTCAAGAAAGGCACAGAACCTCTTTCCACCTGCCAAATGAACCATGTCCTTTCTTGCTACTCACCGGCTTCCCCTTCTGCCCCTGAAGACCTCTGTCGCCTTTGGCTCCCTTGTTTCCATTCTTCCCATCAAGACCTGCTGCACCCTGCCAGAAAGATGAGAAAAATTAATTTCTGTGTCAGCTCTTGCCGGGAAGGTGGCTGAGGACAGTCATGAGGATGGAAACTCAATAGTAAGAGCCTGGGTTGCGTGTTCCCGCAGTCAGAGGTCAGAAGCTACACTAGTACTAGCACCAAGAGCTGAGGCTGGGATTTAGCACCCATTCCTCATGGGCTTGTAAGCCACTAGCAAATGTATTTATAATTACAGCTCAGGAAATAGAGGCAGGCGGCAGCTAAAGAGTAGTCCTGGGCCAAGAAAATTTAGGTGGTGATGGCTGCGGTTGAAAACAGGAGCGAGGGCATTAAGCATGCAGCATCAAACTGCAAGTGGCTTAGAGGGACACACACAATCTTGGGCGCTGGGTCTGCAGCTTCAGACCCAGTCAGCTGAGGAAAGCAGCGCTGGGTGGTGAAATTTGGTTTGGTGAATGAGCGGATCCAGGCATGGGATTGCTCACAGGTGCAGTTCAGAGAAGGTCTCCCATCTGGGGACTTGAGAGCCAAAAGAGATAAGGTCTCCCATCTGGGGACTTGAGAGCCAAAAGAGATATCCTCATCCAGCCCAGACTTGTAAGCAATGCTGGACAGAGGTGCTCCCCCAAGAAGACCCCTTTTTGCCACACTTTGGAGGTTCTCAGCTTCTGAAGCCACTTTGCAGCTCAGCTCAGCGTGGGACATCGGAGCCACCTCCAGCATCGGGGCCTCTTTACATGAGGTCTCCCACTGTTTCAGTAGCAAACTAAAAGCTACTGGAAATGCACCCCCCCCCCCCCCCCCACCCCCCCCCCCCCCCCCCCCCCCCCCCCCCCCCCCCCCCCCCCCCCCCCCCCCCAAGGCTGCCACACTCTACTCATCCATTCTGACCAATTCTGATGGCAGTTTTCAGAACCTGGATGTGAGATGAAGTTGGATTTATCCCCACTTGAGACACTGATTGCACAGGGCTCAGCTCACTCAGAGGAGAATGAATTGGCTATTTAAGCAGATCAGGAGATGAACAAGTGGCATTCTCTACTCGGAATTAATTTGCAGTGGGTTGTTGAAAAGAAACATATTTATTAAAAAAAAAATAAAAAATCAGCCACCAGATTTGTAAGCCAAGCAGACTCATCTCCTCTCCAATTACTCCTCCTCTCAGTGACGAATGGACACTTCAAACACCATCACGGTGACAAGCAGACATCCCAGATGATACACACAGGTGGGATGGTGCTGTTCCTGACAGTGGGTCAGACCGTGAGGACAGACCCATTACCTTTTCATTCCCAGATATAAAAATTCAGCTCCTCCTCTGCGGAACATGTTGCTTCTTCAAACCCCTCCCCAAGCCTTGGCACATTTTACATTTCAGAGCAAGAAGAGTGTTTGAGAGCCAACCAGGTTCTCTTCCATGGCTCTGCTGGTCATGTCTGGATCAGGTAAAGTCCACGTTCCTCAAGCACTGCCTACACTATCAAGTACAAACATCTCATGCAAGCTCTTTATTTACTAGTAACTATTTATTGACACGATCAATATAAAGTTCCATCTGAGGAAGTAAATGGACCATAAAACCCCCAGCTAACTAGAGTTTCTCTGTTTGCTAGGACAGATTGCTTACTTGGAGGGTAATAAACCTTTTGGTTTGATGGTTAAATCTCACAAGCCCAGGATACCTTCAAGTGCCTGGCGTTTTTGAGATAGCTGTGAACTGGGTACACATCCATCTGGCTGGGGATTTACACACATGTATCCAAGGGGATGGGCTAAAAATCTTATTCTTGAGCACTGCCTGATCCTGAAGGAACCTGACACTAGTTAGAGATTTCCCAATTAGCTTTAATATTTCTCTTGGTTGTCTCTAGTGCCTCCTATCTCAAGGAGAGACCTTTCCTTGTTTTCCTGTGCTTCCCCACCTGCCCGTGTCCAACTCTCATCTCTTCCGTCTGCCTTAGATCATGAAATGCTTCTTGCCTGCTCTTGACCTGAAAGGAGCCCAAATGGCTTTAGGAAGAGTTAAGCTCACAATATGTGCTGGTAGGCTGAAAGGTAGCTGGGTCTAAGCCATGCCTCCTCGGTCCAGTAAACATAAGCAAGTTTTTGACCTGGGTCTTATCTCACCATAGGTGGACTCCTACTCATCATGGGCTGAAGAGACTTTGTCATATGGACTAGAAGGTTTATAATAAGGCTTGGACATGACAGCAGGTCTTTCCCTGCTTAAGCTGCGGGGGGAAGCAGGTCAGAGAAGTGATGATTTTCAAGGCCCTCTGTACCCAGGACAAGATAAAGATGGACTAGGAGACAAAAAAATAGGAGGAAGAGGAAAACGTTTGAGCACTAGGCAAGGGAAGGAAGCTGAATGGAAATTTGTTTCCTCAGATTTACATTCCGTGTTCTGCCAGGCAAATAAAGGCTGGGCAATAAAAGCTAGTAAAATGGCAGTTTAAAGGCAATTACTGGTGGAGTACTGGAAATGGCTCTCGCTATTTGGTTCTATTATTAAAGTGTTGCTGGAACAGGCTTCATCTAACTGCAAAGACACCAGGTACCATGAAGGCACGTCAACACAGAGGCTTAGTCATAAGTCCTGAGCGCTGGCTGTGACGCAAAGACATCTTTGAGCAGGCGAGGATCTCTGCTTCCAGGCACAAATTCCCAGGAAGCTTTGGGCTGGAGCCAGGGAGGAGCCTGCCTTGTCTCCAGGCTCATCGTTTCCACTCAGATGAACGAGCTGGGGAATTAGCTGGGTCACCCTGGGAAAGTGTGAAACCCATCAGCAGAAACATTGCCCCAGCGGTGCGCCCCAAAAGGATCAGTCTGTCTGAAGACACACATCAAAGGGTTAATGCATTTCCAAACCATGATGTAGGCTGCAACCTCTGCTAAAAGGTTTCCCACCTCCTGGGCTTCAGTGCTCAATATTTGATGGGATGATGCATATGAAGTAGCTGGGAGTTTCAACCTCAGAGTTTCATCTGTGTTTTTATCCCTTCCCTGCTGTGTCTTTTGTCTAGACTGTCCTGCCCTCAATTACTTGCTGCAGTCCTGAGCATCCTCCCCCCCAAAATTCTTTCTTGGTGTGGAAGCTGCCACTGGTCCTCACAGCTGTAATGAGCATTCGTTCTCAGGCACTACATCTGAGAGATGGGTCAGACTGATAACCTGCTGCAAAGACTCCAAGGTGCCCTGGGCAGATATTTCCACCTGTGGCCAGAAGATGTGGCTGACTAACTTCCCTTTGACTGGCCTGGACTCATCAGAAGTGCTCAGGACTCTCCCAGGGCAAGAACTTCTCAGGAGATGGCTTTTTCCACTCTGAGTGGCCAGGGGCATCTCTTGTCAAGCCCAGGGCAGACCCCCACATCCCACCTTTCCTCTCCTCTGGCTTGAAGTGGTCCACTGCTCATCAGGCAGGAGAATTGGGATGCTGTATGGGTTCACCTAAGTCCCCATGCAGCTGGTGGAGGGAGGTAGGGCTTTCTTGTCAGTACCTCTTCAGAGATGTCTACGCTCCACTCTTACCTACATCAAGAGCTCTTATGCTCTTAATGTCTATGGTAAAGTCAAATTCCTGCTTATAACCATTCCCACACCTACCATACTCCAGATTATAGGGCCTTAATTATCACCTAGTTTTCAGACCCTGCAGAGCTGTCTGGTTTTGACTGTAGCACTGTGCTGTGTAAAGGTGATAAAAGAGTGTCTTTTAGCCTTCCATTAGCCCTCCTGGCCTGGCTATATTTAGCATCTGATTGTCCCAGTGTTTATCAGAATCCCCTGACTTGCTCTCAGTTCTTTCTTCGTCTTCTGGCGTACGGATTTGTTTTCACATCTTGCGAACTCTATCGCTCTCAATGATCAACGTGGACTGAAAAATCCTGGGTTTCTCCCATCCTTCCCCCCAGTCACATGCTGGTGGCTCTGCCCCAACACGGGCTTTGGCAGATGTGCTCTGGCAAGCATTGAAGAACGAAGCACATCAGAAATGGTTCTGAGGGCAAAAGCAGAAGGTCCAGGGAGCTGGTGGGTCTCCCACCCTCCAGGCAAGTTGAAGCAGGACACCCTGGGAATAAGCACATGGCTGTGTGGATGGTGTTACTTCACAGACCCTGGCTTCCTCAGTTATAGGGCAAGGATCCACAGGCTGCTGGCCAAATACAGAGAGCCCAGCTCACAAGAGGAGGCGAAGAACATCTCTGAGCTCCAACTTGTACACCTAGTGAGGAGGACTGCAAATCAGGGCGGAGAGCGCCAAGGAACACTGGTAACTGTAGACCCTGGAAACCCCAAATAGAGAGTAATGGCAAGAGAAGGGGAGAGGGTTATTCATAATGGAGCTTTAGGGAGAATAATAGGTTAATGTGGCAGTATATTAATGCACAAAGCATGGGAAATAAAGAAGAGGAGCTGGAAGCCTTAATACATTATCAAGATGATGACTTAATAGGCATAACACAGACTGCAATATTAATATAAAAGGATGAAGCATGGCAGGAATATGAATGTAAAAGAGCACAGTGTTTTTCTAAAAGAGGAAGAAGGAGGAGGAGTTGTCTTGAATATCAGGAATACACTCATTTGCCTTGAGGTCCAGTTGTAAAGTCAACTAGATCCATTGAAATTCTCTGGGCAATGATTACAGGGAGAAGACACAACTGCTGTCAACTTGGCTGGGAATTCCTATAGAACAGCAAATCAAAAGGGTAAAGGGATGAGACTTTTTAAAATTACTCAGAGTGAATTCAGCAGGACAGAAAGGGACCAGCAAATGTTTGCAATGAGTTGGTGGCAATTTGTGGATATGAAAGATGGAGTTAGAGGGAGCTGAAGAAAAATGAGAACCGCTAGCCATTACCTTTAAGACTTTGCATAGGACAGATTGGGTACAGGTAGATTGGACCAAGTAGTGTCTGTCTGCAAGAAAAGGGGAGAAGAGGGCTTGGGGAATGATACATGAGGCAGCCTAGCCTACCTCTCCAGAATTACTTGGGGAACAAAATAATCAAAGTATCTGTGAGCACTTAGAAGATAAAGTGAGACGTGGGTTTGTGAAGAACAAGTCACATCAAGATGTTGCATCCTAACACAGGTGTCTAAAATAGATGATGTGAATCATGCTCTGAGAGCACCCTAAAGCTGCCAATAAAACAAGCCAGAGCATGGCTTGCTCGGATGTGGAAAGTGAACATGGCAGACTTCCAACCTGAGGTCAGATGAATTTCATCCAGGATGTCGTATATCATGGCTCTTCCAACAATGCCCCAGCTCTAATCTGATTTATGCAATTTTAGAAATTTAATGAAGGACCAAAACTAAGCTCTATTACCTCAGTCTAGCTCCAAGCACAGCACAGATAGCATTAACCTGCACCAGCAGAATCCCTAAATATTTCCAAAGGAAAGATTACTTAGCTTTTCTTACATATTGACTGACGAGATACCACTTTCTGGTAGTTAACTGCATTATGTGCCAAACCCTGTGGGTGCTAGTAGAAAACAGCACATCATCCAACCATGAGTGGATGGTTGCTGGCCCGGATGGTGGAATCCAGCTGTGCTTCCTTTGCACTCAGCAGCCTCAACGAACACCTTTGCTCTACTCCTGCACTACTACGGGTTGTCACCTATGGATTCAGGTGTTCACTACAAAGCAATTTCAAAACCACACTCGATCCAATGCCTACGTGTGGTGATCCCAGATGATGAGGGCTTACAGCACGTTACAGCCTCATTGCTTTGGCAAAGTGCTCAGAAGGTTGTTTACAATTAGGCAGGGATTTAAATACTTAACTGAATGAGGGCCTTTTTCTTAGTGAGCAATTACCAGTCTGGTTTACGAGCTTGTAAATAGTTACACAGCTGTGACCAGTAATCAGTGAGCAGCGCTGAACAGCTGTGGAGCCTATACAGCAACAGATAGTTGCTGAGAATTGCCCACTCACACACAAAGAGGCATAATTGGGGAACAGGTTAAGAAAATACTGATATTTCTTATTGCAACAAAACAACTGAACACGCTTGTATTTCTATGACCTGAGAAAAAGTCCCAGTCACCTTTTGGTGTTTCCTTCCCATCTATTCCTTCCTTTCCCAGATGAAAAGAAATCAGTGGGGACTTTTTTCACTTTGGACAACCTTGGAGACCATTTTTTTCACTGGGGGATTCTTCCAGGTGAAACGGTGAAGTTCAAAGGCATGTAAACACTTTAGCAAACCAAGATTGCTTTTCTTTTTTTTTCTCCCAATTGCAATTTGTCAGGAATTGCAAGGTGAACTCAGAGATTATCCAGGCTGTCCAGCATAACTGTCTTCCCTCTGGCCAGCAACATGCACCGGCTGAGCACTGAGAATAGCCACTTGTACTCCAGTCTCTTAAGGATATATACATTTCTCATGGGATATACAATCTATAGTCACAATTCTTAAGCCATTTGAACATTAAACTTATCTGTTCATGTCTGGCAATGCCCCCTAATACACTAAAAGCATTAAAAATAATAAATAAAGGTGTGTTTCATGTGTTCCTTAATGCAAAATGCAACATCCTATTAAAACATAACTCTGGCTGTGGTCCCCCATGCCCACGGCTGCTTTTCCAGCAAGGCCTCTTTGAACGTTGGCTTTGTGGAGCAGCACCGAGCCAGCACCACCTCATCCCACGCCGCGACCCACGCGCATGGCTGTGGGGAGAGGACCAGCAGCGCACGCCCAGCTCCGCGCCCGAGACTTGCAAAGGCAGAGAGACATGCTCCAACTTACGGCAGAGCCCAGCAAGCCTGGTTCTCCCGGTTCTCCCTGCAAGGAAAGCAGTGATGAGTTACCATGGCGAAGAGCTGCATTTCCTCTGGAAATGGGGATTGCTGCAGGAGATACCTACGGCTGTGGAAAAGGAGACAAGGGGACCTTTGGGGACCCCTCTGCAGCAGCAGCTGGAGGGGGCAGGTAGGATACCCCAAACTTCTCAGCTGGGTGACTGAATGGACCTCTACATCTCCATTGACTATAACTGGAGCTTAGACAGCAGTTCACACCTCACGCCTGAATATTGACATTTCGGTGAGTCATTATTGACCATTTTAGCCCAGGAAAGATGCCAGAGAACTCTGCTGCTTTATAAAATCGGAGAAATCTTTAGGGCTCTCCTGGAAAAGCACAGCTACTTCTGCTCTCTGGTAGTCCCATAACATTTCAATCAGCAGGTTTGGAGAGGGAATGCAGAATTATATTCTGTGTGAAAACTGTGATAGGATATTACACATCAGTTTTTGCGTGATTTTATACATCAGTTCTTGCAGGGGATGCCTTAACAGAGTTGCTCACTGTACTCACCTTCTGTCCCACTGGTCCTCTTGTTCCAAAAAGCCCCATCACTCCCTTGGAGCCAGCTTCACCTTTGACTCCCTAAAATTTTAAAATCCCTGTCAAATACATTTTAGTACCTACTACTCTTAAAGTGACACCCCCCCACCGAGTGAGGCCAGTAGAAGAACACATGGAGAAGTCAGAGACGGTGACAAAAAGCACCACTTCTATAGCAGACTTCAGCCCCAGGGAGCCCAAAGGTCTGTATGGTAGCCAGTGCTAGGCAAGAAAGTCACCAGCTGCAGAATGGCTTGGCAGAAACCTCTGTGAACCGTCTCATAAAAGATGCGGTGCCCAGTGATGGGGATTGAATTAAAACCAAGTAGAAAAGGGTCTCAAAGCCTCTGGATGAGCTGCCTCCTTGCAAACACTGAAGTACAAGACCCTGCTGGGCTCACTGGTGGTGGAGATACTACTCTGGGGCTCCATCCAAAGTCACGCAGATATTCAGCCAAGAGGTGTTCTTGCTTTAGGAGATGTTTAGGTATTATTTTCTTATTAGAAAGCAATCTGACAAGTATGTATGGGCTTTCATCTGACTTCTTAAAAAAACCAGGTACCATCCATGGGAACAACTCCATGGGTTTCCTTTACAGTCGCTGGGGACCTAATCAGTGCAGTCAGTCGTGGTGAGGACACAATCTGCCTCTTCACAAGGAAGATGCCGCACTGGGTCAGGCAATTCCCACCCTGCACTACTCTGATTATACAGGTCCCCATGGGAAATAACAGGAGCTGGATGTCTAGCTCAGACAGGGATGCTGCTGTTGTAGATACATATATTTATTCAGCAGTGTCCCCGTCCTGGGTCAGATTTCAGGAGCAAAAAGCATTAACATAATAGGAAAATAGGTATGATTAGTACATGGAGATTTAATCTGTGACTCAGTCTGAGAGTGGGAGAGTTATGCGATTCCTCCCAGCGGAGTGGTGATGGGTTGAGACCAGAGACCTCCACAGGGTGCTCTCAAAGAACAAAGGCAGACGGAGGAGCAGGCGACTCGCTCTGCCACTACCCAGGGGACAGACCTGTGTGAAGAACAGGAATGGAGGAACCAACCAAGCCTTAACAAGAATGTCACAAGAGCTGCAGGGTTTGAAGTATCACGGCTAGCTCTTGGAGGGAGACGGAGATGCAGGACTCTTACAGTGCTGCAGTAATTGAATGGTCACTTTTCCCAGAGTGATCCTGTACTGCGGACTTGGTCCCAAAACTACAGACTTGACATCTGGTAAACTGGATGTGTCTCACGTTCCCAAGCCCCAGCCCAGCATCCTCCTCTCCCTTTCTGTGGTGAGAGCTGGGTGAGTGTGTCCTTGCACCGTGTTTTCCAGCAGGCACGTGGGAAGGGAGGATATAGAGAAATTGGTCCCTTCCTCACACAACGAGTGACCTTTTGCTGTCTCAGTCGCATTGGGAGGTTCATACCTTTTCTCCTACAGGCCCATCCTCTCCCTTCTCGCCTTTGTCTCCATCAAAACCTGGCAGGCCCCGTTCACCCTGAAAGGTAAGACAGAAATTAGTGGATTGTGCCTCTCTGCTGGAAGGACCCAGCTCTCAACCACTGGCTCTGGACCAAAGCGCTGGTTTTCAGTGCTTATCCCAAGCCATGCTCGGTGCTGATGCCACCAACAGTGGGGAAGGGACAGCTTAAAAAGTCACTAAGAGTCAAACTTACGGGATCTCCTTTACTGCCTTTATAGCCCTGGGGTCCAAAAATAGTCATGGGCTCACCCTAGAGAAAGGAGACACAGAGTTGTAGACACGGGGTGATACATGAACTCATGGGTCCCACTGGATGGAACCACCCTTGCTTTGATGGGCAAAATGGTAATTCACACATACGCAAGGAAGGTAAACATTTCCCAAACTGTGGTCCATATGCCAGGGAAGGCACATATGCTCCACAGCACAACATAATTGTTAAAGTTAGTCGTCCTTAACTAAAAGCTGGATGATGAACGTGCACAGAAAACTACAAGAAGTCCTGAGGTTTGACAGTGACTTCTTGCTCCAAAAAAATTTTGGGGCCCATTGGCATTACCCCAGTCTAGATGTCATGGCTTGAAATGGAGCTGTGCACAGCATGACCCTGAGGTTCAATTCTTGATCCGAGTCTGTCAGTGGTGGGACACGTTCATATCTGACATGGTGGCTTGGCTCCTTCATCACTGCATGTCACTCAGGATGTCAAGGTTTGCATCTCTTCCCAGGTGTGGGAGCTGGCCATAGGCAGGATGGTGAACAGGTCTCCTCATGGTGTCCTGATTTATGGACACAGAGTTGGAGCTAAGGAAGGGGAGTGGCACTTAGGCTACCCCTCAGAGGTAGTTTTTGGAGGGTCAGACCCCCAAACTGTCATCCTAAGAGAGCCAGTAGCTACAGGCATGCAGTAACCCCATGGACACTTCCTTTTAAGTCTATTTATCAGCTCAGCAGCTGAGGAGGGACATTTTGCTCCTCAGAGAGTGAAGAAGCTGTGACAAGGCTATTTGCATGCAAGAAATGGCTCTGCTCTGGCAAAGCAATGGTTCTGTCTCCAAAGTGGTGATGCTGTCCATAGTTTGGAGGGAAGAGGGCTGAAGCCACCTTCTAATGGGCAGCTGTAGCCCATTTGAAAAGGACTCCCTTTACACCAGCTCTCTTCAGTGTTGCAAACATCCCTGTTCGGGGGGGAATGTGCCTTGCTGCTAGAGTCTTAACAACCACGCGTCAATCAATATTCCCCAAACTTTATCAGTCTTTTGCAGTTTATCCAACCATCACCATCACCATCGGACCCTGATCAAATTCTGGCTTAATATAGACTCCTGCTTCCCTGCTCTGGAGGGTATCTGGTGGAGACGGGATGGAGCTCAATCAATTTTGGGAACAAAAGGGAGAATAAAGATCCAGTAGTTTAATCCAATACATAGCACAGGCCATGGGATTCATGCAGTTACTCCTGTATTGATCATGGGAGAATTAGAAAGAAAGTTAAGCTGCAACCATATGGAACAAACCCAAACTAATTATCCCCCACCCTCTCCTGTTTTATCTCACACTCCACCTTATATTTTATTAAGGTATTCTTTGGAAAATGCATTACACATTCCTTCAGCTTGGATAGTGTTTTGGGGCTTCTTCACAAAGCAGATTAAGAATTGATTCCTCTCTGGAGCAAGTCCCCTTTGAAAGTAGCTTCCTCAGAGACAAATCAGCCTTAATCATTTAATACTGCATGACTCAAAGGCAGAATCGTCATGCAGGTTTTCTAAAACTCATTTTCTAACAAGCCATTTCAGCCAGGAAGGAAGTTAACAAAACACTGGGCAGAAGTTCAGCATTTTCTGTGCATTTTCCAGAAGCGCTTGGGGAGTTATTTTTGCATTACCTGCTCAGGCTTTTTAAGATTGCGGTATGCTTTGGGGTGAGCTGGTTTTATACTAAAATCACTGGAAATTTTCTCCCTCCGTTAATTCACAGGAGGCATTTTTGTGCCCCAGCAAACAGTTGCCAAAATGACTTTTTTGGTTGTTTTGTAGGAGCCCATCAAAACTATCATGCAAGCTCAACCCAGAGTGGTGTCCCAGTACACGGATGGCATTGACAAAGTAGATTGAAACTGGAGGAGACTCCTGAGAAGGAAGGGGGCACCTATGTGTCGTCCTTCACTGCCTACATAGGTGTACAATGTAGAGGGGATGGATCCAGGCTCTTCGGAGGCACAGAGTGACAAGACAAGTTGCAACAAGGGAAACTCTTATTAGACAGAAGGAAAAATATCTTCACCCTGGAGGTCGCCAGATGCCTGAGCAGGGACACAGGGAAGCTCACATGAGGCCCTGAGCCTCATATCCTGAAGATTTCATTGGCAACGGGATCTTGATCCAGGCACATGGATGACACTGCATACAACACCACGGATCTAAAGTAGGACTTAAAGTCCTCTTCAATGAAAGGCATTTGCACCCCATCATCTGGGAACCTTGCTCAGCGCTCCACGTTGTGTGGGCTACGCTCATCCACATGTAACGATATGAATCCTATAAAATCACTAAGACCCCAGACATTTGAAAACACGTATAAATATTTTTTACCATTTATGCCTCTACCTTGTAAGATTACTGACTCATTTAAATAATTGTCCATCTGCTCACTGGTAACTATAAAATCCTGAAAACCTTTTACCCCATCTGCCCCAGAAAGTCACAATCTGGAATGTCCTTACTCTTTCTCCCTTGGGTCCCAGAAGTCCCCGATCACCCTGAACACAGGAAAGAAAAAAAGAAGGTGAATGGTTCCCTTTTTACTCACTCTTCTTGTGTTGCTCAGCCCACTGATTCACACTCCAAGCCACTAAGATTTATCGCATCTGGAAGTCAGTTCCTCTGGGCACTCTGCAAAATGATTAGCTTACCACAAAAGACTGCGTACAACTAGAATTTATTGCATAGACAAAAAATAAAGACCCAGAGGACTGAAGCGGTTTGCCTGACTCTATGCTCAGCACGATGTGGAGCTATTGCTAGATTTTGACCTCCCAATGGGATGTAGCATCTCCATGCTGCAGGGAGGTGCCTACACTACATCTATGGTGGGATGGCATCCTATATAATACAGGATTTCCCAAATTTCAAACTCAAATCTGGCATACTTTACTGAGAGTGTATGAAATAGTAGCTGTTCCTGGAAGTTTTTTATAGTGGGCATGGTACATGAGGCTGAAGGGTAGGATTCATTCCTGATGGCATCTCATAAACTTCTCCAGTGCTCAAGACTGGTGTGGGGACAGCAGGAGAAGGGGGGGACCAGGTGGGGACAGGAGAGCGGAGACAGGCTTTAAAACTGCACTTGACCTTCTGAGTAGCAGAGTTGCATGCAGATATCTCCCCTGGTGTCCCATTGCACAGGAGGGGAATCCTGCTCACTGATGCAGATGAAAGGGTATGTGTTGCCTGGTGGGCAGTCATCGTCCCGCCGATGCTGCAGGACATCTGCTCCCTAGCCCTCTTCCCCCAATCCTGCACATTTGGGGATCAACCAGAGCACACCAGGGGTCCCTTTCTGTCCAAACTCCCAAATTTCCTTCCAAAAAGACCTAGGCATGCATAAAGACAGCGTGCACCCTCATCTCAGCCCAGCCATTACAGGGGGCTGTTAATGCCACGTCCACGCACTGACTGAGGTCCCCTCCCAGCCTGCCCCCAGAAGATGCTGGGATTATCCCCACTGTTTTAACAGGGGCATCAGCAGTGTGGGCTGCTGCCAAGAAAGGCTCTCCACAACGGTGCCTTCCTCCAAGGCACTGTGTAGGTAAGGTGACTGTTGCTTACTCTTTCGCCTTTCACACCAGGGAAGCCTTTTAGACCCTGCAAGAACACAAAACAATATGTGAAGAGAAATACTAGCAGCGGGAAGGTGTTAGGAAAGAGCAGCCTCCACTCAAAGGCAGAGCTGCCTCCAAGGATGGGCTCTACCATGGAGAAGCTGCTGGTAGGACCAGCGTAGGAGCATCTACTCTCCTTTCCTTCCCTTCAGGAGCAATTAGAGGAGAAGTAAATCACACCGGTGCAAAGAGAAAGTTTAGCCTTAAGCTTCTGCCCACCATTGTGTCTTGGGCACAACTCAGGATCTCTTGGCAGATGTATAAATTTAGCCAACTTCCCCCTTTTTGCAAGCCATGTACTGTGATTTTCGTACCCTTAACATTAACAGGAGGCAGCCCCCATCTCTCACAGAGTGGAAGGGAAGGGTTGCTCTCCGAGGACTCCTCCTAAGTGGAGGTGGTGGGGATCCCCAGATGTCCCCCAGGGCAGGTCAGAGCCCCTGCAGACAGACCCAGGATGAGATCCACACCTGGAGAGCTGAAAAGCCACGGTGGTCACCCCAGGTGTAACGTGTTTGCAAAACTGGGGACCATTGACCTTCCATGAATATGCAGAGAGGTGGCACCTTCCACCTGCAGAACTGGCAGCTCATCCCAGGGATAGGCATGGACAGGATGGATGAGGAGGAGATAGAGTGCAGACATTTCCCAAAGGGCACAAAGCCTGGGCTTTGCCATCCCCCTGTGCTGCTGCTCTGACCACTGGGACACATCATCTTGCAAGCCCTTGTGGTGTGAGGGCCAGTCTCGCTGAGAATCAGCCCTTCAGGGATGAGATCCCAGGGTGAAACCTGGTACCGCAACCACCCTTGGCCTTCTGAGGAACTTAATAAAGGCCCATCCTGTTCATAATAACAGATTCATTCCATTAGAGATAACAGCCTAATAAATAAAAAGGTGTTTGTCAAAATACCAGCTGTGATCTGCGTCTCCCCTGACTCAGTCCCCTATCAGTGAAAAGCGAATTTACAACAGAACGAGACCCTGAAATTCATGCAGGCAAGCAGACCTGACAAAAAAAGAACAGAGAGGGAGTGATATTTCAGGAGGACTTCAAAAGCAGCCTGTAGATGAGTCAGCCAAATGGACAAGAGCATAAAGCAATTGTGCTCTGCATGACACCTTATGTCTGACAGCTGCCTACAGGATTTACACTCACTCATCCCAACACAACATCGGAATTCAGGTTCTCAAAGTCTCTTTCCCACTGAAAGCATCAACCCATTTTATTTCTTTCATTGCTCATGGGGATTTTGCCAGCCCTGGGTCCACTGTTGTCTGTGCCGCAAAATCAGCCCTCCGTGCTATTTTAACACTCACCATTGTGCCAGTGGGGCCCCGGACTCCCACGATGCCCTCATCACCCTGTTAGGATGGACAGGGGTAGTGATGGCCATCAGCAAAGAGAAATGCAACACGCACAGTCCCAACTCTGCAAACCATCCCACTGGGGACAACAGGAATTAAGCATGCAGAAGCCCAGATCCTCGAAGGAGTTGTCCAACCTCTTCACTTATACCTCCATCGGGATTAATGCTCTTATGGATCTGGATCAAAGAACCTAAAGGGCTTCAGATCATCCACATGTCACTGCAGGTAGACAATGCAGTGTTTAGAGAATAATGCTTCGGTCAGATTGAAGCTTCAAGCTTCAGCTTCTCCTCAGTCTCTGAGAGAAACAGGCATTTGTGAGATAATCTGCACCTGATTTAGTATGTTATAAATCACTCCAAAAAGGTGTCTCTTCCTCTCTGTTGGTATAGAGAGGCCTGGGTAGGACTAGCTCAGAAGAAGCCATCTGAGGCTGGATGACCTTCTGTGTCCCTCCTCAACATATACTTACATCCGACAAAGGCATGTGCAACAAGGGACAGAGGTCTGAGGGGTTCCTGGGACAGAGAGATTTCTTCCCCCTGATTAGAAGGCTCAGTAGCTTTTCTGCACATTCATAACTCGTTGCTGAACATGATTTCAGCAGGACTCACCACAATAGGGAAGACAGCCAGGAATTCACCTGGAACTCATACCATTGACTTTCAGAAGGAAGAAGTCACCAGTCAACTGCTCAACAGTAGCTTGTGCCTTTGGAGGCCAATGTGAGGCTTATCTTCACGCCCAGCTGTGGTTTCCAGATGTTGCAGACCTTCCTCTGAGCCTCCAAGTGTGCTATTGGCTCCTTATAAACCTTGCTAGGAGGGATAGCTGTGCTGGTGGGTCTATGAAGTTCTTTTATGACCTCCCTAGGTAGGTCCTACAAGACTTACCTGTCTTTAAGATGCCTAGACATAGGCATCGTCCTGTGAGGCCAAATTTAGATCCCTCACATAAAGCCAATGTAATTTAAGATTCTGTGATTCACTTTAGATTTATGCTGGAGTCAGAAGAGCAGAAACATTATTTCATCATTTCCTTCAGATAATGAAGCTTGAGCGAGGTTTACCCCAGACCTTTCACAGCTGTTGACATTCTCATTAAGCGTTTTGTCTCAGGGGCCTCATTGAACAGTCCTGCTGGCAGATGGGGAGTTTGTCTACATGGATTGCAGCATAAAATCAGTTTATTCGTGAAACAGCCACAGAAGCAGCAAATTGAAACATGACCTCTGATTACGACTCAAGAGGGTCTCCCTAGGGTCTTTGCCAGAAAGAGACCAAAACTTCTCAGCAGCATGAGGAAAAGTGAATGTTGCTGCCACAAGGATGATGGGAGCTGGTTTCCCTCTGCCAGGACAACTGGAGGGAAGAGGGGAATGAGGATAAAAAAGCTGGAGGCAGATTTCTGAAGGAACGAGCTTACAGGTAGCGCCCCCAAAGCATACAAAACCGAGGTGGCTCCTCACCGAGCTGCTAGGATTAAAACATGCAGATGTAGGGGTGCAGATATTGCCTTCAACACTCCCACCTAGCCAGTGAGAGCACAGCTGACACAGTCAGTGGGGCACGATTCACTTGGCCATGCAGTTAGCCAGTGTGACCTGCAATGCTTAAGGGTGTCTAATTATGGAGGAGATGCTAATTGCAACCTGTGGACAGATTCTGGTCAGTGTCAGCACCAGCTGGGCATGGCAGTATCCATCCCCTCCAAATCTGGCTGGTGAAAAATTAAAGAGGGTTCTGAAATCCCTTTAGGCATCTTCTAAGATAGGTGGGTGGGAGATGATGGTATAAAGCTGCCTCCAAAAGAGGGTAGGCTGCAAGAAGCCAAGCCAGGAACATTTATGGAGGGACCTACCCGAGGGCCAGGCAGTCCGCGAGGACCTCTTGGGCCAGCTGCTCCAATGCCAATTTCTCCCTGCAGAACAGAGAACCCCAGAGGTCTTATTTGGAGCAAGGACACCGCATCACATGACTGCTGATTAGTTTGGCCATCATTTAAAAGTCACAGAAAGAGTCAGGAGACTCACTTCCACTGACTTTCTGCTGCTTTTTCTGGAGGATGCTCCAGCAACCATGGGGAAGAAGGGCATGAGGGTGAAGGAGGGATGAAGTGGCTGGATGGGATCAGGGATAAGGAGCCAGGGGAGGGCAGTGGGCTGTCCCATTGCCACCCCAGGACCTCAGCTGCTTGTGATCTGCCTGGCAGGTTGGCACTGACCTTGTTGCCTTTGGATCCAGGTGTCCCGGGAATACCCTGTAGGGCAAGGAAAACAGAATAGAAGGGAGGACTTTGCTTTGCAGGTCCTCAATGCTCTCTTGTCCCAGTGCTCCAAGAGGGTGAAAGCACACCCAGCCCAGGTACCGGGGCCTCAACCTCTCCCTGAGCCATCCCTCTGCTGCTCAAAAGACACAGGGGAAATGCACAAAAGTCACCTCTTTTCCTGGGGATCCTGATGGTCCCATGGGCCCAGCAAATCCATTCCGGCCTCTCTTCCCACGCTCCCCCTTGAAAACAAAATCCTTTAAGGAGGAGAAGCCCCTGATGGGAAAGGTCCTGCTTTCCCCCATCCAGACAGAAAGCAGGAGCTGGTGCCCCCAGGTGTTCCCTGCACTGGCAGCAAGCAGGAGGAATAACCTCCTCGTGTGGGCCTCTTGTTGTTGAGGAGAGGGGACTCCAGCTTCACCAAGACCCTGAGTTTAGGCACACTGCTCTTCCCCACTCCACCTCCAATTAAGCCTCCATGTCCCTGCAATGAGACTTACCCCTTGGTCCCTCTGTTCCCAGGGGCTAATGACCCCCAAACCCCTTGCTGACATCCTCTGTGCTATCGCCACCCCTTTTTTTTCCCAGTCGTCTCACCAAGTCACGCCACTAAATTTAAAAGAACAACAGGTCCCTACCTTGCTTGGACCTCCACTGCTTTTTTTTTTTTTTTTTTTTTTTTCAGTTTGAGGGACATTCTTCTGTACCAAATCTTTTGGCCTGTTTTTTCCCTAACAACATCAGTTGGTCTAATAAATGCTGTTACCTCTCCTTTTGCAATCAGGCTTTGTTCCTGCTTCCCTTCACTGACTATGTATAGGCTTAGGGTCTGGAGATCTGGATAGGTAGGGGCTTGACCCACAGTGGACACCCGGTGTAGACAGTCTCAGTAGGGCTATCGTAGTCCTCACCTTGAGGTGGCTAACGCAACACATGCTGTCCCTTCACGGCACACCACCTACCTTCTGTCCTGGCATCCCAGGCAGACCTGGAGCCCCTCTGTCCCCCTGTGACCCGGGGATGCCGGCGTTGCCACGAATGCCCTGGATGCCCTGAGCTCCTGGAGGTCCTGGGGCCCCTGGCTCACCCTGTTGAGTGAATCACAAGGAATTTGGATCTTAAGTGGGATTAACTGCCCCCGTAAAGGTCCTGGAGAAAGCCTGGGGTGTCTCCTTCAGTTCACATGACCAGTACACAGAATTGGACAAAGCCCCTCCAGCCCTGGTCCATAAGAGAGGTCCTATGGCTGGAGAAAGGGCTGTACCGTGGCTTGCTAAGTGGGGACCCCTTACCTGCAGACCTTCAGAGCTCTCCAGTGAATTCAAACTCTGCAGACCTGCGACATCCCAAGGGATGACAGAAGTGCATCTCTGCCGAGACCACAATTCCCTGGATTTTTTTCACAGCCATATTTCACAGCTTGATCTAGTTGAAGATGTCCCTGCTCGTTGCAGGCGGGTTGGACTAGATGACCTTTAAAAGTCCCTTCCAACCCAAACCATTCTATGATTCTATGATATTTATCCTCTGGACCTCACCTGCTTTGAAATGGCCCTTTGGAGGACACAGAGCACTCCCTCTGACCCAGACCCATGTGATGGTGTTCCTGCCTTCCCAGGCTGGGACCGGCTTTGAAGCTTTATCTTTGTAGCCACAGCCAGTTTTGTGCTCCACAGTGAGCAGTGGAAAGCAAGGACTACAAAGAGAAAGACCCAGAAAAAATCAAGTGAGATCCTATCTAGAAGAGAAAACAGGCTTACCTTAAATCCAGGTGGCCCAGCCTGACCAATGGGACCTCTGAACCCAATTCCAGGTTCTCCCTGTGAAGAGAAGAAGGTCAGGAAACATCAAGATCACTCATTCCACCTTGGGCCCATCAAAATGAGTTTGCTTCATGCTGCTCCCTGGCCACCCAGCTGAAGTCTCTCAGAGCTGATCCTACACTGAGAGCTTCTACAGAGCCCTCACTGACCACCACATCTCCTCTAGATGATGTGAAGTCTTATCTGACCTGGGGAGACAAAGCTGCTGAGAGCATTTAAAAAGCTTTAGAAAAGAGGGAGCTGAGTTGCAGGAATATTACCGGAGATGGTATCAGAGGACTCTGGGTGAGACCCTCATCTTCTGACACTACTCATTTATAGGGTGTTATTCATTTACAGTGTGTCCTGTCTATGTGAGCCATCTGGAGTCCCTCCTTAGTCAACAGAGAGATGCTGGGTCCCCAGTGAGCGACTGGCTACAGCGAGCCCACATCTCAGGAGGTTACCCGGACACCTCCCCCTGAGAGGCAAAAGGAGGAGGGAGAGCAGAAGGCAAGCTCTCACGGTGTCAGAAGAGACACCCCTGACTGTGGTACCAGCAGTGTTCTTTACCTTTTGACCATTTTCACCTCTGTCTCCTTTGGTGCCCTATAAAATAAAGAGAGAGTTACCAAGCCTGTGAAAGAGGTCCTGTGAAGTACCAACTCAGAGCAACCCTGAGCAAGAGCAAAGGTTTCTTGTTCTCATAGCCTACGGCAGCATGGAGAAACTGGCCCCTCGGACCTCCACCTCTTTTCCCCAGAGGAGGTGGGCAGAAGCTGCGTGACCGAGGAAGAGCCAAATGCCCTAACACGGACCCACACTGCTCTCAGGAAGGAGACGAGTACGGGGTTGACCCAGCAGATTTTGACTGTCCTATGGCAGTCTCCAGTGATTTGGGCCACTTAGCTGGTAATGCTGTCCTGCTCCAGCTGCTGATACTGACTCCACAGCTCACCTTTTCTCCAGGTTCCCCCATTTCCCCAGGCTGCCCCTGCAAGACAAAATACGTCCATCTTCCAGCTACCTCCCCTCCTTCCCTCCCTCCTTTCTCATGCCTGAGTCCCCAGAATGCTGCACCACACGGGTGTTTAAACGGTAGCCCATGCAAAGTACCCCTTCCCCATCTGGCTGTGCCTTTTAATAACAACCCTGCCTCCTTGTTTCCCTTTCTCCTCAATAACTGGGTCCCACCACCCCAAATCTGCCGTTTGGTCCCTATAAGCCTTTGCTGCCAAAAGTGTTCATGAAATGATGTTTCGTGTGGCCCTTCTTCCATCCCTGTCCTCGTCCCAGGGCTGGCTTTTGCTTGTCTATCACCTGGTTTAGTTCACTGATCCAGCAGAAAACGAACATCAGGAAAAAACCCTTGAATTTTTGCATTTACTCCTGAGCGCATGGCAGATGCATGTTAGCATTGCTGGAAGGGAGGGAACAGAAACATGCAGCCAGGTTCAGGGATAAAGGTGGGACTGTGGCAATCCCAATTTACATCAGCACAGTCTCTCATAGACCCTGAATGTCTTTTCCATCAGCACATCCCCCAGCTGCCTCTCCCTTTCCCTTCTGGTCTCAGAGGCTCAGGGCAGAAAAGCACTATTGCTACCTTTTCTCCTTTGTCTCCACGGACTCCTGGAGCTCCCATTTCGCCCTGGAAAACAACAGGCAACCCCTTCAATTGCAAACATGCATTGCTAAGAGGAATTTTTTGTTCCCTCTTTGGACCAGGTGGGTGCTGCCCTCATTTCTGCATCAGCTTTTGGCAAACATCTGTGGAGGAACCCCTCATTTCCACCACTTGCATTCCCAGAACAGATTGGGGATGTCCCTGACCCCATCCCTTCTATCCTGTGCAGTAGAAACACAGAGGGAGAAAACACAAATTGCAGAGTAAGGGCCAGATATGAGTGGTAAGCTGAGCATCTCCCTGCCCCAGGGTGCTGCAGATGTTAAAGGATGCCATGAGTTTGAGGGAGACAGGAGAAGTCCACAGAGGACAAAACTATTGAGGATCCCCAAAACACAAAAACCATGTTTGGATCAGCTGTGAAAGGTTCAAGCCTGGAATCTCTGCTCATTACCGATGGCCAAACCTGTTGATTACTACTTCTTGAACCTATTGGCCTGGCCAATTTTCACCCGTGATTTCTCAGCCTCCAAATGAGACTGCTCTGGGAGACTGATCGCTATCCTGACTCCCCTCAGGTGCCGTTGGGTATCTGCATTAAAAGGTGAAACAAAAGCACTGACCTTTTGGCCATGGGAGGGTGGATCTGCTGGGCCAGTTTCCTCCTTCTGTAAGAAAAAAAATGCACATACAGAATGGGGCTGGGATGCGGCGTGATGGGAGAAAGGACCAGCTGCATCCTCACCGTGCACAGCTGCGATAAGAGGAGTACCACATGAATGCCGTACCTTAATTCTCCTCAGGTGATGAGGGCCTGGGTATGCCTTGAATCGAAAAAGAAAAGAGGGAAGTGTGAGAGCAGTTGGAGAAACTTTTCAGCCTTGAGCCATCGAAAAGACATGTCTGAGCAGCGAGATGTTATGCAGCAAGTAGGGAGGCTGGAGGCATCTCACAGGGAAGCCGTGTGTTACCAGGGATCACGAGAACCCCATTGAAGGGCTCCTGGTTGGATACGGAATGGCCTCC